>NC_090725.1:84581026-84583526 GCF_036898095.1 Palaemon carinicauda
ACATTACTCTTTGCCTTTTTACTTTTGAGGGAATAATGCTCCTTGTATAGTTTATATATGAGCGATCTGTTTTAATTTTGTTACTGTTCTTAAAACATTTCATTTTAATTATTCTTTACCTCTCATATAGTTTATTTATTTCCTTATTTCCTTTCCTTACTGTTGGAGTCTGAGCTTATAGCATCCTACGTTTCCAACTGTGGTTGAAGCTTAGCTAATAATAATAATAATAATAGTAATAATAATAATAATAATAATAATAATAATAATAATAATAATAATAATAGTTTGAAGAGCATAGTTGCTAGTTCCCCGCCCTGCCCCATTAAGGTCAAAGGATATCGATAAGCTATTAGGCCGTTTTAGTTAAAACACACACACACACACGCATATATATATATATATATATATATATATATATATATATATATACAGTAATATATGTGTAGGCTATATATATATATATATATATATATATATATATATATATGTATGTATATATATATTCTATTGTTCGTTTCCATACTTACATGAATGTGTGTGTATTTGTGTTGAAAACTATATAATATCATCTATATAAGAGTGTATTTTCAAAAACTTCGAAAATGTGTATAACCAACTGCGGATAAAGTTGTGAATTGATCTCATCTGCAAAGAGAGAAAAATTTATTTTTAGTAATGTACAGGAAACAATAAATTTTGGAATGCAGGAAATAATTATATCTAATTTTTATACTTTTCTTTAAAGAACCCATGGATAGTAACTGTCTCCAAAAGCAATACTGGCGAAGGGTTAAGCAACTATGTTATTTAGATTAGATTCCAAAAAACAATCTTTGTCTCTGTGTAATCAAATGGATTAATGATAGAACGGATTGTAATGTATAATGAAAACAAAAAAATGTATGTATAATTATTTTCTATTAGAATCAGACAGAGCGGTGAATTCAATATGATTTTCCGAAGTCTAGTCACCATCTGTAATGCACTTGAGTAAAATTAGTGCGGCCAGAACTAAGAAAGGATATTGCTCAAATCTACTTCAACTTGTTTGGGCAACAGTGCTTGCCTTTGGGGACAGTAATAGTTCCGTATGTTGGCACCAACCGAGGATAATAAGAAGCAAAATAAAAGAATATATATACAGTACAAAGAAGACTGACTGCTACAGAAGAGATACCGCTGAGAACACAACTGAAACCAAGACAACGGAATATTTCTGGCCTTGTCAAATTTGAAGACAACCCATCAGGCTCTAAAGAGAAGACATAGAATCAGATATAACCCATTAAGTAAAGTGGACCTATTTGGTTAGCATACGGGCAATCGGACATGAATCTCACTTTGAATATTCATTATCGGTAGCCTGGAAGAAGATTTGGTTTCTAACATCTTAGGAAACAATTTAGAGAACGATATGAATTATTCGCGGCATTTGGCAATACCAGACCCCTAAAAATGTGGTAGTTAGAATGGAAAAAGTGGTCTCCTTTCTTATGGAAGAATGATAGATATGCGTCTGCGGCGAAGGACAATGACTGGTTCTGGGGAAAACGGAGATTAAGGAAATTAGGGTTTATATAGCAGCGTTACGTTATCAGTGAGTATGAAACGCCCAATATAAATGGATGTTTCAGAAGACAAGACATAAGCACCACGACCCTCTTCTTAAATAAGTAAGTTCGCACTATCTTCTAAAAGAATCGAAGTCAGAAACATTCACATCGCAAAGTACGTTGCTAAAACCGATATCCCTACTAATGATGAAACTTCAATGAACATAGATAAAGGATAATGGGCCTTTTTGTAGATGGGTTGGGTCTCTAATGCTGCTTATGTAAGTAGCCTTTTCAACCTTGACAAAGTTAGGATTTTTTGCTCTTTGTTTTTAAGAAGAAACATTTAACGAAAACGACGGCCTTTTCATATTTGCTGTATTTCTCGAAACATTTAAAGTTTGCAACAGAATTCTTTAAAAACAAAAATAGATCCTTTAACAATTTGAAATAAAATCATAGTATATAGATTAGTTGCTAAAGGTAGTCGGTCATTTTTAAATGAACCGGTGACTGTATAGTAACTTCGCTACTTAATCTGAATAGATGACTCATGCCTTGGAACAACAGGCGCTGCGTCAAAAAGGAGCAGTTGTCATTAAAGTATTAAAAGCTCTCTTTTGTATATGAAATATTTCTTAAATTGCAGAGAAGAGTCATTACATTTTACGCTTCATGCAAATTGAATGAAATGTAAATAGATTCAATATTTCTAAACTAATATACATATGTATGTATTCTTCTGTTTATATATGAATATATATATATATATATATATATATATATATATATATATATATATATATGGATATTTGGGCATAATATACGTATTTGTTTTTACTGTATATTAGTGTGTTTATATCATCATCAGCCGTTACTAGTCCACTGCAGAACAAAGGCCTCAGACATGTCCTTCCACTTGCGTCTGTTTGTGGTCTTTCTGT
>NC_090725.1:84588526-84596026 GCF_036898095.1 Palaemon carinicauda
GCAGCCAAGTGGAGATTTCTTATACTTACACACATGCTGTTCATCCACAAGATAAATGGTGGATAGTTTTTTGTTAATATTCTTTTCCGTAAGACAAAATCATATGTTAATGTAAGATATCAGCATATATTCAGTTTTCCCGTGAATTGTTCAGGCCTAACATGATAGTAAGTTTTGGAAAGTTATTGCATTTTAAGAATCATTATCCAAATTTCCTATTCTTAAACAGAAAGTAATGATCTGGAGCTGGCCGAGGTTTCCCCTCTCTGCAAACTGTAAACTTACATATATATTCATAATTGTACACCGCTCTCTAGCCTCAATTCACTTCGACATTGAAGAATCCAATTCCCCCCATATATCTATATGTATATATATATATATATATATATATATATATATATATATATATATATAAATATATATATATATATACATATATATGTATATATATAAATATATATATATGTATATATATGTATATATATAAAAATATATATATATCTATATATGTATATATATATATATATATATATATACTTATATATATATATATATATATATATATATATATATATATATATAGATAGATAGATAGATAGATAGATATACTGTACATCCCTGCAAGTAGGCAAATGGAACATGGTCCTTGCTTCATTGTGACTCATTACCTTTCCATAATCCAGTTTCTGCTTCACTTTGTTTTTCTTTTTGCAAAATTGTAAATGCTCTCTACATCCAAGTTATCAAATATAATGACCTCTCATCCCCTTTTCATTATGTTAATTGGGGTGCGAATAAATTTGATTTTTGAGTGTGGGACCGTTAATCTATTCACCTGTTATTATGGAATCTTCCATACATAGATACTTCATACCAACCCTCTCAGATCCAATTTTCGTAATTCCAAGTGTTCTTTGTTTCAGAGAGAAATATAAAGATTTATGTTCGTTGCTTTCAAGTTGGTACTTATCTTTAAGAAGAGCATTAAAGGAAAATCTTTCTTCTGTTTTTTAATCTGCGATTGTGGGTTTACATGGTAAATTTCATGTTTGTGTTGTCAGTCATTTACGGCAACGGCTATGCATTAATTTTAACAGTCTTGTCTCCTCCATCTTAAGGCTCAATATTACACAGCATTCTAGAAGTTTTATACCAGCTGTAACCGAGTTGTGGAATGATTTTCCTAATCGAGTAGTTTGAATCGGTTGAACTTGAAGAGTTCAAACTTACAATAAATGTTTTTATGTTGAACTGGGCTGACATATGTCTTTTTATAGTTTATATATTAAAGATCTGTTTTGATATTGTTACTGTTCTTAAATTATTTCATTTTAATTGTTTATTACTTTTCGCTGGGAAATTTTTACGTGCTGAAGCCCTTGGGCTTATAGCATCCTGCTTGTCCAACTAGGGGTTTAGCACTGCAAGTAATAATAATAATAATAATAATAATAATAATAATAATAATAATAATAATAATAATAATGGGGCTTCTGAACTGATAAAATCTCATCAAATTCCTCCGAACCCTTAATACCTTAATTGCCTTCAGAAGAAAATTCTTGTAGTAAAACAGTTCAAGTGTTTAGTCACCAGATCCATTAGTTCCGGATCTTATTTTTACCGATATATTTTCTTTTGAAATATACTAAAAAGTAGGAATAAAATGATCCGTCATAAGGAGTGCCCAGCTATTTGATAGAATCTTTTTCAATATAGCTCGTCTCATCTTCCTTTCTATTTATTCCTTTAATTCATATTTTCTATGGCATTACCTGTAAAAAATTCGTAAATAGTAAAATGGAAATTCGTCTTTCTAACGGTTTTTAGAACTATATCGTAACCTATATCCCTGGGAAATAAAGAATTGAAATTCGAAACTTCACAGAATTGAAATATCCATTCCTATACTATATTTCCAGTTTTATTTTAGTGTGAGATTTTTGCTAAATGATATGCACTTAATTCCGTTTTACACAACTTAGATTTTAGTTCAGGATTTTATTTTCGGGCTTTCATGCTTCTGGAATAGGATATACACTATGTTCGTACCAAGGATAGACTCGAATTATCCTTTACTAACAAAGTCACCAGAGGCCTGTACTAGAATGTTATCACTTGCAATGAAAATGAGATCATGGTCACGATCTTAACCAACAATATGACAGATTTTTTGCAACTTACAAACTAGAATGCCAAGGCAGTGAAGATGAGAAAAAATTAATAATGTTTGCCGTAGTTTTATTAGAGGTTTTCCTTTTTCCTTACTTGTTGCGAAAACCGTTGGGAGAAAAGGGAGAAAGGGCCGAGTCTGCTCCCCCGTCGCCCAATCGCTTTCCTTTAAATATTCTGAATTTCAGATTTCCATTACTTTCTCTTTTCTCTTTTTCTTCCCTTTTTCTGGATTTTCCAATATATTGTCTTATCCAATTTTTCATTCCCCTTCTGCTATCGTTTTCCAATTCCCTTTTTGTGTCCCCAATATGTTGTTTTATCCCATTTTTCCATCCTCTTCACGTTATCGCTGTCTATGCCTTACACCGCCACCGGACAGGGGCCGCTGGAAAACCTTGATAAGGGAAGGATGGTTAAGCGGAGTCCAGCCACCATGAAATGCTATGGGGGACTTCCCCTCTCTGGATAGTTTTTAACTGATTTCAAAACCCCACCCAGTTCACTACCAATCCCCAAAGGGATTTGGGTCATGGGCTTTGTGCTGTTGTGTGGGGAAAGAGGCAGGGAATGTCATGGAAGACTGGGACTGACAATTGAGGGGGAGGAACCAAGATGGAGGCCTTCTGTGTCGATTGAATATCCTGTATAAGAATTTTATGCTCATGCTATTTTTCCTTTTGCCGCTTTCCTCCAATTAAGCTTATATTTTCAGCTTTATTTCAGTGAGAGAATTTCTAAATGTTATACACTTACTATACATTCATTTTCACATAACTTAGATTTTAGTTCACGATTTTATGCTTGGGCTTTCAAGCTTCTGGAAAAGGATATATGTCCATACCAAGGATAGAATCGAATTGTCCTTGTCTATCAAATTCAGCTGTAGGCCTACACTAAAATTGTATCACTTGCAATGTAAATGAGAATATGGTTACTACCTTCACCAACGATTTTTCAGATTTTTCATAGCTTACCAACTAAAACGTTTCCCCGTGTAATGTTGCAATAACTAATTTTATATTCATAGATGTTTTAGCACAGGTCATGCTAGAAATTCTTCTGAGAGTTGTAGTCACTCAATATGTGCGAATTTTCCTGTATATGGTAAAACCTATTCTACCTTGGACGGAGTAACGGTGTTTACTTTGTCCATTCCATAGTCTAATTTTCAATAGCACCTTCAAAATTCTTCTGCTTAATTTGTATAGTCTGCAGTCCGTTTTCATTTGGCAAGAATATATAATTCCCTTATGATCCATGAGGTTAACGGTCTTGACACATGAACTGTTTCAAAGTGACATGCACAAATTGTCTAAGCTCATTTTTATTTCCTCAGGAGTAGAGGAAGTGAATTCAATTCTCCAATAATGATAATAATAAAAAAAAGAGTTCAATATCCAGACATTTTAATGGAATCCTACTGTCCAAAGCAAAGCTTCACGTCGAAGTACCTTTGCCTGACGAATTTTAGAACTCTGTAGTGGAAATTGCAATTAGATTGTTCTGTATCCACAATCATTCAAACAAGATCTTGAATGCAATTATTCTCCTAAATTGTAGTGCTGAACGATAAAGTTATAAAAAAGAAATTTTCTAAGTCTGTTCAGAAGATCACCCTAATCTTCTAAAAGACCCTTATTCATAAAACTAAAGTACTTAAGCTAATAGAACGAAGGAGTGATATATAATTACAGCTTTTACACTCTAGTCCAAAAATTTCCTTCAGTTGTTATTATAAATGCTAAACGCTCCAAAGCCACAGGGTTATAACAAGTAATACAGGGTTATAACAAGTTTTTTTTTTATATATAGCAATTTCAAATTAATGTTATCTATACGAGCTTTTTTATTTTTCTATTAAATCATGACTGAATGCAATTACAGCCATTTTATTCCACCTCATCCAAAGAAATTATTTTTTCGGATTGATATCAGTCCCTGTCTTGCCTTCAATGTGCTTATGAACTCTCACCTTCAGTCTCATGCTGTTCTATTTTGGAGAAATGTAGTACTCCAATCTCTAGACTATTAATAAAGAAAACATTGCGACGATGTTTCCTACGGTAGACGGTATATCCGATAGCTTCACAATAAGATTTGGAGTTGGCACATTTTATCTTATCAAAATTCCACGTATTCTTTAATTTAGATTCATTTTACTTTCGTCAGTGCTGTAATGTCTCTCTTTATATGTGCTCATTAATCTTCTGTCATAGTTCGAGGTAAAACTTTCGTCAACTTCATGCTGAAATATTCTACTGTTTCATAAAAAATTGAAAGGGAGATTGATTTGAAATTTATCCTTTGTAATGTATTATTTCAAGCTTGAATTTCCTCATTAAATGGTATTTCAGTACCCAGATGGAATTTACTCTGAAACCTTCCGCAGATGGCAGTTTTAGCAGAAGTTCCTCATGATTCACTTCTACATTGGGTTAACAATACGTTTTCAAATGGTCTGACCTAATCCTACAACTGTAACATTATTGCAATTTTCCTTATAATTGAGACACCTTTTGGCTTTGAGCAGTTTTGTCAGGTTTTGTTTCGATATACTGTATATTTCTTCATGTTTTAATATAATGATATGCGCATCAAGTAACATCACAACATTGAAATATTATTAGATGGTAATAATGACAGTTTATTTATTATGTGCTTACTTTTTTATAGAATTTTTACTGACCTCCAAAGTAGAGTAAATGTCATTATATATATATACACATATGTATATATATATATATATATATATATATATATATATATATATACATATATATATATATATATATATATATGATATTTTATAGGTTTTTCATTTATTTATGTGGGGACTTCATCGATATTTCCACGCATTGCCAGTATCTATGTTTTGAAGGATGTGTCAAATATTGAAAGAATAGAATAATTTTAACTAGATCTCGTAGATTATGTAACTATTTTCGATATATTTCGTAGATAATTTTAGTACAAATCTAGAAATTGTTGAAAAAAAATCTAACGCAATTTTTCCTTGGAAAATTCATACAATCTATTTTCGGAAGAAAAGTAAAATGATCAAAGCAATATAATATACATGACCGTTGAAATTAGCTGTAGATAATTCGAGTGAAATATTCTCGAGTCAGATTTAAATGAAATTGGAACGTGAAAGAATAAAAGATAATTCCAGGTGAATATACAGTATTATCAATGATTCCTGTTCCTGGAGTATGATACAAAATATCAGAATTTATTCTTTAGTAACCGTATGTAAGACCTATACTGTAACAAGGCTTGGACATTTTTTTTCTTCTCATTTTTAGAGCTTAAGTAGATTCACAACAGTAGCTTACCCTATGGGATACGACGACCATAGCTTGCTAATTTTGTTTTATTATTATTTTCCCATATATACTATGTTTGAAATTAGCTTTAATCTAGGTTATAACATTTTACTATCCCTATGTGGGGAAATATGATTATGTGTAAATTTTTATCAATTATCTTGTTAATTTTGTTGTTATATTTAGCAATAAAGATTAATGTTGACACCAGAAACCGCTCGAACGGTAATTCTTTTATCAGTTCAAAATAAATAACGGAAGGAGATTTTGATAACATTATCAGCTAGCAGACGTTAAAGATAGATTGTGTACAAAAAAAATTTAGTAAATTGATTCTTATTGTCAGCACAGATCCACCTACTTGTTACTTTGATATATATATATATATATATATATATATATATATATATATATATATATATATATATATATATTATGTAACCTTCGTTTTTGTGACACTACTTTTCAAGTTTTCAGGTTAGGTAAAACTTCCAATTAAAGAAGATATGATATTTATGCGCTTCATTGCTTTTCTATAAATTCTGTGGAGATCGTTTGGAACATACTTGCTTGATTATAGTTGGTGGTCTTATGGTTGCTAATCTCCGAGAAATCAATACGATTTTACAAACATTTATGGCCACACTTTGTATTTTCTGTTCGGTCAGCCTGTGTAAAATATTTTAGATTTGGTTAGTGGTACTGAATGAGCTAAAAAAACTATCAACATTTTGATTATTTCTTGAGTAAACTTATGTTAAGTAGCGAAGAATAATACCATTCCAATTCGAGAATAAATAGCAGAAGATTGTATATGCAACACAATATATTGATAATCATTTGGAGTCGTTTTTTTTTTTTTTTTTTTTTTTTTTTTCAAATTGAAGTGAAAATTAGAGGAATTGTAAATTATGTGAGAGGTTTTTTAAAAAGCCACTTGAGCCAATAAGGCACTAAACTTATTCAGTCCTGTTGAAATTTTTTTTTTAGCTTTCATTGTTTTAACTAGGACTAATAATTGTTCATTTGTGCTTTGAATTTACCGTAAATGTAAATTATGCCATACTGTTTTGAAAGCTCATGAAGTATTATAGGAAGGAATAATGGCGCTAAATAGAGCTAGAGAACTGAATAAAAAAATAGACTGTTTTCAGTATTTTTTTTTTATTATTGTATATAACTGTGTTTTCTACTGCTTAAATAGAAAGTCTAAATTTTGTCATTTTAATTTTCTTAATTATCATTGACGTTTTTTATGACCACACCCTAACAATATTAGTGGATAAGGGAATTAAAAACTAAAACTGAGGTATGTTTTGCTTGTGTTGTGTTCCGTATGTAGAATAGAGTATAATTTCTCAGCACATTTTGCTTATATAAAATTTTCGAGTTTGATCTATAACCAGACCTAAATTCCAATTTGTTTCAAAGTTAGGTAGATGGTTTTGTTTTATGATTATAATTTCATTTATATGACTGATGCTAAGTTGATGGAAGAGTCACGAATTAGTCCTTGCAAGATCAGTGTTTATGTGAAGGTGCCACACTGCAGTATTACGTGGCATTAGGTCGAATCCTCTAAGGAAATAGTGGCTGTGCGAACTTTGCTTGGTATTGCTATGGAGTTTAATCTTTATTGACTTGAACCGCACATACATACTTACACATATATACTGTATATATATATATATATATATATATATATATATATATATATATATATATATATTATACCGGCATACATAAATACATACATATATACTGTACATGCTTACATACAACAACAACAACAACAACAACTACAGCCATTTCTAGTTCACTGTAGGACAGAAGCTTCAGACATCTTCTTAGTCATGTTTGAGATTCGGCCATTTTCATCACCAAGCTGGCCACTGCGGATTGCTGATGGTGGGAGACTTTACTCTTATCTCACACCAAATCAACCTAGTATGGATATATATATATATATATATATATATATATATATATATATATA
>NC_090725.1:84601026-84608526 GCF_036898095.1 Palaemon carinicauda
TAAAAACTTTCTTAAAACGTAACTATCATCTGATACTCAACTATGTCGGGTGTTACTTGCGACGCAGTGAATATTTCTTGAAGGTATATCCTGCTAGCCTACATAAGACCTGACATGTGTGTGTGTGGAATACATACCCTCTTCATTAATATCTCATTATTTACAAGATTATTGTCCTGTAGTAGCTTTTAAAGGTAGCTGGAACAGAACAGAAAAAAAAAAGAAACTGACCATGTTTTCTTTCATTTGTTATTATTAGTAGTAGTAGCAGTAGCAGCTAAGCTACAACCCTATTTGGTAAAGCAGGATGCTATAAGCAAAAGGGTTCCAACAGGAAAAAATAACCCAGTGAGCAAAGGAAATAAATAAACTATAAGAGAAGTAATGCACAATCCAAATATTTTAAGAACAGTAAGATTAAAATAAATATTTTATATATAAATTATAAAAACTTCAAAAACCAAAAGAAGAAAGATAAGATATAATAGTGTGCGCGAGTGTACCTTCAAGCCAGAGAACTTTCCCCCAAGACAGTGGAAGACCATTGTACAAAGCCTATGCCACTAACCAATACTAGGCCTAGAACAATGGCTTGATTTTGGAGTTTCCTTCGCCTAAAAGAGCTGCTTACCATAGGTATAGAGTCTTTTCTATCATTACCAAGAGGAAAGTAGCCAAAGTAGTGAACCCTTTGAGCGAAGAAAAATTCTTTGGTAATCTCAGTGGAGAATATGTAGAGAATAGGCCAGACTATTCGGTGTATGTGCAGGCAAAGGAAAAATGAGGTATAACCAAAGAGAGGGATCCAGTGTAGCACTGTCTGTCCAATCAAAGAACCCAATAACTCCCTAGCAGTAGTATCTCAACGGGTGGCTGGTGCCCTGACCAACCTACTACCTATTTGTATTATTTTATCTGAAATTCAATGGCAATCTCTCTTTTTCCATATTAAACTACGTCTGGTATTTAGAATGAAACCTAATGGGGGAAATTTGGGAGAACTAAAGAAACATTCATATGATAGTTAACTAATGCTTTCTATTTATAGAGTTTGTAAGAGAATACTTCACAGCTGGTAGATGTCAGAAGCCGAATATAAGCAAATAAAATGTTCAAACGGCTATATCAGAAAATATTTGTGCAAATTTCACAAACCATATTATTTTTAGAGTAACAAACTGTACTTCAAAGTTCCATATATATATATATATATATATATATATATATATATATATATATATATATATATATATACACATACATATATATATATTTATATATACATATACTTATATTTGTATGTATATATATATATATATATATATATATATATATATATATATATATATATATATATATATATATATATATATATGTTCACTACTGTACGTGAAAAAATGACTGTCAAGTATTTAGATAGATATGCACACACTCGCACCCCATTCTCCCAAGGATATGACTACCCCATCCCCCCCCCCTACCAGAGGGGCGGGGACATCTGAGCGTGACCAAATATATATATATATATATATATATATATATATATATATATATATATATACATATATATATACATATATATATGTGTATACAGAAAATTGTTCTTTCTTAAAAGGGGAGATATATCGAGGGGGCGGAATTATATGTAATGGATCTTAGTAACTGAATAAAAGTAAAGCAACCAGGGCAACCAAAATCAAGTTTGAAAATGCCGAACGAGAGTAATCAATAAAGACTATCCAGGCATGAGTATACCACCTCATACCAATAGATGCGTAGTATTCATGAGTGCAATAATTAAATTTAATTACAAACATTACTATATTGAGAGAAAATTGCCTTTTGAAGACAACCATGTGGATAACTTGTTGACCCTGATGCGTGGAAGAATGTCCCTTTGATCTCCGAAGGATATTATGATCAGCAGATTTAGTTTTCACTTCCATGAATGTTTTTCTTTTAGATTTTGAAGTCTCTTTTATACATATGCATTTTTTTACATATTAGTTCAATCTTTGTAAACGAATCCTAAAAGGAATTATTATTAAAAAAGAAATTAAGTTGTGTGTTTGTAGGTCGTCAGTTCTTTTCTTACTTTTTTTTTATTGTAAACTATAATTGGGAATGAGAGATACCTTTGTTTTCCTTGCAATTCGTAATCTTACATCAGCCTCTACTTTAGATCTTACTCGCCTTACTTCCTCTTAATTATCCATCCGAAGAGCAGAAAGGCAAGATTAGTTACCTTCACAGCTGTCCTACATTTAGTGTGTCGTTTGTCATTTGTGATATGAGGGATACCTTACTTTTCATAAATTTTGCTAAAGTGAGCGGTGGAGACGGGTGATCAAAGGCGTTGTAGCCTACTAGATTTCTTTTCTAAATGGAAATACATATCCGTCTCTTTTAAAGAAGACTGGAAAAAGAATCGGGTAACACAAAGTTGAGCTGAGAATTTCTCATTCTAGAAGTCATTACTGAGGAGTGACCAAAACAGATAATTCTTGAATTTGTAATTTAAGCACAATATGCATGGGGATGTGGAAACAAGGAAGAGATTGGATGCAACTGTACAACACGTGTTTCCTATAAGCTCATAAACTGTAATGCACTTGCCATTTTTATATTCTCGCTCTCTCCGGCACTGATAATAGCAAACCTGTTTAAACTTGTTCAAACTGGTAGTAGGTTTGCCAGGGTACCAGTCACCAGTTGAGCTACTATTGCTAGAGAGTTATGGGGTCTTTTGACTAGCCAGACAGTACTACATTAGATCTTTCTCTCTAGCTACGGTTCATTTTTCCATTGCCTACACATACGCAGCGGATTATTCTTTAGCTATTCTCCTCTGCCCTCATACACCTGACAGCACGGAGATTACTAAACAATTCTTTTTCACCCAAGGGGTTACTGCACTGTAATTGTTCAGTAGCCACTTTCCTCTTGGTAAGGGTACAAGAGATTCTTTAGCTATGGTAAGCAGCTCTTCTAGGAGAAGGACACTCCAAAATCAAACCATTGTTTTCTAGTCTTGGGTAGTGCCATAGCCTCTGTACCATGGTCTTCCACTGTCTTGGGTTAGAGTTCTCTTGCGTGAAGGTACACTCGGGCACGCTTTTCTGTCTTTTTTCTCTTCCTCTTGTTTTGTCAAAGTTTTTGTAGTTTGTATAAGAGATATTTATTTTAATATTGTTACTATTCTTAAGATATTTTATTTTTCCTTGTTTCCTTTCCTCACTGGGCTATTTTCCCTGTTGAAACCCCTGGGCTTATAGCTTCCTGCTTTTCCAACCAAGGTTGTAGCTTAAAAAGTAATAATGATAAAAAAAATAATAATAATAATAACAATAATAATAATAATAATCATGATAATAATAATGATAATGATAATAACAACATCAACAACAACAACAACAAAAACAACGACAACAATAATAATGATAATAATAGCCATGTTTCACATCGTTTGGATTTTTTGCCTTGCTGTCCTTAACTGTTTGCATATAAGCTCGTTATCTTGTTGAATAAAGTAATTTACACTCTCATCACCTTTCTGTTACTACTTAACAGCCACCTTGCCATGCAAGGAAGTGTGACGGACCTGAAGGAAGTACGACTAAGGATAAGCTCTCGAACATTTTAGGCATTTATAGGGTCTCAAGGGGTCATACAAGGGTGATAATTGCGTGAGTACATTCTACAGCATTTATCAATAAGGTTCACATTGGCATAAAGATTAGCAATATAAAAACAGTATTGAAAATAGAGTTGAAATTAGCATGTTACATTCGCCAGCTTTTTTAGTTTAAATTCAATGGAGTCAGATGGCGTTACGACGTGGACTACGTAGAAGAAATTTAGAGAGGACGTTTTGCTTTATTTGCATGTGCGTTGCTTGCGGCACGGGAATTACAGGGAAATCATTAAGCTCCCAAGAGTCATAATAAAAAGTATATCTACAAAACAATAGTTGAAGTGACTGTAGGCTGAGAGTAACAGCTGGGTCAATTGTCATTTAATAAAAGCCTATAATACTAATTTACAGAGAAAGGTATAATAAGAGCTTTCCCATATATGAGATCATTATTCCATAAAAGGATAGAGTTGTACAAGTTACAGATTAACTAGTAGCTAATTAAGGGAGGGAGGAAATTAGGATGAAAAGAAAAAGGTTGTCTTAATAGAGCTTTACTTAAATAAATCCCCTCCCAGTTAGTTCTTTGAACAAAATAGGTCATATATGAATGGGCTTCGTTTCCAAGGTTTCAAACATAATTATGAAAGTAGAAGAAATCTGAAGTAAGTTGGTCTTAGAAGTACTGAATACATGAACTTTCATTTGGTCCATTTATGTACACCACCCAGGTAAAATTAAACGTAAGAGATATCGAAAATGTACGTCCAAAGAATAAAATACAGTAGTCTGTATTTGAATAGCACTTACGATAAGAGTGTCGCTGTTGAACAGAAGGAAAACGTGTGGCGCAGAGAACAAATCCTGCAAACCCATAGTTGTAGATAGAGAACAACCCGGCATCATTGGAGACTTAACATTTATTTGATATAATTGTTTCTGGTAACGAACGTAGATCCACCTTGTCAAACTTTTAAGTTGTCAAGAGTAATTATGTAATATTTTCCAAAGTTCTCAAGAGGTCATGATCAGGTGGGAGGATGATATCAGGTCATTTGTTAATCTTTTATAAAGTTCCTAACAACTCTCAAAGAGAAAGCTGCGACATTCATTGTATGTTAAAAGCTAAGCTTTGTAATATAATGATCGTGAAAATCCAAACATTGTAAGATTGTATGTAAACTTGATATTTCATTGCCCTCACCAAAGCAATTATAAAGAAGGTCACTTTGCCAGAAAAGGTTCAAACTTTAAAAACTAGAAGGTATGCCTTGGCCACGCCAAACAGTCTTATTTTGCTTTTAACTCCACTGCGTACTTGTACTTCGATGTATTTTCTTCAAAATCTGATGAATTTGTCTTTGGTTTATACCACACGTCCACCAAGTTTCGTTGAAATTGGTTGGGTAGTTTTTGCGTATTGTTGTTCACAAACAAAAATTAAACTAACAAAACATTTGCCATTTAATTAACATTACAATTATTTTCAAAGGAATGATGCGTACATGTACTTTAATGTACTTTATCCAAATTATGACGGTTTCATCCTTTGGTCACCCGATATGACTATCAAGTCTCCCGGTTTAATCAAGATCACTACCGTAGTTTTTGTGTAAAGTTCCTCACAAACAAACAAACAAACAGACAAGGGCGAATACATAACCTATGCAAAATCTTCGCCAAAATCGAAGGTTTTGTAATGGGTATGTATTCACCCCTGTCTGTTTGCTTGTTTCTTTGTGAGCTACTTTATACAGAAACTACTGTACTGCTTTTGACCAAACTTGGTTGTCAAGTTGGATATGACTCAAGGAAGTATCTATAGCATTTTGGATAAAATACATCAACATAAAGGTACGTAGCAGTGCTGGTAAAATAATAGTAATGTTAATTTTTTGTTTGTAACCAACGTTGGGCAAGAGCAACAACCGATTTCAACGAAACTTGGTGGACATGTGGGGTATGACTCAAAGAGGAATTCATTACAGTTTTAAGAAAATACATCGAAATACAAGTACGCAGCAGTACTTTGAAAATACTCGCAACGACGGTTTGTGAACAACATTACGCAAAAACTACTGAACCGATTTCAACAAACCTTTATGGACATGTGGGATATGACCCAAGAACAAATCCATTAGATTTTGAAGACCATACATCGAAGCGCATGCACGGAATGGAGTTTAAAGCAAAATAAGAATACTTGTTTTTTTTTATTGTGAAGGGTAGAGAACATTACGCAAACACGCTCAACCAAGTTTAACGAAACTTGGTGGACATGTGGAATACGCTGTTAGAAAAATCCGTAATTTTAATCTGAAAATCTCCGTAAAACTATATTATTCTCAACCGTATTTCAGTAAAATACATGCGACCGTTATTTTACCTTATTTTGTTATTATTTTTTACGGGTTGGTGCCCATAATATCAGTCTTTTACGTCAATGTATCCGTTTTTCAAACGGTAAAAATCCTGGAATAAATGTTGCCAGACATTTAGCGTTTTTAATGCAAATTTTTAAGTGTATGATCCAAAGGCAAATTCATTAGTTTTGAAGAAAATACAACGAAGTACAAGCACGCAGTGGAATTAAGAGCAAAGTAAGACAGCTAGTCGTGGAGAAAGCATGGTCTCTCCCCAATACTTCATCCTTTCGTTATTCTCGACATAACTACCAAGTTTGGTCAAAATCAGTACTGTAGTTCTTCTTCTCCTTCTTCTCTCTCTTTTTTTTTTTTTTTTTTTTTTTTTGCATAGTTACTCACAAATAGACAGGGATGAATATACAGTTCGCAAAACCTTCGATTTTGGCGAAGGTAGTGATGGTAACATTTGTACTTGTCAGAAAATATTAGAACGAATATTCATACGTAACTATAAAGAACAGATAAATTCTCTATTACTATATGGTATTGATATTATATTCATTTTAGGTTTGGCCGTAAATAAAAATTATCTTTCATTTTTGTCACACACATACATTCTTATGTATATATATAAATATATATATATATATATATATATATATATATATATATATATATATATATATATACAGTATATATACACACACACACACACACATATATATATATATATATATATATATATATATATATATATATATATATATATATACAGTATATGGATGGAAATCAACACTATCGTGCTCAAATAAAAATAAATGTCTACCTCATACTGGGATCGAACTCTAGTCTCTTCAAATGAAAGCCAAGGATGCTTCTTGCACTCAGTATTGTATTTGCTAGGTATTGAAGCTCTTCTTGTGTAATGACTCCTTGAGTCCACCAAGACAGATGATTTTGGTCTCAATCTTTTCTACAAAAATATCGTCTTCTTTTCTTACCATGTGAATGAAATAGGTAGAAAGAAAAAAAAAACTGATCGATCCCCTCATCATGTCAGCTTTTTTATCATCTATCCATTGAATGTATAAATTTTTGTTTTATCAACATTTCTTTCTCAAATGATAATGTTAATAGATAATTTTTTTTTTATATTCACCACTCCCAACTGTGCTCCATAATGGGTACTAAGGGTCAAATATCCCTTTGATAAATTACCACTTTCACTCCCTCAAACACCTTTTGTCTCCTCCAAACTTCATTTTATGTCACAAATCCGTTTGATTTTGTCTTCAAAGCTTTTAATCATTTTTTTTGTCTTAATATACCTGGGGGATAGTTTCATGTAACAAATTTCCCTCCATATACTTTATTTGAAATGTTTTTATTCAGAATTGCCTTTTTGCTAAACTTGCTATCATATATAGCTACCATTTGTAACACTTTACTCTGACCATCACCGCTTTTACACTCCATAACCTTTTTGTTTAAAGTCTCTCA
>NC_090725.1:84613526-84621026 GCF_036898095.1 Palaemon carinicauda
GGCAGAATTGGGTTATTCTACCTTCGATCGAGAATTGCTGGCGGTGCACTTGGCTGTCCGTCACTTTCGCCATTTCTTAGAAGGTACGCCCTTCGTCATTCGCACAGACCACATGCCTCTGGTGCACGCCTTCACTCGACAGTCTGACGCCTGGTCCGCCCGTCAACGCCGACATCTCTCCGCCGTGGCTGAATACAATTGCACCCTCCAATACGTCCCTGGGAATATGAATCCCGTTGCCGATGCCCTGTCAAGAAACACGTTGGCTGCCGTTCAACTGGGATTGGATTACAACGCCCTGGCTGAAGCCCAACGACAGGATCCAGAGTATCAAGCATGTAGGACATCCTGCACGTCCCTCCGTTGGGAGGATTTTCCCCTCGAAGACTTCAACACCACCCTCCTCTGTGACGTCAGTACTGGTAGACCGCGACCTTGGATTCCTGCTCCCATGCGCCGACAGGTGTTTGATTTCATCCACGGCCTTTCACATCCCTCGTGCCGTTCTACTGCACAGCTGCTGAAGGCAAAGTTCATTTGGCACGGCATTTCTAAGGATGCTAAGGATTGGGTCCGCGCCTGTACTTCTTGCCAAACTTCCAAAGTACATAGACACACGGATTCAGGAGTGGGCACCTTTCCTCAACCTCAGCGTCGTTTCGCACACATTCACGTCGATGTTGTAGGCCCCCTACCCACATCACAAGGACATCGTTACCTGTTTACCCCCTATCGACCGCTCCACTCGTTGGCCTGAAGCCATTCCCATGGAAACTGCAACGTCCGCCTCATGTACATCTGCCTTACTCTCTGGATGGATTTCAAGATTCGGTATCCCTGAGCATATTACTTCTGACAGGGGAACCACTTTCACCTCTCAATTATGGACGTCATTAGCGAATCTCCTGGGCATCACCCTACATCAGACAACGGCCTACAACCCCGCTGCCAATGGAATGGTTGAACGTTTTCATCGCACCCTCAAAACAGCTTTGATGTCCCGCTGCAAGGATTGCAACTGGTTTACTCAGCTTCCCTGGGTCCTCCTTGGACTAAGGACCCCTCCTAAAGACGCCCTCGACGTCTCGGCAGCCGAAATGGTGTATGGCGACCTGTTGGTCGTCCCTGCCGAATTTTTTCCTTCTACAACCTCCTCCGACGATCTCCAGCGCATACGTCACGTCGTGGGAAAATTTACTCCGTGCCGCCAGACTTACAAGCCCCAGCGAAGCATCACATACCAACGGACTTGCACTCTGCAACGCACGTCTTCCTGCGCAACGACACCAGCAAGCCACCACTAACGCCCCCTTACACGGGCCCTTTCCTTGTGATCCGACGCAGTCCGAAAGCATTCCTCCTCAAAATTCGGGATAAAGAAGACTGGGTCTCCATTGATCGTCTAAAACCTGCTTATCTTCTGCCAGATGACCCGCCTACAGTTCGCCTCTCTAGATCAGGGCGCCCTATTTAACATGTACAGTATGTCATTTTTAGGGGGGGAGCCATGTACCAACCGTATGTCACACAATTGTACATAATTCCTTTTGTATATATTATGCTTGTATCTGCGCTCTTCCCTCGCACTAAAAAGAACCTGAATGATCATGTCTCCGTTTTGCTCTGTAACATTGTCTGTCTCTCGAACAGGCCATGTCCTGTTGCCTTGAGGTTTTGTATATAAAGAAGCGTGTTCCTTAATAAATAACTCAGTCGTTTCCAATCTGCCTTTGAGTTCACACCCTTACTCGGTGTCGTCACAATATATATGTGTGTATATATATATATATATATATATATATATATATATATATATATATATATATACATATATATATATATATATATATATATATATATTCTATATGTCATCCATTGTTAGTCTACTGCAGGACAGAGACCTCACATGCACTTCCAATCGCGTCTGTTTAACGTCTCTTGGGACCTGTCTTTACCCGCAAATATTCTTAGCTTGTCAATCCATTGTTTTCTCTTCCTTCCCCTGCTTCGGTTGCAATCTTTAAGGACCCATTGTTATTACCTCGTTAATCTATTGTCCTCTCTTCCTTCCCTTGCTTCGGCTGCAATCTCTAATGACCCATATTTCTTAGCTTGTCAATCTATTGTCTTCTCTTCCTTCCCATGCTTCAGTTGCAATCTCTAAAGACTCATTTTTCTTAGCTCTTCAATCCATTTGTCTTCTCTTCCTTCCCCTACTTCAGTTATAATCTCTAAGGACCCATTTTTCCTAGCTCATTGATCCATTGTCTTCTCGTCCTTCCCTTGCTTCGGTTGCAATCTCTAAGGACCCATTTTGTTATTCTTTTATGTCTATCTATCATCTGTCATTTTCATTATATATCCTGCCCATGATCATTTTTTTTTCTTTCTTTTTTTTTTACATATCAGAATATCTTCTACTTTAGTTTGCTTTCGTATCCATGTTGCTCTTTTCCTGTCTCTTAGTGTTTTTCCCATCATTATGCTTTCCATTGCTCTGTGAGTTGTAACTGGTTTATGTTCTTAGGCTTAAGTAAGGCTCCAAGTTTCTGATGCATAAATAAATATGGGTAGGACCATCTGATTAAATACTTTCCTTTTCATAGAAAGTGGGATTTTACCTTCATAATCTTATTTTGTATACCAAAAGCTTTTGATCCAATCCTTATACTTCTTTTAATTTCGGTCTCATGTTCTGGGGAAAAACATTTTCTGTCCTAAGTACGTAAATTCATTTACCATCTCTAGAGCTTTGTGCATGCCACATATTTGTTGTTTTTACATTTGGATTTATTTATATTCATTTTCAGTCATACATGTCTGTTTTCTCTATTCGTCTTCTATATCATCATCATCATCATCATCATCAGCTGATACAGGTCCAATGCAGAACAAAGGCCTCAGACTTGTCCTATGCTTGCGTCTGTTTATGGTCTTTCTGTGCCAGTTCACACCCGCAAACTTTCTTAGTTCATCAATTCATCGTCTTCTCTCCCTTCCCCTGATTCTTTTACAATCTCTAGGGACCCATTCTGTTAATCTTAATGTCTATCTATTGTGTGTCATTCTCATTATATGCCCTGCCCATATCCATTTCTTTCTCATACATGTTGTTAGAAAATCCTCTACTTTAGTTTGCTCTCGTATCCATGTTGCTCTTTTTATGATTCCTAGTGTTATGCCCATCACTATTCTTTCCATTACTGTTTGAATTGTAACTAGCTTACATACTAAGGCTTTATTAAGGCTTCAAGTTTCTGATGCATAATTTAATACTGGTAGGACCATTTGATTGAATACATTTATTTTTAGAGGGAGTGGCATTTTACATTTCATAATCTCATTTTGTTGACCAAATGTTCTCCATTCCATACTTATCCTTCTTTTAATTTCTGTCTCGTGTCCTGGGAAAACATTTACTGTCTGTCCTAAGTACATATATTCATTTGGAATGTCTAGAGACTCATCCATAACTCCTATCTTAGTTACTCATATTCATTTACAGTCCTACATTTCTGCTTTCTCTATTCAAATATTCTATCATCTTTTGCAAATCCTAGCATGCATGACTAAGCACAACTATGTCATCTGCAAATCTTAAATTGTCTTCTAGGTATGCTGTAAATAGCTTAGGATAGATGGGGTTTCCCTGTCTAACTCCTTTCTAAATCGGAATTTTTGCCTATATATATATATATATATATATATATATATGTTATATATAATATATATATATATATATATATATATATATATATATATATTTATGTTATACACACACATACATATATATATATATATATATATATATATAAATATATATATATATATATATATATATATATATATATATTTATATATATATATATATATATATATATATATATATATATATATATATATTTGTGCTGTTTCACAAGATAATGACTTAGACATAATTGTTGTTTTTAAAGGATAAGATGGTACTGGATGATGATTATGATAAACTATTTGTTTTCCCAAAACAATAAGTTGAAGATGATACTAACCTTAACAGAGACCTGGAATGAATCGGTAATCGCTTCTGGCCGGTGGAGCGTGAATTCGAACTTTAGCAAAATTTCACTAATCAGTCAATCCTTCTTGGTCTCATTCAAAAAAGTGGTTTTGCATATATAACACGATACTTAAAGATTCCAAATATTTAAGGATACCAATTAGTCAACTCAAGATTTTCTTTTCTATATTGGTAATGTGTTTAATGATACCAGAAAAATATGTATGGTCTGCAATATGTATATATACATATATATATATATATATATATATATATATATATATATATATATATATATATGTATATATATATATATATATATATATGTATATATATATATATATATATATATATATACTTTTTTTTATTAGACATGCAGTAGTGCTGGTTTCCTTTGGTCCCAAAATATGATTCATTTTCTACCAACCCTGTGTCACACGATCGTACATAGTTCATTTTGTGTATATATTATGCTTGTATCTTCGCTCTTCCCTCGCACTAAAAAGAACCAGAATAAACATGTCTGCTTTTCTCCTCTGTAACAGTGTCTGTTTATGAACATGAAATTTCTTGTTGCCTTGAGCTTTTGTATATAAAGGAGAGTGTCCTATAATAAAATTTACTCAGTGGCTTTCATACTGTCTTTGAGTCACAACCTTCTCTCGGCCCGTCACAATTACATCACAATAATACAGTATAAGACTCAAATAACGTTAGTTTTTTTACTGGGAAATCAAGTCCCCTTAATTATCCCGGGCAATTAGTAAACTTCAACATGCTAAAGAGTGTTCCGATAATCTGAAAAGTCATTACACCTGAACAAGACAAGTGTAAAATCTGATTTTCATACCGATATAATTTGGTCGTAATCATCGAAGGCACTTTCAACTTGTAAGTTTCAAACATTAGTCTTTGATCATTCTTCGCCACTCAGGGTTTGGGTTAATGGGTCGAAACATTGAAAATTCTTCACATTTTTTTTTTCATTATATCTCTAAAAGTATAGGAAATCGAAATTTACGCGGTACATAATCCAAAATTTTGACGTAGATTTTGCAAGACTTTAGGTGAAGTATGGTTGGAAATTGATTGGGCAATTAATTGAATCTAGCTATGGTGTTTTTATAGATATATTAATAAATCATTTTTTGGGAGATTGGTAATTTTGGAGATATC
Source organism: Palaemon carinicauda (assembly GCF_036898095.1). Classification (NCBI taxonomy): domain Eukaryota; kingdom Metazoa; phylum Arthropoda; class Malacostraca; order Decapoda; family Palaemonidae; genus Palaemon; species Palaemon carinicauda. The sequence goes on from NC_090725.1 coordinate 84,618,739, forward strand.
GGGTTTATAAAGATAGATCTATCTCACAATAATTTTTGTTAAACAATCAGATTACCACGAAGTATCTTCCTGTCAGATTTCATATAATAATAATAATAATAATAATAATAATAATAATAATAATAATAATAATAATAATAATAATAATAATGGTGATGATGATGATACTACAGTCTTTACTGGAGTGATCGTGAATATTAGTTTCAGGGACCGGGTGTTGTTATCATATACTATTGTCTATTGCGATAACAACTGCCGCTGATATTAAATATGATAGTAGCGTCTTTGAAAAATAAAGCCGTGTACCTTTCATATTCTTATTGCACTGTGTAGATCTCTTCTGTTTTGGTTGATTTTATTTATGATGAAATATATTTAAAGCTATTATTAATTTACCGATATAAACCAACAACTGAACATTTTTCACGTAACTTCAAGAATTGAAAAATTAAATATTCTTTAGATAACCACATAAAATATAACCCTAAGTCAGACTTGTTCGTCTTTATTCCTTTAAGCAACAGAATAAACAACAGAGAAAATAAGCAGAGGGATGGTCCGGAAGTACATATATAAAAATAGACCTAATTGTCTAATATTCAGCGTTCATGAGAGATTCCCATCATAGAGGGAGAGTTTACAGCCAACAATTTTAGAGATAATATGATAATGGGCTTTGCATATACACTTGAATAGCTCTGAAGACAGCATATTTCACCACTCCTCTCTCTCTCTCTCTCTCTCTCTCTCTCTCTCTCTCTCTCTCTCTCTCTCTCTCTCTCTCTCTCTCTCTCTCTCATACTTGGAATAGACTTCCAGCGGATGTAGTAAACAGTAACACGGTAAACGAGTTCAAGAATAAGTTAGACAAGTTCACAAAAACTTTCTAAATGCGTAAACTAAATCGCTCTACTAAAGAGCAAATGGAGACTCCGCGGATGGACTATTTTGTCTTTGAGACATCCGAAATCAATGTAACTTGAAATCCTGGTAACCCCTTGTAACTATCTCTCCGTTTTTAGTTATAACACCAATTTTTTTAAAGTTATTATTAATAAACAAAAGTATCATGTGATATTACTGTACACATATATATAGCTAATATCAACGATAATCATGCAATTATACGTTTATAATTTGTGTACGTGTTTTAAGATTTAGTAGATTTTACATGCATTAGTATACCATATAGGCCCTTACACGATGATGAGAGTGTGGTAACTTTTGTGAATACAAATGGTAAATTTAGTGTTCATCATTTCTTAACTTTTCCTACAAAGCAAGATTTGTTGGGAGAATGATAAATATTCGTTAATTAACATCTGAGAGATTTTATTATGCAATATTTCGGAAAGAATTCGAAAGATTTACTTTAGCTCACATTAAGTTGATTTTCCACAATTAATATATTTTCATTATTGATAAGGATCATATGGAGAGAAGTTAGGCAGGACCTTGCGCATTCTGTATAGTTTGATTTTGATATTACATGGTAAGACCAGTATCATGTCATGAGATGCAAAATCAGTGCACAAAATCTCAAAATCTACAGCTCATTAACTTTATCTGTTGATATCACCTTAGTTTTTAGATTTATAATAATTTTTACGGATCCACATAAGATTACCTTGGGTATTATAACAAACAAACTCAGGCTTTTGAATTTTGACAAAAAATGAAGCCAAAATCTCGGGAGAAGTTTTTGCTACTTGACTTTTGGAGAAATATTAATCAATTAAAAACTTCTGAGTAGTTATGGTATGTGTTTCTTCATATTGAAGATGTCAAAAGAAAAATACAAATGTAAATATTTCTAGTAATGGCAAGATCTTATCTTTAAATATACAAAGGGACTCCGCGCCGTAAGTCTCATTAGAATTGTTGTTCGGTATTTCACAAATAGCGGAATGACCTTAGTTTTTACATTAGGTAGGGAATTCTTGATGGTTTTAACACAGACAAGAAAAAACTGATGTTAGATTTGAGATGCTTCGTAACCTTTTTGTTGTTGCCAACATATGTTGATTCCTACAGTTGTTAATGCCTTGTGATGTTGTTTATGGAACCTCTTCAGTGTATTCCTGCCGTTTTGGTGGGAGACTATTTTTGTGTTGATCTGACACTCAGGGGTGTTTTTAACTTATCACTCCTAGTAAGGAATATATTTGCTTGTGGCCCAGTGTACCCTTTGGGATTTACAAATTATTTTTTTGTTGGCAAATGTCCATCTTGCTTTGAAAGATTTTACAAGTTGTGGCACCTCGTTCTTCTTGACTTATCTTTCATTA
>NC_090725.1:84623526-84626026 GCF_036898095.1 Palaemon carinicauda
CCTTCCCCTCCCTCAAGCCTCTAGGTATAATCAACCGGGTCTTTTGTGAAGTTGAATACTTTACCTAAAAACCCTTAATTTCCCAGCCATTGGAATTTGGATAAGACTCTCAGAAGGCCAGTTATCTCACGATGGAAAATCGCTCCATAAGAATGTGACGACCGCGGTGGATACGCCCTTGATCCACCGAGAGCAGCGTCTGCTCTGATAAGGTGTTATGGAAGTCATTTCCGAGAGACCTGGACGAGGAAATAAAGTCATATTTCAACCCAATAATATCATATCACCAGCTCCGCCAGACTGATCCTATTATGCTCAAATGAGGGGGGAGGAGGAGGTAGTGGGGAAGGTTGTTCCTGGTTGGGTTGCCTCTCTTGATGTTGCTGTTCCTGAGCTGATGGTGTTCTTGGTTGCTGTTACTCACGGTTGGTTTGGTTGATAAAAGTAATTCTTCCAAAATTAAAATAAAGAGAGGCATGATTAACATGTGTTTGTAAAATCAAGAATGTCCTGAAAGCAGTAGAGAGAGAGAGAGAGAGAGAGAGAGAGAGAGAGAGAGAGAGAGAGAGAGAGAGAGAGAGAGAGAGAGAGAGATTACTTTAGAGTTCAGTTTTTTCTGGATTAAAGTATTCTGTCCCATAGAACAGTTCTCCTTTACTAACTCCCAAAAAATATAATATTGGAAATTCAGTAGTATACCATTTTTTGTCTTCTTTCTTATTGAACGTTAATTTCTAACGAAAACTTATTATAGTTCAAATTTTTTAGAATATTCCTGATAATATATTTTGTCCACATACTCCTAGACGTTAACATTCCCAGCACAGATGCAATTGAAAATCAAAATTCATAGAATATTGAATTTGATTATGCTGGTTTTAGCAACTCAATTGTTTAATTGACATTTATCGAATTATTTAGATACCTTCTTTGTAATCACATCTTACCAAATTACATTAGAGAGAAATAACTGTTAATTTTCTAGAGTTGTAACAAGTCCAGTCTTGACGTGAATCCCGTATAGTTTATTACTGGCAGATTATTTAGAACAAATCTGTCAAGGAGAACTTAAATTTTCACTGAAATGAAATATATTTTCAAATTGTTGAATTAGCTTATCTACTTATAGAAGTGAGTAATGTTTTTAACCAGGATTTCACGTACTATGTGTATGATTACATTCCACATTCTTTGATAGTTAAATGTATCAAACATGTCCGAAATGATCTTAGAGAGAATCGATTGATGTTGCAAACGGGGAAGATGAGGAATCATAACATGATTTGAGTGCTTTTATCATTACTCTTTGAAGGATGGGAACAAAAACTATTTTGAAATTAAGTAGCGTGCGAAGCATAAGGCATAGAATCAAATCTTGAGAAACCTTTTGAGATAGGGTAATATGTATCTTTTTACGTGATGTGGTTCACCAGAACTGAAGCTTTCAGATGAAAATTAGAAGTACACAGCAAAGTCAATAGTTTTTTTTTCAGTGCTTTAGGTGTTTCCAGAGATAGTACAAACTATTCAGCAAATATCCCCAAAGTTTTATTTATTTATTTATTTTTTATTTATTTATTTTTTTTATTCTGCAATCAAAACCGATGATAGAAATCAAGAGAGAAAGTTACGTAAATGCATAAATATACTTGAATAATTAAATGCATAAGGTATTAGAATAAGCCAAACGTCCTTGTTTTTGTTCTAATCAAGATCTTTTGGGGAAATGATAAAAATTCATTACAAGAGCAAAATAACAGATATTTAAAAACTTAATTATCCCAGGCAATATTCGCAAGCTAGAAATTATAAGGTTCAAGAATGTTTTCACATCTTTTTTATTTATCCATTTATAATTTTTGTGGTATTTAATGAAGTTAGAGAAAATTGGTGTTTTACGTATACGTTATAGCAGCTGTCTGAGCAAAGATCCGGCAGTGATTTTAGCCTTTTCAAAGTGCTGTATACGTTATAGAGGCTGTGCACTAAGTGCACAGTTTATTCATAATTTTTGAAAGATTTAGAAAACGGGTTCTAGTGTTTTGGTAAATTTATTGTATATATATATTCTGAAGATTATATTATTGAAATAATTTATGCAAATAAAATTATCTTTCATTATTAAAAGAGAAATATTGGATATTTCGTTAACCTATTTTCCAGAGAGAGAGAGAGAGAGAGAGAGAGAGAGAGAGAGAGAGAGAGAGAGAGAGAGAGAGAGAGAGAGAGAGAGAATTTCATGGCATATATGTATTTCATTATCTCCAAAACATAATATCCCAGGCGCGTCGCCTTCTTCACAAAAGATCTGTTTTCCATGGATATCCTGTTCTGATTATCCTCATATCTTTCTTATCTTTCTACTATCGATATCCGGGTTTCCTGATCATATGAAAAACGCCGACTTTTCAGATGATGAAACTCATCATTAAAAACGCTGGCTTTTTTTAGCTGATAAAACTTACTATAAAAGTTGATACGAGTATTACTGATAAAAGAC
>NC_090725.1:84631026-84636026 GCF_036898095.1 Palaemon carinicauda
TAACTTTTGAATGCTTGATTTGGCTGACTCAAGTGTCAAATTTTAAGAGCCGGTCAACTGTTTCCTTCATTGCCTTTTTATTGCTTATCCCATTAATATTTGCTCTCAGAAATGTTATCTATGATTAAAATAATAGCACTGAATAATTTGATTGTTATTATCACTACTGTTGAGACTACTAATAACCGTGGTTACAGCCATGCATTCATCTTGTTCTTCTTTCTGTATTGATATCGAAGGTTTTTATTACCATTGAGGATTATTTTATATTTAAACAGGAAAATTGGTTTGCATAAGCCGAAGGTTATCAAGATATACCAATCTAAGAAAATATAACTACACGATAAAACTATCAAAATTGCATGGACAAAAATCTGATCCGGGAGACTATTTAGAAGAAATAGTAGAGGTGGGTCCTGAACTAGGTTGTTTTAAACAAGCTGAAGTTTCATAAAATTTCAAAATATTGCAATGAAAAGGACACTTCGCACGTATGGAAAATTTGTTTAATACTTGAAGGATTACGGGTGAAAATGGCTTGTTAGGTGCAGGAAATAAAAAAATAGTCAACAACTAGGAGAAACGAAGTGGTTGGGCTGAAATTATGTAAAACGAAGAAACATCGATGGTTTTGGTGCGAGTGCCAATGGCTAATGGGTCACTTTTAGCTCTCAGAGCCAATGGAGTGAGTGAGTTGGGAGCATAATTATCTATTTAGGTTCATGTAACATCCTTATAGATGTTCTTGTCCATATTTGCGATAGTATAAATGAAATATATATCAGCTGATTTATCGTTGGGAAAAAGAGAAAAAAACGGTTTTACATTGCATAAAAAATCAAACTTGGATATGATTTAAAAAGAGACCACTATTACATTCCCCAATCGAATATCTCTTCTTTTTCTTCGTGTATATTTTTATTTTATTTTGCAGCAGGGGTTGCCTGTTTTGTGGGTTAAGGAAGAACATTGGAGAATCTGGACACGTTAAAGATCCAAATGGTTCCGAAATCCAGCGCAGGATAAATAGCCTCTGCCGATGATTAATAGCGGGACACGTAATCGAAAAAGAGTATTCGAGCGTTGCAAACGGTTTCCAGCCGTCGTGCCTGGAAGTTGGAAGAAGATGAAGGGGTAAAATGTGGATGAGAAGGAAGTGCAGAGGAAGAGGGAAAAACGAAGCAATAAAGCGGGAGTGCTGTATTGAAACGAGATAGATCTAAAGTAGTAGACTAATGTTTCAGGAGTGAAGAGACCAAGTGAGAGAAAACAAAATTTCCATGACATTAAAAATGATACCAAGTATTACTGGAATTGAAGCAGTGAAAAGTAGACAAGCTAGGTGTGAAAAAAAGATTGTTTTCGTGAAAAAGAAAAACATAACGGGTAAGACAAGTAGAGAAAAGAGATGGAGGGTGAGATGGAGGAAAAGGGGAGCAGAGGAAACCGGTGAAGAGGGAGAGCCAGAAGGAAGAAGAAGAGTAGTGACCCAACGGAGCGGCTCACAGATAAGGAAAGACGAATGACTAAAGAGTGATGGGAAAAGGTCAGTCCCAACAATGCAGGGATGGACGATGGTGAGGGCTGGGGGGAAGGTCCGAGAAGATCCTGATGAAATACTGAATGGAATAGTTTATGGAAGCAGGTTGACTACGGAAGAGGCATATTGGGAAACGATATTAGATGTATGTTACTAAAAGGTCGTATAATGAGGTAGCTGGGCCTAAAGCACGACAAGGCTCCTGACCTTCAGAGTCCATACATATAAACATTCATAACGGAAGCTGTTACTAACGCCTGCGTTCTTTCTTTTGAGTGACCTGTCTTTTTGTTAAATCTTTATCTGTATTGATGACCAATAATAATAATAACTGCCTGGATTCCAGCTATTTAGGTAGATATTGTTTTCTAAGTTTTGGTGGGGGTGATAATTACCTCCGATATACATCACAAATGACTTTTCTTCGTCAACTTCGTATTGATCCCCTTACATGAGTTTAGTTTCTATCCATTCAACAATTCGCACCATTCCACATTTTGTTCTCACTTCGGCACTATTTTTTTTTTTTTTTTTTTTTTTTTTTGTGGCTAGTTACTAAGGTACCGTCACTGTCCACTGCCTCTGCTATTCATGGCCGGTCTTTAAACAGGTGAGCATTGACATTGGTTGAACATTAGTAATCTTTTTGGTCATATGGATAAGAATTACCTTAGTCTGGCAATAAATTCTGGCATTCCGCATCCTTTTTATTATTATTGTTATTATTAATCATTGTTGCTGTGTAGTTTAATTAGAGCTGGGGCTTAATATCAGAGGAGCAACAATTAGCACTTCCTGTATAGGAGAATCACATGTCGAATGACCATCATATTCTTTTTCTCTTTTATGAATTGTTCATCTGCTTTTATCTCCGAAAGGGATACGGCAACTCTAGGCTCTTTTCTCTTGACCTTTACCAAAAAAAAAAAATCAGATCCAATAACAATCCTTTGGATATGGCAATACTTTTCTATTCCCTATTTCACATATTAACGTCTATAAATTTATTGTATTTTCTTGAATGTTCCTTTCACATTTTGTGTGATGTTAAAATCAGATAAGTAAGTTGAGTGAAAACAGCCGAACGTAATTTGAAGAATCATATGTTGTTCTTCCAATTGATATTGAGGAAGTTCCATCTATATTTTCCTTTTGTTCGACAGAATAGTGAAAAGCCGGCTGTGTAAGAAGAATTGACTGATTTCGTAAGAAAGTACAGTGGAAGAGAAAACTTTAATAACTCATTTGCTAATATGATAGGTATCTTGACTTTATTTGTTTAGCTCCATGATAAATTAGGCATTAAATGCAAATGGCATTAACATTAGATCTAACCTTTTCGATAGATTATCATGCTTTTGATACCTTCGGTAAGTTTTATTAATGGCAGGGGTCCTGTATTTGTACGGAAAAGATTTCATGAGTAGTCCGCCCTTGTACATTAAATACTGTGTATAACAGTTGTATATCGAAATCCACTGACGTAAGAAGTATAAAAACAAACGATTCATAGTGTTTAATACAGTAGTGTTTTTCACGGGATCTCGAAATAGAATTGTAAAAACCTTGCCTGTTTCCATAAAAATTATTTGTATGAGGACGCTTTTGCCTCACAAACAGGCGAAAATCTTAGAAATCTGGAAGTATGCTAGAAAGCTAAGAGCCCCAGTCCTTAGGGTTGAAGTTGGTGATGAAATAGTAAACATCTGCCGACCTTTATCACATTGCATGTGTAAAACGAAACTTAGACGGATGCAGTAAAACATACACAACAATAGCTACTGGGAATAATGTCAGAAGTAGAACCTAAAGAAACGGCATTGGTAAGATCAATCTTACGAATCGAAAGCCAGTGATGGATCAGAATGACCCGGTCATTAGGCTTGGAGTTGAGAAGGCGCTTGTGTCTTGTATTTAGTCAAAGTTGTGGTCCTGTTTCGAAAGGCGTTTGTTGCTTTGAAAAGAGAAGGATAGTTCCATTTCTTTGTGTTGACCTTTATATTAAAAATGGTTTTCTTTGCCTCCCAGAAAATCCCTAGATACTGTTATGATTCTTGAAGATATGTTGAGTGCTTGTAATGGTCACCTTGAAATCACTTGAGCAATAGTGATTAAAATTTGGTACCGTTTTAAATATATTTTAGATACTAAGAGGTTTTCATCAGTGTCCTACTGGAGTGTGTGTGTGTGTGTATGTTTTTTTTTTTTTTTTTTTAACTCAGATGAAGGAAACAGAGTTAAGTATTTCGGTTTAAAAAAGCAGTATTCTTTGGTCTTGCCAACAAGCTTAAAGTTCCAATATCTTATGTATCACGTCAGGGTTTGCTCATGAATCCTTAAACTTCTTTAAAGGCATATAACACCTGTTTTAAAGCACCTTTTTTATAAGTCATAACAGTTTCAAACTATACTCTGCTTCTCTTTAGATGGAAGTTTTTACAGGAATTCAGATACAAAAGTTGAACAATGGAGAAAAGAAACTTAAACATAAACGTTATCAAGTGTTATTGCATCGATGATAAGTAAAACATGCATTTTACTTTTTTAGTTAAAGAATGTAGGTCTTAAAACCAATAACTAACAAGCAGGGGTAACGTCATATCTTTTCCCGTTTTTATATTTAATCCTTTGCCTTCTTCCCAATCCCTCTTCTTTACCCTGACGATCCATCTCTTATGCTGCTAGTTGGACTGGCTCGATTCTCTCTCGCTTTCAGCGTCTTGGAGAGATTTATTCACCTCGGACACGTTTGGTGACAATTCCTGACCAGGTGTTGGAGTGGCCGTTGTCTACCGGTATTTGAGGGACCCTGCCAAGTACGCTGGACAGGGTCCAGGGGGTCAAGTCAAGGACCTCCTAACAAAGGCATGATACCTACGGAGGATATATATGTATATCTATCTATATATATACTGTATATATATATATATATATATATATATATATATATATATATATATACATATATATATATATGTATATATATATATATATATATATATATATATATATATATATATATATATATTACTTTCTGTTTTAATGTATTTACTTTCATTTTATTATGCTGGAGTATATGTACAATCTCTGCAAGATTTTAAGTGAACTTTCAAGAACACTACAATTTCTAGAAAGCAAGAGCAAGTGGTTACAACATAAGCCTTATAACCAGTACCAAATGATCTTTTACATGTCTATTGAAAACATTGATGTCAATATGTTAGAATACTTATAACTACGTTATTTGTGTCGTAGCTTTTTAAATTAGAGTCAATTCTCATTGTATTTATATCTTGGATTTTCTTTTACATCCAGGTATGGGGAAAATGTACTATATTCAGCTATTCTTGTTGTCTCAATTACCATATTAAAAGATTATTCGTGTGCAGGAACTTGCACCGTTTTTTTCTCATGGTAATTATCATTTGCGGTCATTGGAATAAGTTATTTTCTCCTCCTT
>NC_090725.1:84648526-84663526 GCF_036898095.1 Palaemon carinicauda
CGTATCAGTTGATTGTCTATAAGCAAACGCTGCGAAGAGAATGGAATCCGTGATCATTCCATGTCTCGATATCCCTGACAGATAGCGAGAGCTCCTTCCTCCATAACCATGGAGCAGCGATATACAAGGTCCCGGGACATTTATCAAATCCACAAAACTCGCCGACCGAAATGGAAACTTTCTTCCTCTCGGGGTAACGTTTTTACTCTCCTCCCGAAAAAGCTTTCTCTTAAAAACGTATCCTTGGAGGGGAAAAATTTCCAAACCGACTTCCATTAATCACATAGCAAGACGTATATCGTTCTTCAAGCTGTCTAACCGGTGGCCATATTTGTCTTGTGCCGCCTCACGGGGCCCCTTCACCCCCAGCACACAGCCATCTCTTTTCCCTCCCCTGCCTCCTAAACAGGGTGACGTCCCACCCCTCCCTACCGTGCAGACCGTACCGTCTCTGGGCCCCCTCGTCTCCTAGCAACGGTCCCTCCATTCTCCTAGTGGCACCCGGGTGGCTTCCCCGCCGCGGCCCCTTGGCACCCGTGATGGTTCCCCGGTAGTCTTTACCCTCCGACGGCCGAGCACAGGGCATCCTCCCCCTCCTGATGGACTAGGCAATGTGAGGCACCTTATGTTCCTTCTGAGTCTCTTGTTCGGAGAAGCCGTTGATCTCTTGTCTTGAATATTTTTCTTTGATTTCACGAATTTTCGTCTCGTAAATTCATATGTAATAATGGACATTACATGTCAGTTTAAAATCATGGTACATTTTCGTGCTCTGGCATGAAGAGGACAGGTGCATCTGAATCTGTTTTATGAGTTGCTATGATTTTTCTTATATGCCTCTGACATCAAGCCTTACAAACCCACAACACGGTGACGTCACGATCCAGAATGTTGAACATCTTCCAGGTGCCGCTCGGTGGCAGTTGGTTGGCTGAGGCGATCGAAGCGAGGAGCTGAATGCGCCAATCAGCGGCCAGATCTGGAGCGTTGCCGTTTTTCACGCTCTCTTCTTCTTCTACTCGGGACTCGGCCGACGGGGTTGAACCCGATTTTTCGTTGTGCGGTTCCATACCCGTCTCCATAATTTGATTCGTATTTCAGATTAGATAAATTCGTCCTTTGAGTTCTCGAGGCGGCATTTATTAAACTCTCTTTCTCTCTTTATTTTGTTCCTCATTCTTTTTCTCTTTCAGATTGAGCTCCGTGATAATCTGAGGAAGTTCTTGTTTAAGGTTATTTGAATGCCTGCCATGTAAATCATTATTGTGTTTGATGACGAAAGAAGGCATAAACAATTCTTCTCAACAAACAGAAAACCAATTATGCACCCACCTGCACAAGAGTGTTAATGAATATCTTTATATATATATATATATATATATATATATATATATATGTGTGTGTGTGTGTGTGTGTGTGTGTGTGAGTGTGTGTGTGTGTGTGTGTTTGTTTATGTGCCCTTGTTTTATATTTGTTTAATTCTTAATTACTTAATGTATAAAAGTTCGAATATATATTTGTATAATAACGAAAATATCGCTAATAGGTTGTTTTATGTGTTTTTTCTTGTATTTGTAGATGCACGCCTAAGAAAATCCAATGAATCAGAGAAATATATTTTAACCGTTTTGCAATTGTAACAGCTCTCAGCAAAGGAATCACTAAAAGATGGAATCTTATGGAAGAAATTGTTAATATATGTTGTTTGTCCTTACCTCTCGTATAGCGATTTTTCCGAGTTAAATGTGATAAGGTTAGTTATTCTACTAGTAGGTTGAGACATTTTATTCTGTGTTTATCAGTTGCAGGCTATTTTCTCCTGTTATTCTGAACAGAAAAATACGCATGTAGGACTGAATCAAGGTAGCAACAACGGTATCTAGCCAGAGAAAGATTTCCCACATGGAAAAGGTGAAGAAATTAGGAAATCGGGCTTTTGAAATATTAACTAATAACTTCTGAATACAAGTGATCGTCTGGGGTTCATTTATAGTATCATTAATGCATACTGCGTTTACCTTGGATGCAGCAAGGAATTTGACAACGTTTGTGGAATGCAGCAGATTTCTTATCATTTTCAGTCTTGAGAATCTATGATATTTTTTTTTTTCATCGAAGAAAATAGGTATGCTATGGACGATGTGTTTCATTGCAAAGAACTTTGCATTTTTATTTTAGTTACACTTAAAAATTTGCTGTAAAAAACTGTAATAATCATAGAATAAATGTTATCAGTCATTTGCCGTTTTAAAAACGGATATATTGAAGTAAAGGAGTGATATTACGGTCACCAACCCGTAAAATATAATAACAAAGTATGGTAGAATTACAGTCGCATGTATTTTACTGAAATACGGCTGAAAACAGTATATTTTTACGGAGATTTTCCGATTAAAATTACGGTTTTTTTTTTAACAGTGTATTTCATTCTAACCATCGGCTAAATCTAGAACAACTAAATCTTCCTTTAGAAGGAAAATATATGGATGTAATTTTAGAATGATACCTTATTGTATATGCGGATGAAGTTTGGACTTGGCCTGCAAATAACATCCCATCTAGGTGGATTTTGTTGTAAACTCCACCCAATAATTTACACTTTATTATTGACTCACGAAAGTTACTGGAAAAATGGTTATCTTTTCATATTTTAATGATCAAACTGGATCCTGTTGAAGAGAAATGTGTTTATGGAGTGTTTCATGAGTGTCGTACGATTAAAGAACCATAAGATAAATTTGTTATATGTAACTTTAGTAAAGATTGGAAATTTTTAGTGGAAGTTTAACTCTCTCTCTCTCCTACAGTGAGCATCAGCCAAATTTAAAAATATATCCAATGATAAACAACATAGAAGTAGACATTAAGAATAATATTCAAGGAGACTAAAACTAGAATTAGAAAATAAAAGGCCAACTTTCAATCACCTTCCGAGAGCAGAAGAGATCGCACCTCTAGCGCGTAGTGGTAAGGGGAAGGGGTCGGGAAGGTGGTCGGGCTCTGTTGCTCGGAACAAAACATCTCTTGAGTCCACCCGTCAGCGGTTGTAGACGTAGTAATAGTAATCGATATTCTGATGGGAGCCGTTCAATCGCGGGGGTTAATTTTCGGAGGAGACAACCTTAGGCCTCTCTGCGATAGGGAGCCTTTGCCATCGGCAATAGCATAGGCTTATGAGAGGCCTCCAAAAAAGCGGACGGTGATTGGCGGGTTGAGGGAGAATAAGAGGAGGAGGAGCAGGAGGATGAAGGAGACGTGAAATGCCTTGCAGAGAGAGAGAGAGAGAGAGAGAGAGAGAGAGAGAGAGAGAGAGAGAGAGAGAGAGAGATTGAGATTCCAAGCGTGTTTGTACGCCTGTGAGATAAAGAGAGAAATAGAGAGAGTGTGCGTTTGTGTGTGTGACAAGAATGTAAGCCTGTGTATGTACGAGGGGTAGTTTAGTTTATGGGATAGTGAGAGAGAGAAAGAGTGAGAGGAAGAGACTCCAAGTGAACGTGCATTTGCGCATATGTGATGAGAAAGTGTGTGTGTGTGTGTGTGGAGGGGGATTCGTATAAGGTTAAAGAAGGATTTAGTATTTCAAGCATTAGAAATAATGATCATGAACAGGGATTAAACAACACCTTATGATTGCTAGAATAGCTCTTTAATAAGAAAGCAGTTTATTTGTTCTTACTAATGTAATGCATGGAACAGTTGGAGATGGTGGTGAAGGCTTGGACTGGATTGGTAATAGGAAGTTATCTGACCTAGAGTATGCTGATGACGCTGTTCTTATTAGCAGAACACCACAGGATTTGCAATGCTTGCTTACTAGATTGCAGGAAATATCACAGGAGGTTGGGCTCAAGATAAATAGAAGAAAGACAGAGATGATGAGAACGGAATGTGCAATAGAAGATGAAATATCATTACAAGGAGAAACGATTAATGAGGTAGAATCATTTAAGTATTTAGGAACTATAATATCTAATACAGGGTCTTTAGAATTAGAGTTTAGTGAAAGATTGAAAAAAGCAAACCAGACAATGTCTAGGTTGAGTAAAATTTGGAAATCAAATCGCCTAGAATTATACAAAAAAAAATCAGGCTATATATCAGTTTAGTGAGATCAGTGTTACTGTATGGACATGAGTCTTGGTCTGACAATGAAATTATAACCAACAGACTTAGTCCATTTGAGGATAAAGCCCTCAGAAAGAAATTGGGAGTTAAATGGCAGGACTGGATTAGAAATTAAATTATAAAAGAGATTACTCGAGTACCATATGTGGATGAGATCGTGGTGAGCGGCAGATAGAGATGGTTTGGCCATACTCTTCGTACTTCCCAAGAGAGATTAGTTCACCAAACTTTCAACTGGGCTCCTCAAGGCACTAGAAGAGCTGGAAGACCCAGACCTACATGGCAGAGGAGTATGAAGCGTGAAGTATGAAATGACGAATGGAGAAGTACTGATTTAAAAGTTCAAGATAGAGACGACTGGCGAAGTCTAACCGAGGCCCTTTGCGTCTATAGGCGTGGGAGGAGATGATGATGATGATAATATTAGTATAGAGTGTAAAATGTTGTGAATATTGTCAATTAATCTCTTTACTGTCATTTTTTTTTAAGTTGAATCCACAAAAAAAAAAAAATAGATCTCTTATTTGGTGAATATTTTTGTCCTTCAATGGAACCACTACCATCCAATTGAAGGACAAAAGTATTTGGTATTGAACTAATTTCAGGAAGAAGAATTCTTAAGGTAAATACCAAATGAATGATGTGATTTTAAAGGAAAGTGTATTGAAGATTAAAATTTATATATGATATATGTACACACATACTGTATACATGTATGTATGTATGTATATATATATATATATATATATATATATATATACTGTATGTGTGTGTGTGTGTGTGCGTGTAAATGTATCTATATATATGTATATATATATATATATATATATATATATATATATATATATATATATATACAGAGCGAGACATTAAACATGGTGCATCATCAAAAAATTAAGAGAACATCCTCAGACGTAATGTGCGTATATAATGCCAAATAGATTGTTGTCTTTCTGTCGAAATCTAAGGTTACTCCTTACTCCTTACCCACAGCCATCCTACTTCTTTTACACACTTTTGCAGAATCTATTGTCCTCATTAGTTTTAATACCGTTCTGAATATCCACCTGATTTATAAGTACGAGATATTATCACGTTTACATACATGAATCCAATTATACCTGTTCTCGACGTGATCTTGTAGTTTATTGAGATTTTATAGAGAAGTCTGAAATTAATTCAACATTCTCATTTCTTTCCGATAAACAAAGTTTCCTTCTTGCTTCTTGAAATGAGCTATGAGAAGTCCCAACCTCTCACTGTTGTCTGTGCATTAATCAGTAACTGGATGTTTTTAGCATCACTCTTTCCATGGCCTCTGCAGTCGATCCCAAAAAAGGTTTTCGTCCCCAGTGTCATTCACAAAATACCAATTGATAATAATCATTCAATAAGATTTATCACATTTACAAAGATGAAAAGTGATCTTGGAAATTTTAGCTCTAAATGATTTGGGTTGAAATAACATAATTACGGCATATCGTCTTAAGGGATCCCTTGAGATGAAAACTACAGTTTTGCCACGAAGTCATTGTTGGACATGTCTCTGTTACTATTAAGTTTCCCTCAAATTACGAAGAGCATTGGTGAGGTACATGAGAGTAGTTTTCCAGTTCATTTTTGTATACCTGTGGTGATAGTATTAGTAAGAATATCGTTATGTGTGTGTGTTCCACTTTTCTTACTTCATAGTATTATAATCCACCATCATAATGTCCACCTCGTTCGATTCTGTGAGGGAGGTAAACAATACGTACTTTTGAGACAGGAAAGAAATTTGCATCGATTAATATGTTAATGAAGAGTAAGCTGCTATATTTACAAGGAGATTTATATCTGAGGTAAAACATAGACTGTCAATTGCGTGAAAAGGGCGGATACTGACTTGTTAAAGAGGAAGATGAGAAAAAAAAGTATATCCAAAGAACACAGCGCTCCCTTTTTTTAAAGTAAAGTATGGTTTTTACAGGATATAATAACTGTTTGTTTGAAATGGAAAATTATCTTAATTGTGAAATATTATTTCTAATCTTTGAACTAGAAAAGTTAAAAGGAAATATGAAGAAAATTCTTCTATTTTTGATGTTACAAAAAGGTTTGAAGTATTAAATAATCTTCTATTTCTAAGACGGGATTTGTAAAAACTAATCATTACGTAAGCACGACTCTAATGTCTTTGAAATTTCAGATTTTTAATTAATCCATATATACTTGGAAATGTATGGTTTCTAAATGCTCCTAGTCGAGACATTCCGTGTCGCAAGATATCGATAAACATCGATCGTCAAGAAACGTAGTTTCTGAGGTTGGATTTTCCTTTTACGTTTTTATTATTTATATTATGTAAAGGAAATAAAAAAAAAAAACAACGAGGATTTTACAAGGTTAAAAAATTTAATTTACTTTTCAAGCCAATGAAAAGATTTTTTTTTGTGTGTAAGCGAATGTGAATATAACTTCCATTGAATAGGGATGATGATGAATGTAAATGTTTATACATTTCAAGACAAGTCTGTTTAACATGACTGAGGTTAAGAAGCGTTGGGTAAGCTGAGAGAGAGAGAGAGAGAGAGAGAGAGAGAGAGAGAGAGAGAGAGAGAGAGAGAGAGAGAGAGAGAGAGAGAGAGAGAGAGAGAGAGAGAGAATCAAATTCACATCATTATTGGAGAAAACAAAAACAAAACTACTTATGATATTAAAACCTACCGCATCCCATGGTGATTTAATACTATTAGATTTTATATATTGTTAATCTGATATGTAAATGTTACAGAATTTCTTTCACAAGTTTTTGCAGTGTCCCCTAAGCTGAGGGCACCTCCAAAGAAGGCAACACCCATTACACACATTGAATCATTCAGTGCTATCTTGCACTACTCTTAAGCTTTCTGGATATCAAGGTCCATCCATCCCAGTGTTCCTTCACGATATTAATTCAACACTTTCTTGGCTTTCTTCTCCTCTTACATAATTGCAGTTTGATTTATATACTCTGTTCTCTCACATCCATTATCGTCCACATTCTTTACATATGACCAGACTACCTCAAAATATTTTGATCCATCCGTTCACCATTGCTACCCTTTTTACCTAACTTTACGCTTTCTTACCACATATATTACAAAATAATATCCTGTCATCAACTTTAATCGTTATACCTTAATATGCATTCAATATCCATACTTCATTTCCACAAACAGTTTTAAGTCTCTCGACATTCTTTAGCACACATCTTGCTACCTTTCTTGCTTATAATCTATTGCCAACTTCTCTCATCTTGCCATCATTCGTCTTATTTTCTCCCATTTCTTCTAAGAATAGACTACTTCTAATCTTCCACTCTTACTATTATTCGTTTCATCATCTTTATTTTATTTCCCTTCTGTACCTTACTATTTTCATATTTACTCCCAAATCTCTTACATTTACTTTCAAGTCTATTTTCCTGTGATCATTGTCAGCCGCTTTCTACTAGTTTCTACAGATTTTCTTCACAGTCCCTGATAGGTACAGTATCATCTGCAAACATCAACTAATCCACTTCCAATTCACAAAATATCTTCTATCCTATCTCCTATGCTAATTCTCTGATCGTCTAAAATCAGTTGATTCATGAAGATGTTGAACAGCCACGGAGGCAGGAAAAACATTATCACAGACCAGATTTTACAACTAAGGATTTACTTTCATGGCCAGATACTCTAGCACACGGTATTACTTACATCATAAAAGACTGTAATAGCTCTTACAGCCTATCATCTATACCCAACCATCACAATTCTCGTGATATGTTTTTTAAGTCGTTCAGTAATACAAACACCATTTCACCATTATTTTTATATTTTTCACAGAAATGTTTCTAACAAATGTTTGATCCACACAACTTTTTTTAATAAAGTCATAGTGGTCTTACCTGTCTTACCTGCTTAATTATAATCGTATCATATATATGTTATGGTATGTCAAGTAACATTATATTCTTCAAATTCATAAAGTGGCCTTTGTAACCTTTACATTTACCTTTCACCCATTCCTTTTGGACCTTCACTGTCTCTGGTCTGCCACAATCGTGCTACCTTCACACACGCACACACACACGCACACACACACACACACACACACATATATATATATATATATATATATATATATATATATATATATATATACATATATATATATATATACCGTATATGTATGTGTGTGTTTGTGTGTGTATGTATGTATAATGCATGTGTTTTTGTGTGTGAATACTTACATTATTCTGGGAGGGTGAATTTGGAAATTTCAGGGTTATTGTCATAACCAAAAAATTCCAAAGAGAATGGGAAAAAGACGGAAAATTACAATATCTGTGTATTTTGGTTATATGAGAACAAATAAAATATGCATTCGCTGTATATAGAAAGCCGATTTTGGCAGTTTTTATATATTCATATTTCAAGTTACTATGTTATCTCATTAAAAATCATGGTTGACTGCAATCCATTTCTCAGCATAATTGATATATGTTGATGTAAGTACCCGAAAACTAAATATGATGCAATGTGTTAACATTTGACTCATTACATCCAGTTTACAACATTTGGAAAGCTTTTAAAAGTCGAATGAAATATACTTTTAAGAAGTTTCGAACAACAAACTGTACCAACCGTGTGTCACACAATTGTACATAATTATTTTGTATATATTATGCTTGTATCTGCTCTCTTCCCTCGCACTAAAAAGAACCTGAATGATCATGTCTCCGGTTTTGCTCTGTAATATTGTCTGTCTCTCGAACATGTTATGTCCTGTTGAATTGACGTTTTGTATATAAAGGAGAGTGTTCCTTAATAAACAACTCAGTTTATTGCATCCTGCCTTTGAGTTCACAACCCTCTTTCGGCCCGTCACATTGGTGACCCCGGAAGTCGACTCGCTCCCACCGCCTTCCACCCCCACCCCCTCGCCCCTTCATTGTTGGTACTATGACGGACTCTACGGCAGTTGGTGCTGCGGCCGCTCCATTCAAACTTTCATCGTTTGCCAGCGGAGAGGCGTTTGCTTGGTTTCAGCGCGCAGAAGTCCAGTTTCGTATCAGGGGTGTGACTCGCTCAATCACCAAAGCTGATTTTGTTCTCGCGGCGATACCCGAGGACACCTTCCCAGAAATATCCGACTGGCTTTGTGAACAAGGAGACACCCTAATAGCGTATGACGCCCTAAAAACATACCTTCTGCAGCAGTACTCGCCGTCCCCAGCCGCCCGTATAGCAAAGCTTTTTCAGCTCTCGCAACAACCGTTGGGGGACCAAAGGGCTTCGCTTGCCCTCAGGGAGATGACCAGTATCGCTCGCCTTCAACCTGCCGCAGACGGCTCTCCTCGTGAGGTGAACCTACTTCGTGCCCTTTGGATACGCCGTTTACCCGAACCTGTACGCGCTGCCATACCCGATGTCGATAGTTTACCCATAAAGTACTTGATGACCAAAGCCGACACCCTTATGGACAGCCACTTCAAGACCTCCATCAACACCTCCACCCCTGACGACGAGGATGCCTATTCAACGTCAACCGAAGCTGACATGAATGCCGTAGGACATACACGCCTACCCCGTGACGTGCCGAAGCGGCGACAAAGCCGCCCACCACCCACCAATCGCTCGCGCCCCAACGAACGACTTCTACAGCCACTTACTACCTCCCATCCGCCGCAGTTTTGCTACTTCCACTTCAGATACGGGGCAACCGCGAAGAAATGTGCCAAGGATTGTCAGTGGCCAAAAAACGTGTAAGTAGGCCATCGCTTGTGGCGGTGGCCTCCCATGTTTCTAATCTTTTCTTTTTACAGGATGCAGGAACGGGCGTGCGATTTTTGGTAGACACGGGTGCTTGTCGTTCTCTTTTGTCAAGGAAACTCTTCAAGGCACGACGTAGTCTGTCTACATATGCCGACGTCCGCTTGGTAGCTGCCAACGGATCTGCGATACCCACCTACGGTTACGAGAACCTCACATTATCGTTCGGAAACGGTAAATTCAATTGAAAGTTTCTCGTTGCTGACGTCACAATGCCAATCCTCGGTGCGGATTTCCTCTCTCATTTCCACCTTCTGGTCGATGTCGCCCACCGACGATTGGTCAACGCAGATTCGTACTTGTCGACACCTCTTCAACCCGCCCCCTCTAACCTCGCTCTCCACATCAGCGCACCCATGGATGCCTACGCCCACCTCCTCACGTCGTACCCGGAAGTTTTCCGTCCAGAACTTCGCCAAACGCCCATGGTTCCGGCCAAGCACGGTATTTATCACCATATCAAGATGACGGGACCCCCAGTCTTCGCAAAATTCACACGTCTGGCACCGGAACGATTGGCAGCCGCCAAACAGACGTTCGCCGAAATAGAGGAAATGGGCCTTTGCCAAAAGGCCTCCAGCCCATGGTCGTCACCCTTACACATTTTCTGAAGAAAGACGGCTCCCTCCATCCGTGCGGGGATTACAGGCGCCTCAACATGCAAACAGAACCGGATCACTACCCCCTCCCAAACATTGCCAACGTGACCTCCTACCTGCACAAAGCGAAGGTTTTCTCTACGCTCGACCTCCTGAAGGGGTATTATCAGGTGCCTATGAACCCAGAAGACATCCCCAAGACCGCCATCACCACTCCGTTTGGCACATACACCTTCAATTACTCCTGTTTTGGCCTTCGTAATGCTGGGGCAACGTTTCAACGTCTCATGGATGGCATCTTAGGGGACCTCCCTTTCTGTGTATGTTATGTGGACGACATACTTGTGTTCTCCTCCTCAAAAGAGGAACACCTCCATCACCTGCGCATCGTGCTCAACCGCCTGCAACAAATCGGCCTTGTAGTCCGGTACGACAAGTGTACCTTTGGCGCCAACGAAGTGTCGTTCTTAGGGCACCGTATCACTCCTGAAGGAGTCCATCCCCTCCCTGAGAAGGTAGCAGCCGTTCAGAACTTCCCCGCGCCCTCGACCGTCAAAGCTCTGCAGGAATTCTTGGGCATGATCAACTATTATCACCGTTTTCTGCCAGCCATTGCCGCCACTCTTGCTCCTCTCTACGCCTCCCTCAAGGGCAAGCCAAAGGACCTGAAGTGGGGTTCCCTTCAAGAAGCAGCCTTCTGCAATGCAAAGAAGGCCCTACCAACTGCTGCGGCTCTCACTTTTCCTATCCCACACGCCCCTCTCCTTCTCTCCACCGATGCCAGCGACGTCGCTATTGGTGCAGTAGTCGAGCAGGTGGTCAAAGGCTCGCCCCGCCCATTGGCCTTCTTCAGCAGAAAACTGTCCAAGGCAGAATCGGGTTATTCTACCTTCGATCGAGAATTGCTGGCGGTGCACTTGGCTGTCCGTCATTTTCGCCATTTCTTAGAAGGTACGCCCTTCGTCATTCGCACAGACCACATGCCTCTGGTGCACGCCTTCACTCGACAGTCTGACGCCTGGTCCGCCCGTCAACGCCGACATCTCTCCGCCGTGGCTGAATACAATTGCACCCTCCAATACGTCCCTGGGAAAATGAATCCCGTTGCCGATGCCCTGTCAAGAAACACGTTGCCTGCCGTTCAACTGGGATTGGATTATAACGCCCTAGCTGAAGCCCAACAACAGGATCCAGAGTATCCAGCTTGAAGGACATCCTGCACGTCCCTCCGTTGGGAAGACTTTCCCCTCGAAGACTCCAACACCACCCTCCTCTGTGACGTCAGTACTGGTAGACCGCGACCTTGGATTCCTGCTCCCATGCGCCGACAGGTGTTTGATTTCATTCACGGCCTTTCACATCCCTCATGCCGTTCTACTGCACAGCAGCTGAAGGCAAAGTACATTTGGCACGGCATTTCTAAGGATGCTAAGGATTGGGTCCGCGCCTGTACTTCTTGCCAAACTTCCAAAGTACATCGACACACGGATTCAGGAGTGGGCACATTTCCTCAACCTCAGCGTCGTTTCGCACACATTCACGTCGACGTTGTAGGCCCCCTACCCACATCACAAGGACATCGTTACCTGTTTACCGTCATCGACCGCTCCACTCGTTGGCCTGAAGCCATTCCCATGGAAACTGCAACGTCCGCCTCATGTATATCTGCCTTACTCTCTGGATGGATTTCAAGATTCGGTATCCCTGAGCATATTACTTCTGACAGGGGAACCACTTTCACCTCTCAATTGTGGACGTCATTAGCGAATCTCCTGGGCATCACCCTACATCAGACAACGGCCTACAACCCCGCTGCCAATGGAATGGTTGAACGTTTTCATCGCACCCTCAAAGCAGCTTTGATGTCCCGCTGCAAGGATTGCAACTGGTTTACTCAGCTTCCCTGGGTCCTCCTGGGACTAAGGACCACTCCTAAAGACGCCCTCGACGTCTCGGCAGCTGAAATGGTGTATGGCGACCCGTTGGTCGTCCCTGCCGAATTTTTTCCTTCTACAACCTCCTCCAACGATCTCCAGTGCATACGTCACGTCGTGGGAAAATTTACTCCGTGCCGCCAGACTTATAAGCCCCCAGCGAAGCATCACATACCAACGGACTTGCACTCTGCAACGCACGTCTTCCTGCGCAACGACACTAGCAAGCCACCACTAACGCCCCCTTACACGGGCCCTTTCCTTGTGATCCGTCGCAGTCCGAAAGCATTCCTACTAAACATTCGTGGCAAAGAAGACTGGGTCTCCATTGATCGTCTAAAACCTGCTTATCTTCTACCAGATGACCCGCCTACAGTTCGCTTCTCTAGATCAGGGCGCCCTATTTAACATGTACAGTATGTCATTTTTAGGGGGGGAGCCATGTATCAACCGTGTGTCACACAATTGTACATAATTATTTTGTATATATTATGCTTGTATCTGCGCGCTTCCCTCGCACTAAAAAGAACCTGAATGATCATGTCTCCGGTTTTGCTCTGTAATATTGTCTGTCTCTCGAACATGTTATGTCCTGTTGCCTTGAGGTTTTGTATATAAAGGAGAGTGTTCCTTAATAAACAACTCAGTTGATTGCATCCTGCCATTGAGTTCACAACCCTCTCTTGGCCCGTTACAAAACACATTTCAAAATAAAAGTGTCGGTATATCCCTAATTAAAGTTATTCTAAAGAGGAAACAATGTGATTCTGGTATTTATGAACTATTTTGGAATTAATTAAATGAAATCTATGTCAGAGAAGCAAATAGAATTATATCCCAAAGATTAATAGAGCACGAACCATCGGTTAGATATGGGCTTGCGAGTTCATGGATTTTATTACACATGCGAGGCTGATACTACAGCATGGAATGAGACCGAGTTGTTTTACTAAAGTATTTGTCCGTACAGACAGAAGATTTTAGAAAATTTAAACCTATCAGCTGACTACTGGAAATCCAACTACATAACTTATTTGATTTTAATACTTTTCATCTAGAAACTGTTTCAAAGAATACTGATAAGCGTAAGACATATGTTAGAAATGGGATCGCACCTCCTATAACCAGTCTTTAAAACATCTACGGTATATTGTGCAGTGTGTGTATATATATATCTGAGTCAAACCACATCATTGTACATATACCAGTAATTACAGATGAAGTAATCATCTGAATTATATGGTTTCTCCAGTTCTAAAATATGAATCTTATGTTTTTTGGCTTTCAACGTCATAGTACGCTGACTGATTATAGCAGAAACCCACACACGCACACACACATACACATATATATTTATATATATACATATATATGTGTGTGCATCATATATATATATATATATATATATATATATATATATATATATACATATATGCATATATATATGTGTGTGTATATATATAATTTTGTGTGCGTTTGTTTGTATGTGTGTATGGGTGCGTGTATATATATATATATATATATATATATATATATATATATATATATATGTATATATAGATGTATGTATGTATATATATATATAAACATTTATTTGCACATGTATGCCTACATGCGTGAATGTGTTGCATGCACATATGTACGGTATGACTGTGTGTGTTTGTGGATGTTTTTGGCAAAGCCAGAGTAGCTCTTCAAATTTGCTGTGTCCTTAAAACTGTTTCAAGTTATTGTAATAGATGACATGATAATGAAAGTTTGAGAAGACAAGAGGTTTTTTGTTGGTAATAAGTAAATCAACAAATTACCTTTGGCTTTTAGTATAGAAAATAAGATTTTATTATTCGAATAGAATATTTACTCAATTCTTATATCCTCTCTTGCGAAAGGGATCTAGATTAAATAAGAAAAATTCAAATAAGGAAAACGGAAATTCATATTTTATAATGTATTTTGAAGCTTGTGGAAATAAAGGAATGATATTTTCCGAATGTTGAATGGCGCAAGCAATAACTACCGCAGCTATAAATAGAAAAAAAAACTAAGGTATCATGAAAGTCTTCTACCCGGAATTTCCACATTGCATCCACGTTTCCTTTTGCAAGTAAAAGTGCTTATTCAGCAACTCAGGCAATCATGGAATCGTTCAAAAACTATGCTCTGGATCAAAGATCTCTTGTCCTCTACCTCCATCCTACACACCATTTACAAGCAGCGAATAGCGACCATGTTTTTGTAAAATGCTTTTCTGATGTTCCTTTGCGGCCCCAGAAATGGTTTTCATTTGCAAATATTTTGTGTAATCTGCGTCACTAGTCTCTCTCTCTCTCTCTCTCTCTCTCTCTCTCTCTCTCTCTCTCTCTCTCTCTCTCTCTCTCTCTCTCATTAGAACTATTAAACTAAACCTTACTTCGTTATACACGTATAATGACCTAATTTTAATGATTAAGTTATATAACAATACGTGATACCCCTTTTCAAAGGAAAAATTAGGAATTTGAT
>NC_090725.1:84668526-84696026 GCF_036898095.1 Palaemon carinicauda
ATAAATAGTGACTTCATGAATTGTGGTTCATTTTCATCTATCTCTAAAATGGATATAGTTAAAAAAAAATTTGAGTTTTATGCTAATACAAAAATCTTGAAATTTTCATATTTGTGGTTTTTTTATGTTGTTATATTTCTTCTCATTTTCGTTTGTATGAATTGCACTGACATTTTATGATTTATATGATTTCTTAATAGATATGCTTTGACGAAAACAAGTAGTTATCGG
Organism: Palaemon carinicauda; assembly: GCF_036898095.1. NCBI lineage: Eukaryota > Metazoa > Arthropoda > Malacostraca > Decapoda > Palaemonidae > Palaemon > Palaemon carinicauda. Next base: position 84,668,758 of record NC_090725.1, read on the forward strand.
ATGAAAGAGCAGTCGGCAAAAGTTGATTAATGGAACAGCACAGTAAAAAATTCCTTCTTTTCTTTGAAATTTATATCCTTGAATACAAGAAAAGATACAGAAAACTAGAACAGTGTTGCCATAAAATAATTGATGCCACAAGTGCTTTAGCATTTAATGAAAATTGTCCAACAGAACGGGTAGGCATCATGAAAATCTTATACCATGATTGCAACATTGAATCCACGTTTCCCTTTGCAAGTGCTTATTCAGCAACTCGGGCAATCATGGAATCGTTCAAAAACTATGTTTTGGATCAAAGATCTCCTGTGCTCTACCTGGTTATTTATATTTTCACACACAGACACGCATATATATATATATATATATATATATATATATATATTCATATAAACCATAAATTATAGTCCTCCTAATATCTAGAATCTCTCTACCTCGGGATCAGAGACTCAAAGGCGAATCAACTCGAAGATGATAGCTTCTGGTCGGCCGTGGAATCGAACCCGTGCCTAAGAAACTGGGGTTTCATTGACATGGTAACTCAGCTGAGTTACTAAGTATATATAGTGTCCTGTTTTATGTGTATAACAAAATTTATCTGTGGTGTTTGTTTGGTTGAACAAGTATAGATGTGCCTAAAAATTATGCATGCATTCTGAAATGGTGAGCATATTCACCATGTATATATGTATGCAACATATAGCATATCCACCATGTATATATGTATGCATTATATCTATCACGGTAAATGTGAAAAACGAAGTTTCATATTAACATCATCATAAGATTTCGTTTTGCGTTCAAATAGAACAAGTTCCATCATACGTATTCCATTGATCAATCAGTTCAAAAAAAGGACGGTTTGCTTATGGCGATCGCAAATTAATACATTTCATTTTCAGATGCTGATGGTGTGTCGGCGTGGTGTTATCTAATGCCATATAACATTTCAAATAATATATGTTGAAGCTTGGCATGAAAGGGGAGATGAAAGAGAAATTTCACTCTGGGATCGGATGCTATCTATCCCCAATGGTTCAGGGCTATGAATAGAGAGAGAGAGAGAGAGAGAGAGAGAGAGAGAGAGAGAGAGAGAGAGAGAGAGAGAGAGAGATGCTTTTCTCTTTGTGGACATGGAAGGGAGAGAGGATGCTGTGAGGACGTCTAAAATGGATTAGGTTACTTTCCAGAACACAGAGTGAACGATTGATAATTACTAGCTGGGGTTGAGAGGTAATACGAGGGTCAGATTTGGAAAATAGGGCAACTAAGAAAAATATATAAAATAAAGTAAGTAGAGGTGAAAGAACAATAGAAATATGCGTAATACTCATAAGAAAACTTGAAATCTTCTTAGAAAGAATTGGAAAATTACACAGTCAGCTAACGGATAGAAAATAATTCACATAACAATATTCTTTACAGATCAGAGGGAGCAGTAAAGAAAATAATGAAGTCATGTGGTCGATATATATATATATATATATATATATATATATATATATATATATATATTATATATTATGTGTGTGTATGTATGAATTTCCATGAATACAGTTTATACAGGTTTCTGATTGTATTGTCCCATGTCAACGGATAATGAGACATCGGAACATGGGTTTTTTTTTTCACTTTATTACAAAAAGGTTTGCGAATACACTGTACACAGCCGGTACTCTCGAGCGAGTATATTGTCTAATGATCGCTCGAATGGTACTACCTAACCCTCGGCAAATAAGATGCAATGTTGCTCTATCAATATGCTGAATTGTTAGGTTTTGTGGAATTCTCTACTGTGATGGAAATATACTGTCACCAATAGGCTTACAACACATTACCTTATGAGACTTGGTACACGTCACTTATAACAAAGTTCAGTGATTGCGCACTACAATTTGTGACAGTTATAGTACTCTTATAAAGGTCATTAATCTCACTGCATGAAACACATATTTTGCATACAAGTATTTGAACAGTATTTATATGGATACATGTATATATATATATATATATATATATATATATATATATATATATATATATAATATATATATATATATATATATATATATATATCTATCTGTATATATATTCTTTTGGAGCTGGTCTAGTATAGAGTAAATATTTTATTTATGTATTTCATTTGTGTGTATAGATGTATAGCCAGCTCGTAAGGTGAGTTCCTCTCATGTAGGTTTAAGTAAAGGTATGAAAATTATATAAGACTTTCGTCATGCATTTAATTGTACTTTTCATTCAATTCATTATATGTAAATTTACATTTTTTTTTTAAGAATAAACCTTTTATTTCACATATTTTAATATGAAGTCTTACGTAATCTCGTAGGCATGCTGCATGACCCATATGAGGTTTGAACATGAGTGCTTATGTAATTTTTATATTTTCACAAGGTTAGAATGTGCACGAAACTTCTCGAAATAGATTTACTCTTTTTTTTATTGTTTCGAGGAGGGAAGTGGGCGGAGTTAGCTGAGGGAGGGTTGCCTTGCAAGCAAAGTTAGTTCCCCTGTTCAGTTTTCTACATTGGCAAGCTTTCTCCGCTATGCCTTGCCCCCACGCCACTAGAATGATCTACTTAGAATTATCTAGAAGTTTTAAGTCAATATATAAGCCCCAGAAATGCTTAAGCAGCAGAAGAGATCCAGCCTGTTCCTTTGAAAGAGACAAGTACACCCTCTCTCCTCTCAAGTGCATCAAGTGTGTGCCCTCTCAAACGTGATTAACAATTAATATCCAACATACATTGTGTGTAGTGTGTTTAAACGTTGACGTTTCCATTGAATGATATTTCAAGTGTATTGTGTTAATATAAGTACTTGTTTAACAAAAGTTTTTGTAAATGGCCCTGTGAGTTTTAGGCTAAACAGGGAAGTGTATTTATTTTGGCCTATCTGTTCGGAAACCTCGTGTGAGCCAAAAGACGTAAGTTTAACAGTTACATTTTTGTAAACTTCACTAAGTGTTTAATCATTAGAGTGTTAAAGAGTTAACTATTTTCATTAATTATCAAAATAAATATTTTTATAAATTAATTTCCAGTGAAACAAATGACTGTATATTTTTTTAAGTAACATTTTCTTGTCTTAGTCTAAAGTTTTGTTCAGATTTAATATTTTGAGTAATATAATTTTGGTGTTAATGCTTTGGTAATATTGTAGTAACTTTTTATAAAATATATTTATTTATGTAAAGAGTGTATTATTTCGATCACCAATATTTCATGATAGTGCTTGCCCTTAATCCTTGACTAGAACCAAAATAAGAGGTTGTTTTTGAATAGTTCAAGTAAAATAATCCCCCAGTTCTGTTTTGAGTGCACGTAAGAAACCTTTGAATATTCAGTGTTTTTGTGTATTGCTGTGTGAGAGCTATATAATATTCGCAGAGCTCGGGTATTATTTATGTAATATAATCAGGTGAGTTGGGAGCTCGGTAGTTCATGTTATTCTCCATCCGTAATAATATATATATCTATATATATTTATACCGTATATATATATGTATATATATATATATATATATATATATATATATAGCACATGTACACACGCGCACATACTTACACATATAAATATATGTATGTGTATATATATATATATATATATATATATATATATATATATATATATATATATATATATATATATATATATATACATATATATATATATATATATATATGAGAGAGAGAGAGAGAGAGAGAGAGAGAGAGAGAGAGAGAGAGAGAGAGAGAGAGAGAGAGAGGGCGGATGCATGTTCTTCATCAATTGTAGATGAGGCACTCAACATCTCATGGTAACATTCTTCTAACTCAGTGCTACATAGATAAAGATGAAAACAGCAAGTATGTCGTACCATTAAATTTTGATATTTTCCGGCTGGTGTTTCAAGTGTTATCTTCTACCTTTCTTTAGTATCAAATATTATAAGCAATTAAATTGGACATCGATATATAGGTCATTATAGTAATATAGTAATTTAGATTAACTATTAAATTTTGAGAAGTCATAGTGATATTTTATAAGTATCACAGAATGGCAAATTTAGTTTCACATTTTGTACGAAAAAGTCAATGGTCTTTCTTATTTTTTTCAACATTAATCCATTTTCAATAACAGTTTGTGTCTCAAAAAAAAAAAAAAAATTATTCTTAAGTCACTGCGACCCCTATCCTTCAACAGCTCCATTGAGTATGAGCTCCAAGTGCAGTAAAACTTCCACAACCTGAGTCACTTCTTTCATATCTCTCTAGCAAGAATCTTTGAAGGTCTTCCTCTTTTTTATGTATGTCTCGTATACAAGCGCAAGATTTCTTATGAAAATCATCAGCGCATGATTTCTTGTGAAACTTCCCATGGTTATTAACATGTTCAGACCCAAGTGTTATGGTATTGCATATATTTATCTCATATCTGCATATGACAACATTTCTCAGTCTTTCAGTTCTAAAAAAAATTTTCTCATGATTTAAAAACAGAGGTTTTAATTGCTTCTGGCTTTTTATAAGCAATCTACTTCAATACTTCATTTCCAAAGAGGAGATGAACGTATCATCATATATATAACTTTTAACTCACATAGATTATTCAAGACTTTTTTTCACCGATTCCTTGACGTACTTTTCTCTACCTACCATTGTCCAATATATTTACTTCCAAATGACCATACAAATGAATTGCTTCCATTCTTCAATCATCATTATAGCCTTTCTTTAGTCCTTTTTCGTGGTTGTCGTTTACTGGCATGACCTTTCTTCAACTTATGATAACTTTCAACCTCTCGTCAATGCCTTGAATGCCTCATGTTTTAACACGTACTTCACCCACCCCACTAAAAGAAAAAAAATACTTTTATCGATATCGGAAAACCATTTCAGCAATTATTTCCAATTTTGTCATAAAAACCTTCTATTGCTTTCTGTAGGTTGCCATGTATGTCATGCATTTTCTATACCTGCCACTTAATCCATAACCATCTTTCGTGTCTAAGGGCCTCTAAGGTCATTCTGGTTTTCTTTCTGTTTTCTATGTTAATTACTCAATCAAGATCTCACTATAGATCTTACTTTATTGTTGAGTAACGTTATACCCTGGCATTTTACAAAATTATCTGTATTTCTTTCAATTTTGCTCAACAGGACAATCATTCCATCACTCGCATATATATATATATATATATATATATATATATATATATATATATCCTTTATATAATAAAGAGTAAGTGCTTAACTATATATATATATATATATATATATATATATATATATATATATATATATTTCATTGAAATCAGGTTCAGTGGCATTGCCAGATGTATAACCACTCGGTCTCACCCTTTGCCTTGGGCAGGAGGGAGAGGGAGTAGTCATATCCTGGTGAGAGGGGATGTGTGTGCATACGTATTTCAATATTTGGGTGTCATTATTGACGGGTCGTGTACACTGGGGATTTGCGTATCGCCATGATCAGGAAAAGTGTATTAGTCCAGGCCACCCATACCAGTATGGTTTGATGTGAGCGATCAGACGAAGATCTCCCAACATCACCAATCTACACTGGCCAGCGTGGTAATGAAACCTAACCTAATCTCAGACATGAATAGACGTCTGAGGCATTTATCATGCAGTGTACTAGAAACTGCTGCTTCTGTTATGCTGTATATATATATATATATATATATATATATATATATATATACATATATATATGTATATATACATATACATATACATACATATATATATATATATATATATATATATATATATATATATATATATATATATATATATATATATATATATATATATAATACTGTCTGTTTACATATGTGTATTAAAAAGCAGCAGAAGTTTTTTTAAATTCCTTTAATATACTTCCAAAGAAAATATGATAGCAACTACGCTAGATTCAAGGAAAATTCAAGTCTTCATGCTGAGCAAGGTCTATATGCAGATTTGTGATGGGTAAAAGGACGAGATAATGCATGCTTGCCAAATTTTTATAACATTTCAAAATTTTCTCAACTCAGAATTTTCTCCATTCACCCCGCACTCTTTAAAAACTCCGCACGAAGACTTAAATGGTTGACATGACGATTTGCGTGGCTTGCGTAAACGAATTTGTGCTAGTGTCATGAAAGTGTCAAATTGACGTCGCCCTCTCCGCCGGCTCTCCGAAAATAAGTATAATTCATCGGCATTCAACTGATATTGGCATAAGAACAGATCTTCAGAATCATCCACCCATATCTTTATTCCAGCAGACGATTTTTCTTTTATCAGAAAAAAACTGATTTTTGAGAATATGAAAGAGGCAGTTGGGATTATCGTCACTCAAATTAGCATAAGTAGGTCTATCAGCCTTAAGCAAATATCTTCATATCAAAAAGTAGAGAAATCTCTCTCTCTCTCTCTCTCTCTCTCTCTCTCTCTCTCTCTCTCTCTCTCTCTCTCTCTCTCTAAATCACGTCTACATATACAGATCAATGAACGGCGTCTAAATTACGTAGTTGCTCTTTCGGTGAAACCTTTAGGAGGCGCAAGAAAAGCAAACCTTATCATTTAAATGTCGAAAACAAAACTTTTTATCATATAAGGAAATATCAAAATGGCTTTCCTGCTTTTAAAAATCAAAAGTACATTTCTGTTTAATTGCAGCCTAATCTTATATTCTGACTTACACGGAACGATATAAATAACAGTAATGTTTGTTTGTGATAAATTAAAAGTAGAAATGTTTGTCTTTTTTTATACATCTCTTTAATATGACCCATAGAATTAAATGAGTTTCTGGAGAAGGTTCATTCTGAGACATATGTTGGATCTGGCATAAAACTAACAAAATGTCCTTGGTAGCTGACGCATTAATGTAAAAGAACGAAAAAAAATGGAATTTTAGGTATATGTAAAAGGGTGTTATTTTGTTCTTTGAGGAATAATTAAAATAGCGACATAATTTTGAAATATAATATAAGGATCTCAAAGTGGAAGATTTATTCGGTTTAGACTACCCATAGTCCAGGTTTCTGCGTTATATAAGTTCGATGTAGATAAAAAAAAAAATAGCCTTACCTTAGCAATGTCTGTAATGGAAAACTTAATATCTGATGTATTCATAATCTTCATCTTTGTTCATTGTTTTAAGTGAAATTGTATATCTGATTTCTGGATTTACTCACTTAGTAGACTTCCCTGTCATATTTAAAGTCTGTCAGATGTCCACTTACAGGTAATGAGCCAGAGGCAGATTATTAGGGGTGTCAGGCCCGAGTGATATCCATTATTTCTTAATATCACAACCAGTTGGAGTGGGGATAAACTGGTTTAGTCTTTGATGGAATAGTAGAAAACGATGAAAGGTTCCGAAACTTGCCCATAGAGCATCATTACTACCAGCTAATCTATAACCATAGGTGGAAAGGCATAAGGCTCTGAAAAATAGCCCAGTGAGAACAGGAAATAAGGAAATAGATAAACCATATGAGAAGTAATGAACAAACAAAATAAAACATTTTAAGATTAGTAACCACAATAAAACAGATCTTACATATATAAACTTTAAAAAGATATTTATGTCAACTGTTCAATATAAAAATCATTTGCTGTAAGTTTGAACATTTGAAGTTCACAATTATCAGAAATTTCTGAATTACATTGAAAGAAGGTACTTGAAGGTGTGTAGTCAATCGCAATATTACCAATAAACCGCTCCTAATATAGAATGTAAATTCCCATTGAAGGAAATAAATTTTACACAGCCCAATCATCAGTTATATAAGACATATTACCAAAGCAATTGATTGATTGATTGATTGAAAGTTTTCTGGCATCCTGACATCTAAGGTCATTGACGCCGATAGCATGTATCATATATGAAAAATAGAAGAGAATTCAATTAAAACCATAAAAGTTAAGAAGTCATTATAATAGTTAAATAGTTTTCGGAAGACTTGCTTCTGAAATAAATCTAAAAATGCCACTTGCATAGTAGGACACATCATGTACAAGAATCTTGGCAAGGATGAACCTGCCATCCTAACCTCGAGCCTCAAACAGATATCTATTTCTTAAGTTAGTAAAATTGGACTGTTAAAGGTACAAAACAGTCCTCGCAATACGGTTGGTGTTGGCCCTTCAGCAGAAACTCGTGTGTCAACCGTGTGATATATCTCCTAATTTCCATGAAATAAACTGGAAAAAAAAACATCTATCCAGAATTATTAGATCTTTAATTTTTCATTTTTATCGAAAATTGTGTTTAAACATATCAATAACTTTAAGCTTTATTCTTTCACTTTCATTCAACATTCACACTTCACATCCATAAAGGAGAGTGGGTTCAGCAATCCCTTCATCATTCTCACCTTGGTATCCACCGACGATTAAAGCATCCTTTCAATCCCTTGCACATATTTTTCTTCTCCTTTATGGGATTCACCTCTTCTCTCATCTTGTCACCAAACGAATCAAACAATTCCATTCTTCTACCATTCATATCAACATTCATTATTCCTTCTTTCCGGCTTTCATTTAACCCTATCACAATACTTTTGTTTATATTTACTTTTAACTTTCTTTTAAAACAAATGCTTTCAAACTTTTACATAAGCCTCTGTAGTTTCTCTTCACGGATCCCAATGAGTACAACTTTGCTACCACATCCAATGTCGTTTCTCTAAGCTATTGTACCACTCCACTTATAAAGACGTTACAGAGGCATACAGACATAATACACTATTGTGCCAGATCCACTTTTAAACCAAATCAGTCACTCTTCTTCCTATATGCCTATATGCTGTAGCATATGCTTCACTAACACCGTAAAGAACTTTAAAGTGCTCTTAATAATTTATCATCTCTATGCTATACTTTGGCAACACATACATACACAAACACACACAGTTTTATATATATATATATATATATGTGTGTGTGTGTGTGTGTATATATATAAATATATGTATATATATATATATATATATATGTATATATAAATATATGTATATATATATATAAATATAAATACATATATATATATATATATATTTATATGTGTGTATATATATATATATATATATGTGTGTGTGTGTGTGTGTGTATGTGTGTGTCTGTTTGTGCAAAATTTGCTAAGAAAAGATTTTTATAGTAAATTAATTTGAATATTATCAAATCTTTAAGCCCACGAAGTATCCTCCGTAAAACCTTCCTAATGAACTATTACATACAATTCTGAAAAGTTCTCTTACATCCATCGTGTCGAGGACTACAAAATTCGGTGGAGTCGTCGCAAGGTTGCATCCCCCTCGGGCACCCCCCTCCCCCCACCCCCTTCCCCGAGTAGCAGCTGATAAGGCCTTTTAAACAATGAGTGTCAACCGTTTATGTTCCTCAAACTTTTAACTTTTCATCATGGTTTAAATTAGTGACACGCCTGATAGAAACGCATCTCCAACGAATCTCTCTCTCTCTCTCTCTCTCTCTCTCTCTCTCTCTCTCTCTCTCTCTCTCTCTCTCTCTCTCTCTCTCTCTCTCTCTCTTTAAAATTTGTAAAATCTGAATGTTGCAGGTTAAAGTTTCTTTTTTTTTCAACGTGGGTTTCACCCGTTATTTATCTTCTTTGGATTTACATATACTCTGCCTATCAGATTTTTTTTATTAATTTTTATTTCTTCACTGGCATGAGTTGCCTGATCTTGTTTTTTTTTTCTCAGAATCTCATTGTATATACTGACTTTGTGGTGTACATACAAAAAAGTAAATATTTGATTTATACTGCTCTTTTCTTAAAAGCTTGTAATTTTGCTGGAGTAGTAGGAGCTCTCTCTCTCTCTCTCTCTCTCTCTCTCTCTCTCTCTCTCTCTCTCTCTCTCTCTCTCTCTCTCTCTCTCTGAAACTTTCAATTCTTTCTTCATATCTTCTTATGAAGTCCTATCGATTTGATCTTCGATGATTCACCTAGAATAAACATAATGACTTAACATATGATACTAAGCGTTAGAGTAAAAATTCAAAGACTAAAGAAGTTATTAGATAGTGACATGAAGCAATGAACTAAAATATGATTATACAGGGATTAAATAAAAACAGAGATAGGAATAAGTATATATAGGTAAAGCAGTAATGATAAAAACGATTAGTGCTTTAAGTAGATATCATACAATAGGTCTCTCTCTCTCTCTCTCTCTCTCTCTCTCTCTCTCTCTCTCTCTCTCTCTCATTTAATTCTAAATGGTTTACTAACCATTCTGTAATAAGGATACAAAAAAAAAAATACTAATAAATTCCCAGTTTTCGTACCAAATCTCTCTCTCTCTCTCTCTCTCTCTCTCTCTCTCTCTCTCTCTCTCTCTCTCTCTCTATCTCAAAAGTTTCCTTAAGTAAATATGCTCTGACCTCACAAGAATTGAGAGAGTAAAGAAAAATCATACAGACCAACCTGGAACATTTTTGGGTCCCTCCCGTGTGTTTCTTTCCGTCTCCAAGTTCCATTATAGTGACGTTCAGGAGTGTGTGGGCCCCAGGCGGAATTGAAACAGTTAACAGACGTAGCCGGCACCCAGTGACGAACTGATATTTTTCCTTTTAATTCTCTCTAATTAACATTTATGCCTGGCGGTCATTGAATTGTTTTATGTTGGCCGGGATCTTTATCTCGTGTCACCTAAACGATGTATTATCTTAGGCTCCTGGAATTCCTTCTTTCTCTCTATCTTTTCTTATTCGCTCTCAAAAGTGACATATCTCGATAGGCGTATCGCTGAGAAACTTGGTTCGTTGTAAATAGAATATAAGAATTTATTGAAGAAAAAAAAATTCTTCGTCTGTTGTAAAATCTGGATATATTTAACTTCAATGATCATGTTGGCTATTGGATATTATGCAATTCGTGCTGTGGTTTATAGAAATGAATTTGTTTTATCACTTATGAAAGTATAAGCTGTTATCTATTTCAAGCCCGTTGTCATATACGTTTTCTTAACTTTCTTTTTATATATGGGTTTTATCTTGATATTTCAGCAAAGCATGTTTGAGACCATCCGGTAATTTTTGGCAATATAAATTAGTACCAAAGTTTATTAATGAATACAATTTACCGTAGAAAATTCTCAAAGATACTGTCTGACATAACAACCAAGTTGCACAAATCTTGCAAGTGCTCTAGGAAAGAAGATGAAAAATACGGTCAAGATCGGTCCGGGTCAGACCCTGGATTGGCAGAAGAATGGAGCTGGGGATCTATGATAAGCTGATATGGAGCTGCGAAATGAGTCCACAAGTTCCTTCCAGAACTTCATGAGAATATCCCCAGCCATATTTGATAAATTGCTAAGCAGGCTAACTCCAAGACTCACCAGACTAAACACCAACTACAGAGCAAACTTGGAGCCTAGTCTCAGGTTGGCTGTTGCTTTGTGGCACTTGGGCTCTGGAATCAAATACAGAGACATGGCGTATGTCTGGTAGGTGCCACACAACAACATCAGGAAAATTGGAAGAGAAGTCTGTCAGGTTATATTAGAGGAGTACCTGGATGAGCAGTTCAAATTCCCTAGCACTGAAGAAGGATGGCGCCAACATTCCAATGAATGGATGCAGGGATGTAACTTTCCCCACACCATTGGGGCCATCGATGGCAAGCAGTTGCATGCAAAGCTCCCCCCAAGACAGGCTGTAAATACTACAACTATAATGGCTTCTTCAGCATCATACTATTGCCCATGGTTAGTTCAGACCATAAGTTCCTTTGGAAATGGTAAAGCATCAGATGCCCAGATATTCAACCACAGTGAGCTGAAGAAAGGCCTTGAGAATGACAACATCATGGGTTGGCCACGTCCTGACCCATTGCCCTTGATTCACAAGAAGTTCCCTACGTCATTGTCGGTGATGACGGCGCTTCTTGGACTTGCAACTGCCCTTTCCAGTGGCTTAGGAGGGCTGGGAGGGAGGATCGTAAGGGACAAAGTGTTCTTCAAGCTGATCACCAGTCACCTTGGCTGGAGGAGGCTAGACTTCTGGGCTGTCCATGCTGAAGGAGGCTAGACTTCTGGCCCGTCCATGCTGAAGGAGGCTCTTCATGGTCATCGCTGCCTGAAGGAGACTCGTTTTCGGGAGATTCCCAGGCTGGAGAAGGCTGGCATTTTGGCACAAGCTTCATGGCTGCTTGGTCCTCGTGTGGTGCTGGCGCGTTCCGGAAAACTAGAGTTGCATGCTGCTTCTTCATTTTCTTGAGTGGCTTCTTAGTAGGGGCTAGGGTAGGAGCAGCAGTTGACACAAAATCCAAGGGCGTCACCCTCTTCTTGATGGTGAACCTCTGGGACATCTCGGCTGGCTTCTGTGGTATCTTGAGAGGTTGGGTGGACGTCTCCATCCTTCCAAGTTGGTTGATGTACTGGATAGAAACGGAGAGCGCGCCCTGTTTTTACCTCCGTAACCCAAACGCCGCACATGCACAGTACATCAGTTGTCTCTGGAATACATCTGTTCTACATCATTCATGATCCTGCAGTGCGTTCACTATTCTTTCACTTTGTTTGCAATGCGTCATCTCTGCTTTTGCAATACATACGCAGAAAATACCCTATTTTCCGCATTGTATTTGTTTTATACCTACAATACTCGTGATGCACCTGGCCTGATATGACAGTATTTTTCACCCCCAGACGGCTTCCGCAGTGCTTTTCACATTTGTGCTTAATACATCAGTGACACATTCTCCAAACATGAGTAACTCATATGGTTCATATCCGCACAGTATTATGGTAAGAAATGCATTTTTGCTTCGGATGCTTGTAGATGACTGTAACCCAGCAAAATTGGCATCTTCAATTCAGTCGTATTTCCTCCATAATTCTTTGTCTCAAACTAATGAAGGAAATTCTACTGAGCTATTAATTTTTCATTGTACCTGTCAAAACTAGTTTATACATTTAAGTTTATCTCAAACTCATTGTTTTTAGTGATTATTATAACAGCTTGTAGGTACATGAGAGTGGACCGAAAGAAAATTAAAGGACAGTAAATTACTGTACTGGTTATTAGATATGTTTATTTTGTCCTCCGATAGGTGTATAGCCTCTGAACCGGGGACTTTACTGTCTTATTTCTGAGGGTAAACTTGAATACATATATATTTCTTTACATGTATATCTTTCGATCTATAATTTATTGAAGTTCTCATCTAATTACTATTGTTCAATGCTGTGTATCTATCTATCTAATTATATATATATATATATATATATGTGTGTGTGTGTGTGTATGTATATTAGATAAATAGATAGGTAATCATCAGCCATTACTAGTCCACTGAAGGACAAAGACCTGAAATCTTGTCCTTCCACACACATCCCCTTTATGGTTATTAGTCTTTCTATGCCAGACTACACCCGCAAATTTTCTTAGCACGTCAATCCATTTTCTTCTCTTCCTTCCCCTTCTTTATAAATCTCTAGGGACCAATTCTGTTATTCTTATTTTCCATATATTATCTGTCATTCTCGTTATATTTCCTGTCCATGTTCATTTCTTTTTCTTACATGTTATTAAAATTTCCTCTACTTTAGTTCTATCTCATATTCATGTTGCTTTTTTTCTGTCTCTTGGTGTTATTCCCATCATTATTTTTTCCATAGCTCTTTGAGTTGTAACTAGTTCATGTTCTTAGTAAGGCTCCAAATTTCCAATGCTTAAGTTAATACTGGTAAGGGCATCTGATTAAACACTTTTCTTTGTTTAGGTAAAGTGGTATTGTGATTTTCATAATCTTATTTCTGTAACCAAAAGCTCTCCATTCCATGCTTATCCTTCTTTTAATTTCGGTCTCATGTCCTGGAGAAACACTTATTGTCTGTCATAAGTACGTATATACATTAACAATCTCTAGAGGTTTGTCCATATCCCTTCTTTATCTTTCTGCATTTTTATTAAATATACATACACACGTATATATATATATATATATATATATATATATATATATATATATATATATATATATATGCAAAAGAACCACAGGGAAAATGAAAATGGGAAATATAAGAATACGTCTTGACTAGTTTCGGGTTACTGCCTCAGAGGATACTGAATTAGTACGAAACTAGTCAGGTCTTAATCTTATGTTTCATATTTTAGATTCCCTGCGGTTCTTTTGTATCTGACCATCACATTTCCTTGTGATTTTACGCGCATATATATATATATATATATATATATATATATATATATATATATATATATATGTGTGTGTGTATATATATATATGTGTGTGTATTTGTGTAATTGGGTGTGTGTGTGTGTTGGGGGGGGGGGTTGTGTGTGTGTGTGCGTGCGTGTAGTAATAACTAATGGTGTCTATTCATTTTCGCAATCATCTTGATCTTTGCTGCTTTGTTTGATATTGTAGCGTTGTTCGATTTGAAGGAACCTTGTATGCTTTTATAGTGAATAGTAATAATGATATTAGAGACCAACATCCTTTTACAAATATTTGCAAAATATCGTTATCTGTTTATTATGTTCACCCATAATTTGTCTGTCTCGAGAATCTATCTTTTTAAAACTTACTCATGATGTAAAGCTCACATAGAGGAGCAACAGTCATTCTAATTAGTGAATTTCTAATCTATTTTACATTTTATTTTTTTTATCGTAAATTGTTTCTCAGTCAAAGAAGGCCTTGTAATTTTCTATTGCGCCACACACACACACACACACACACACACACACACACACACACACATATATATATATATATATATATATATACTGTACAGTATATATATATATACACATAAATAAATTATTCAACGTACAACTGCGGTTACTCCAGATAAGAGCAGCATAAGTCACTGCCACTTTCTTACATTTAACTGCTGAATCATGAATAAACCTCCAGTACAATGAAATTCTTTTGCATTAAGAGCTATATGCTTAGAGAGAGAAGATTCATCAGCAGCATATCAAACCCCTTACAAATATTGTCCATTCAATCATATGCATGCACTCATGCATTTCCTCCATATCAAGGGTTTTACTTTTCAGTAGATCTTGCGCAGTTCTATCCAACACTTTTTTTCTTTTACTCCTCGTAACTCTTAGCACCTCTGAGCTATGCACCCACACGACCAAACCATCTTAAGTTAATCAGCTCCATCCTATTAGCTGTGTTAACCTTTTTACATCTTGTTAGGCATGTCTATATGGTAAACACTGTCAGTTCCTCTTACTCAGTTCCAGTTTTTTTTTTTTTTTTTTTTAATTTAGGACCCATAAATCACTTTCATAAAGGACAATTGGTTCAACAATCCCTTTATTCATTACCGCCATGGTTTCCAAAGAATAGTCAAGTATTTTATCAATCTTTTGCGTCTCCTATTTTGTGACTCTTCTCTCATCTTGCCATCATCAATTATATTTACTCCAAGTAATTTAATTGTATCAGCCACTTATATTTTCCAGTTATATATCTATCTGTATATATATGTGTATATATATATATATATATATATATATATATATATATGTGTGTGTGTATATATATATTGTGTGTGTGTGTATATATATATATATATATATATATATATATATATATATATATATATATATATATATATATATTCATTGTTTTATCTTTGTTCTCGGCCATCTCCTCTTACAAACAGTTTCAAATTCTATCACATTCAGCATTTTTTCTTAACTTTCCCTCGTCAGCATTGTCTTATCTATAAACTACAGCCATTCCTCACCCCATTTTATTCCACTACTTCATGCTTACACCCACAGTCTTTTCTCTAGCCTTTCGTTATTCATAGAGAGCTTGGATAGCCTTGGAGACAATACACACTAGTCTCCCATCAAAACAGTAATTCCTCTGCCTAAATGCTCTTAACACATGCGTCACTTAACTTTACTTTTAAATAATTCTAAACGAATTTTCATTTATACTATACATTGCCTATTCCTCTATAGTGGCCCATTATCGACTTTGTCATAAGCTTTTTCTAGACCCTCATATACCATATTAAAAAAAAATTCTTTCAAACTTCCCACATATCAGTTTTGTAACACATTTGATCTACCCTCTCCCTGTCATATTCTAATCCAGATATATTTGAAAATTTCATCCTTGTGATTCTTATAGTCCATTTTAATACACCCCCCCCCCCGTCTTTATCTTTGTACAATAAAATATTTCTCTCAACCAAACATGCCTTTAAAACCATGGCCAGCCACTCACACTATCGCTAGCTTACCTCACTTGTAAACCATGAAGTCCTGGTGACTTCTTTCTTCAACAGTCACATCCACAAAAACCCTAAACCTTAAGCTAAACCTTTCTTGCCTTGCATCATACAGCTCTGTCAGTCATTTATTTCACGTTCGACAAACCTTTAAAATTTTCACTCCGTCAACCCAAGACTACATTTGTATCCATCAACATCTCTTAATTGCATCATCTGTCCTGAGATCCATTTGTTCATTACCTTTCTTTCTATATTTACCTCTCTGTATTTCTATTATCTGAAATTTTTGTTCAACTCTTCTCCTCTACTTTTGTCCCTTTCCATCTTTTCATCTCTCCTTCAATCCTTGACTACCCTATCCATCCTCTTTTGTGAATAGGCCTGCTCTTTTTTTCTATCATTCAACAGTACCTCGAATAATCTCCTTACTTTGATGCAATTAACATTTCATCTCTTCATCCCATCAATTACTATTTTTTTTACTTTTTCAAACTCTCATATATCACATCTGCCCACTCCCTGCTGACGCCATAACTCCATCATAGAATTTTAAAAACATCCAATCCAGTACTTCCTCCTCTATTTCTTTAACCCTATTCCCTATTTTACTGATATTTTCCTTATATGCTCTTTGCACTTCAGTCTTCTCCAGCCAAGTTCCCTTAATTGCATTTACACCACGTTTTCACTTCCAAGCTATGTTTACCTCAACTTTGTTTCAATTGAATATTGATCAGGTATACCTCTATCCAGTTTTCTTACCATTACCTCCAACAACTTGAACTGCCTACTCTACACTGATACGTAATCATGTAAAGTTTTTTGCTCACCGTATCCTCTTTCCCAAGTATGTTTTGATTATTTTCTCTTATGAAAACCATTTATTTCCCTCAATTCGTATAAGATTGTCTCAATTCTCATTTACTCCAGAAAAACCATAACAGCTAACAAATTCCACTTAATTTTGCATTCAGATTTCTTACTTAGCCACCCTTTTATGTACCACATTTCCATTCAGGAATTAATCCACACAGAAGCTTCACATGCAAGTACAATCACACACACACGCACATATCCCTTATATAATAAAGACCAAGTATCGGAATATATATATATATATATATATATATATATATATATATATATATATATATATAAATTTATATATGTTCGTATATATGTGTATCTACGTGTCTGTGTGTTTATATGCATATATATATATATATATATATATATATATATATATATATGTGTATGTGTGTGTGTGTGTGTGTATAAATGTGTATGTATGTTTGTATATACAAATATGTTTATCTACTCATTCATCTATCTATCTGTATATATATATATATATATATATATATATATATATATATATATATATAATATATATATATATATATTTATATATGTATATATAAATACATATATATATATATGTATATATATATATACACATATATATTTATATATATATATATATGCATATGCATATGCATATAGATATACACACGGTAATCTTTTCTCATATTGCGGTTCACCTATTGCTCCCTCAGTACATTGCAGATGTAGAAGTATTTGATATATAAATTTATATTGCAGACTTCTATTTGTATCACAGGCTTCTGAGGGTCGATAAGTTCATAAAGTAAATTACTCTAATGCCACATATACTCATTTAACAATTTTGATCTGCCATATTGTGCTAGCACTAAATTTTCACCAATAAAAATGTTTTATCATGTATCTTGTGTATCATGCAAGTTCCTTTTTTGAGACCTAATTATTATAAACTAACCTTTTTCTCTACCTCTTTATCCTAACTTCTAGTACTGTAAGTTAGAGAAGCAATAGAGAATAGATAATAAAAGTATCTTTAGTAACGCTCATGTCTATAAACAGTGGAACGAAGACAGCTGTTTTGTTATGAAAAACCGATTCGGATTACAACAGCTGTTTTTATTTTATTTTTTTTTTATTTCAACTTTCTTATGAAAGTAAACAATTACTGTAGTTGTCACAAATAATATTAAGTAGAATATAACTAGTATATTATTACATTATACCTTTTTCAGTTTATGACAAGATAAACCATATTGCACAAAATCTACCTAAAAAATTGGAAGAAAAAGTCAATAATTTCCTAAAGTTTATAATCAAGCATTGTAAAGGTAAAGGCTATAGAATTACCCTACATCGGCGACTGGGATGAAATGCCTCTAAAATTCGATATGCCATTAAAATTGTCAGTAAATAAAAAAAGATAAACGCATTTTAAAAAATTATTACTTTTATATGTTTAAATATAAACGATCATTCAAGTAATAATTGTTCATTTAGCAAGAAAAAAATTATTCAGTAGTATACTTTAATTAGGTGATTCGGAAAGCGTAGACGGTAGTCTTGTAAACAATAGAAAAGGCGCACATTCGCTGGGCTTTTATTTCATTGTAATATACTATGTGATTTTTACCATCATTGTTATTGGATACACTTAAGTAAAATAATAATGTTATTAAAATCTTGGTTATATTAAACATAGCTGTACTTTTTGGCCCCAATAAATGGAAATATAGTTTGGACGATGGCACTGCCTAGCTGAGCAGTATATACTTTAATGAGTGCTCAGATTAAAAGAAAAATTATTTACTTATACCTAAGGATAAGACAGCAGTAAAATTAAGGTTTAGCCTAATAAGTCTTATAAGCTATTTATAAAAGCTTAAACTTATGAAGAAAAGGAAAAGATAAAATTTTTTTTTTTAAATAATGGAACAAAATTTACCGAATATTTTTGTATCTATCGCAAGGGTGTCTGGAGGGGACCACATTTAATTTTGAGAAACACATCAGGTTTATTTGTTTTTCACTTGCACAAAAAGTGACATATTGATAAAGTATTTTAAAACTTTTGGTGCTCAATCTATCATGAAGAAAAGCTATAGTTCTTTCATTCTACCTATCTGGCCTCAAGTTGTGAACTCTCACCTTAATGTGTTGTAAAAATTCTTGCGATCTATTACATTCCTTATTATGATCTGGATATTAATCTCTGGCACCAGTGTTCAAAAAGTTCTATGTGCATGATTCTTCAGTTTTTTTTATAATTCTGAGAGCCCTTTGCATTCAGATCTTCCCACACTACCATTATGTACGTAGTATTAGGTATGCAGTAAATTCCAAGTCTTGCTTTCTCCCTCATAAAGTTCAGTTCTACGCAGTATTCTGGACTTTTATTATCACCTGTGACCTGTGGAATGATCTTCCTAATCTGGCGATTAAATCAGTGGAACATAAAAAATTCAAACTTATTGCAGAGGCTTCTTTGTTGAACAGCTTAACATTAGTGTCCTTTCATAGTTTAAACATGAATGAGCTATTTTCCACAGGGCTTGTAGTATCTGGCTATTTCCACTAAAGTTGTAGTTTGTGTGATAATAATAATAATAATAATAATAATAATAATAATAATAATAATAATAATAATAATAATATCTCGGTAGGAGACCCTCCTTCAAACAAATAGAGTTAAATATTATTGCTGCATCGGCAGAATTCAATTTCTTGTCCAATTTCTCAATTTTACGGACAATTCTCTTTTCTGGGTTGCTACATTCAGCTAGCAAGTCGGCGAAGTTCATCAGGTAGGTGAAAAATACAGTTCAGGTTAAGACTCGATGTATTTAACACAAGTACAAGTAATACTCAAAAAATATAAAGGACACAGTCAGGAGTAGATCGCGACGCGTTTCGGAACTGCTTGCTCCGTCTTCAGGCAAGAAGTGAGGCTGTGGCTAGATCAGGGGCCTTATATATCCCGGCGCTGGTCCGTAGAAAGGGGCCTCGAATTTTGATTGGCCGAGCAAAGGTTATAGGCTCGGGTGGCTGAGGTACGACAAGCTCGGCTTGGTCTCCCAGGCTGAGAGGTGGGAAGGGATCCTGAATTCTGATTGGTCAGGACGCGCGCCAAGACAGCCAAAAAGTCAGGCAAGCTCCTCTCTTGCTGAGCAGATTGGTATTCCGGACCTTGCTCGCCGCCAAAATCAGCGCTCGGCCAGACAATTTCTTCATTTGTAGGAGTGTCAGGATCGGGGTTGTCATCATTCTGGGGGTCCTGTTCTTGATTCCTAGCGTTGATGCGACGCCATGATGGCAGAAGAAACATCTCTTGAGTAGTATTCAATGCTGGTTTCTCTTTCTGGATGAATAGGGCTTCCAATATTCGTAAGCGCCTGCTGTTCGGGGCGCTACCGATAATCTTGGTATTAGCGACGATGTCTGCTCGACTAATTTGGGTGTTATGTCGCTGTAGGGCGTGATTCCTTATAGCACCTTGTTGGACG
The DNA here is from genome assembly GCF_036898095.1 of Palaemon carinicauda. Taxonomy (NCBI): domain Eukaryota; kingdom Metazoa; phylum Arthropoda; class Malacostraca; order Decapoda; family Palaemonidae; genus Palaemon; species Palaemon carinicauda. Next base: position 84,689,371 of record NC_090725.1, read on the forward strand.
TGACACGAAGTCCTCTTTGAAAGCTTCATTGTAGTCATACCGATGTATTTGCGGGGGCATCCTCGGACTGGGCATTGATAGGAGTAGACTACATTCGTCTTCCTCAGAGGGTCGTTATCAGGGGGCGCTGGATTATTCCTCATATTCCTTATCATCTACTATCAGACTGCTAAGACTCGCAGTTTGATTATGAGGAATAATCCAGCTTTCGAAGAGGATTTCGTGTCACGTCCAACAAGGTGCTATAAGGAATCACGCCCTACAGCGACATAACACCCAAATTAGTCGAGCAGACATCGTCGCTAATACCAAGATTATCGGCAGCGCCCCGAACAGCAGGCGCTTACGAATATTGGAAGCCCTATTCATCCAGAAAGAGAAACCAACATTGAATACGACTCAAGAGATGTTTCTCCTGCCATCATGTCGTCGCATCAACGCTAGGAATCAAGAACAGGACCCCCAGAATGATGACAACCCCGATCCTGACACTCCTACAAATGAAGAAATTGTCCGGCCGAGAGCTGATTTTGTCGGCAAGCAAGGTCCGGAATCCCAATCTGCTCAGCAAGAGAGGAGCTTGCCTGACTTTTTGGCTGTCTTGGCGCGCGTCCTGACCAATCAGAATTCAGGATCCCTTCCCACCTCTCAGCCTGGGAGACCAAGCCGAGCTCGTCGTAACTCAGCCACCCGAGCTTATAACCTCTGCTCGGCCAATCAAAATTCGAGGCCCCTTTCTACGGACCAGCACCGGGATATATAAGGCCCCTGATCTAGCCACAGCCTCACTTCTTGCCTGAAGACGGAGCAAGCAGTTCCGAAACGCGTCGCGATCTACTCCTGACTTTGTCCTTTATATTTTTTGAGTATTACTTGTACTTGTGTTAAATACATCGAGTCTTAACCTGAACTGTATTTTTCACCTACCTGATGAACTTCGCCGACTTGCTAGCTGAATGTAGCAACCCAGAAAAGAGAATTGTCCGTAAAATTGAGAAATTGGACAAGAAATTGAATTCTGCCGATGCAGCAATAATAATAATAATAATAATAATAATAATAATAACATAGAATTGCCAAGTTCTCACCTCACCCATTCAAAATGCTGAGAATGTCCCTTATTTTTCTTTTCCTTAGTCAAGTTAGATTTTAAGACATTACATACCCTCAGTGGAAGAGGTTCACACTCATTTAAGGAAACGTTTTTCCCACTATGAGGTCCACAACTCTCCACAAGGTTCTCTTCTTTTATGCAACAGCACATTAGTGTCCCATACCATCAATACCTTCGTTAGGTGTCATTGCTGAAATAGTACCGTGAACCACCTCATGATACAGCATAGATTTGAATGAGATATTTTCCAATTTAGAAGGTAATGGATGAATCTGGTTCTGATGTTTGTTATGCTTTCTGTGGAACCAAAGTCTTTCAGTGGAAGCACCCTTGTGACTTAATTATATGCGATATTCGATGGCGAATGAGCTTATTCTCTGAAATCAAGAATGGCTTATCTTGCCTAAGTAGAAAATTAGGTTCCTAATTGTTAATCAACTTTTATGGGTTGAAGTTACATAGGGGGTGGTGGGGGAAGAGAAGAGAAGAGAATAAATAAAAGACTGGAATGCTCATATCCCTCTCAAAAATGCTCATCTACAATCCGAGATAATCTTCATTTTACCGGTGTAAAACCAGTTCATAGGATATGCATATGATATATATATATATATATATATATATATATATATATATATATATATATATATATCATATCCTGAAATAAAGATTGATTCCACAGAAGGAATAAGACAAACTACGGCCTTATTAAACCTTAAATTCTTAATCAAGAATGAACCCCACTTGAATATATGTTTATACATGAATACATACCGACAAAAGCATGCATTAGAACCCTTTCATGTATCTTTACAAGCATAAAAGAATTTTACGAAACTCATCGTGTGGGGCCCTCTCCAAAACTTCCCCCGGACTACATGGGAAGAAAGAAGTGTGCACGTTTCAAGGCGCCAGAAGAAGATGCCATCTGGGAGCTTGGACGTCTCTTAGGAGAGTGATTTCGTCTCTATCTGTTGCAATTCTCTTGGCAATTCTTACGTTGGGTGTGAAGATGTGATCTTTGAGAGAGCGACGATCAGAACAAGCATTCCCAGTTTTGTGGATTTTCAGATACGTTCGGATGTATTTGGGTGCATTTGACAAACGTGATATAATCGAGAAGAGTCTCATTTGCCGTACAGATGGGAAGCTCGCGGAAGATAAATGGCTAGTTGAATCTAACTTGGCGATAGACGATGTTTACAGAATTATTTCTGTTTTTTCAAGCATCTGCAAGTGTTAGAAACAATTCTCACTATCTCTCTAAGCATAAATATGTGTTCATGCTGAGTACGTTCCTCCACTCTTCACGTGGCGCTGAGTTGTGATTATTTAATTAACTTAAAAGTCGTATGTCAACTCACATTTAAGAGTTATTCTATTCTTATCTTGTACACCTGCACAGTATGGTTTAATATATTATATACCTTCATCCAAAAATATTTTATAGCACTTACTTCTAGTGTGTAAGGTTCCTCAGTAAGAAAAAACAAAACCCTAAAGTAGAATCAGAGTATCCTACCTGTATTTTCAATAATTGTCAGAATATGATACACGAACTATTACTTTTTTTTTTTTTTTTTTTTTTTTTAACAAATATTTCTGTCTATACATTATTTGGATGTTATACGAATCATTTATAAAAATATACAGTATTTCCCAATGTGCTTTTAAAAGATTTCACAACCGAATTATGATTACATGAAAGCCCCGTTTTCATAACTTTCCAAACGTTTAAACCATGTTAATTGTTTTAATGGTGAGAGTCTCTTGGTCAGAATCGAAACGTAAGGAGAGTAATAGAGATTACTTTTGAAATTTACCGAAGCAATGACTTGCAGGTTTTTGAGAAGATGAAAAGGTGACTGTGTGACGTGATTTGAATGTAAATGTAGGTGGCAATGAGAAAGCAAGAGAGAGATAGAGTTATAGATAGATTTCAAATTCCAAAATGTTGGACATTGTGTTAGGAAATGGGCGGATCGTTGGAAGTATATGTTTTTAAAAGTAGAATATCATATTGTTTTTAGGGAAAATAAAGTTATGTGGAAAAGTGTTAGATTACGTGTTAGCACTGAGTAAATTGAAGTACAAATTGATGGAAGTTATGGTGATAGAAGAAGTTGTTAAAGCTATAAAAGTTAATGTATATGGAAGTATAATTGGACGAGGAAAGTATGAAAGACTGGTGAACACTCTCATGGCAACAAAAAGGAATTCCAAAGTTGTTCACGGCAGTACTCTCGGTACGCTACTATTTTTATTCTATAAGCATGATAGGGAGCTTGGTTTAAAAAACAATATTTTTCATTCAGCAGACGATGATACTCCTTTAGCAATTTAGTTTTGTCATGCAGGTGGTAATACTCTATTCTCAATTCCATTTCCTGGTTATGATCACTGAATCTATTCAACTGAATTTTAATAACTGATACATGGAGCCACTTATGATATGCAGTGACTACATTATAACAAAGCTTAATGTATGAATAATACTAGATGTAGAATTATGGATCCCCCTCGCCCACACATATTCATTGACACTGCTTCTTTAACTATATGCAACTCATTTGAAATTTTATCCACCATTCTTTGGGTAACATTGACATGAAAAACATATTGATTTATCTGTTCTTTAGTTGTTAAAATATTGGTATACTGGGAAAAGCATTTATTATTTGTGGGGACATTGCTATTCTGAGAAAAGATTTTATTTTGTATTTGTATTATTTTGAATATTATTTCCACGGTTTAATCTAAAGTTATTGGAATATGTTGTTTTATCAAATTTTCCTAATCCCCGATGATATTTGTATTGGCATCAATCGTTCAATTTGCTCATTTTACGTGCTTTTATAAAACTTTTCATAATGCTGATTATCCTTTCCATCAATTCTTTTTAGAGTCTGTTATCAGCTACTTTTGTGAGGTTTTATACCACAATGTTCCTTGAGGTTTTGTTCCCTCAGTGAGTGATTTATTTTCTTAGATAGTCGAATTGCTGAAATTTGAGAAGCTCAAACTTGTTGCAAATTATATTTTATTGAGCTTACTAACATTGAGTTTCAATTCAATATTGTAGTGCTCAATCTGGTTTGTTTTTCTCTGCTAGTTAGATGTAGTTTATATTACAGCACTAGGTGCTGTGGCATTTAGCTTTTGATAATTAAAACTAAATAGCTAGAAATTATTGAATTTATGAGAGCATAAAGTAAGAAAATGGATGAACTAGGGGCTAAGGATTGACTAATATTCGTGGATGGTTTCGTAGATTTTGCATGGAGTGTTTGTGGTTGAAAGATGGCAGGAAAAGGGACTAAAATATTGAATGGTAACATAAAATAAGAAAAAATGAAGTTTAACAAAAGAAAAAACCAAGTTATTCGACTTCAGATGCAAGGCTTAATGAGATTGTTTACATAAATTCTGGTTAAAAAAAAAAAAAAAAAGTAGGTAAATTGTAAGTAAAAAAAAAAGTTGGTAAATTGTAAGTAAAAAAAAAAAAAGTAGGTAAATTGTAAGTAATAAATTTTAGGAGAGCAAGTTATATTACAGGGAGGTACAGTAGTGATACCGAGATTTAATGTGTGACCAGTGTGTGCACTTTATATCTGGATGAGGGTAAAGTTCTCACGGAATGGGGCACTGATTGACTGTTTATTTACATGTGAGTAAAGAAGAGACTTAAGAATTATACAGGTATACCTGGCAAGTTGTAAGGTAGACTTTTTAATAAGTAAGACGGACAACAGTGATTTAGAGCAGGAAGAAGATGTGTAGATCAATTTGATTCTCATGAAACAGTTATTCAAGAAGGTTGAAGCTAAAGGAAAATGGTTTAGAGAAAATACAGGATGGAACTAATGGAAGCATAACATGTAGAGTGTTCAGGACGCATGGTATAGAAGTTATAGTGTTAATAATGATAAAATATTTTAATGAATATTTCTTTAGAAGTGTGTCTTTTTATTTATTTTTTTGTTTTGTTTAAAGGTAAATAAGAAAGGTGGAGATTGTGTTATTGTGTATAGAGGATTTGACGTGCTGCGGACTCCTTTTTTATTAATTCATGAAGAAGATTCGCCCTCTCATTTTGAATTATTTTGGACTTCATTGTTCAATACTTGCTCTCTCTCTCTCTCTCTCTCTCTCTCTCTCTCTCTCTCTCTCTCTCTCTCTCTCTCTCTCTCTCTCTCTCTCGGACGTGTTCCCTTAACCTTCTGACCTCTCTACGTTATCTAATGGATAATATGAAATAAAAAGAAACAGCGAATCTTTCAATTTTACAATTTCACTATTCAGTAGCAAAATAAGAGAAAATTCATATTTAAAAAATCTGACTATAACTTTTTCCGATAGAGGCAAGAGTTTGGGGTGGGGGAGCCTCCAGAAAGTACTTGCTTACTAATCTATCATCAACAAAAGTGTTTTAAAGGCCGCTTAGGAATAGCAGAGGCATAGGACAGTGACAATGCCCTAGCTAGCAGGACAATACCCTAGAAACTGACCAAATATACATATGATCAGCGCCCAAGTTCCCCCCCCCCCCCCTATCCACCCAAGCTAGGATCAGGGAGGGCCAGGCAATGGTTGCTTATGACTAGGTCGGTAGACCTATAGGCTCCTCAAAACCCCCCTACCCCGCTCCTTAGCTCACAAAGATGGTGAGGTACAGATACTACAAGAAACTATCGAGCTTGAGCAGCACTCGAACCCCATTCCGGCAAGTTACCAGGCAGGGACGTTTCCAATTGGTCAACACCACCCTAAATCTACCATGGATGCAACCAAACACAGTTGCCTTACTACCATTTCCTTAACTTATTGCGGAGGTCAAAAGAGGCACAGTGGTTTTTGTGTGGAGCTTTCCCATTTCCCTTTCCTTACCCAGATTTCTAACGCTTGGCAGACGAGGTGGACACAATCAGAATACGATCCCATAAGTTCCTTTTGGTATTGCTTACTCTCCGGCCTTCCTTATCGATTGATTGCATCAAGGTAGTTCTCTTAAAAAGAGACCTTACCCACATACCTTATCTGGAGCCACTTTCTTATTACCGTAACGTGATTTCTCTATCCCAGTAATAATGGTGCTATTCTAGCCTTTGACCCATTGAGTTTGAGAATATAACTCCCCTTCCTTGCGGGGGTGTTCGTAACGTGCGACAGGCCATGTTTTCCCACTGAGGTTACTTGTTATGCTTAGGGGTAATAATGCATCTAGTTATTAGATATATTTTACGATAATGATGTAGGTAGAAATTTATTTCTATTTGAGCACAATATTATCTCTCTCTCTCTCTCTCTCTCTCTCTCTCTCTCTCTCTCTCTCTCTCTCTCTCTCTCTCTCTCATATATATATATATATATATATATATATGTATATATATAAATTACTGATAACTGCGGTTAACAATAAGACCAGCTGTCGAGTTAATTCCTGACTTTATGAAAGAATAAAGTTGTTACATCTGCAGATGTCCATAAAGACTTATGGTAGTCGATCATTTTGTTTTTCATTATTCTTACTTCATTTACTTCT
>NC_090725.1:84701026-84711026 GCF_036898095.1 Palaemon carinicauda
AGATGTACGAATAAGAAAATATTTGACATAAGTATAATGATTGAAGGAATGTCTAAATTCCTACAATAGCTTTTTTTAATTAGGGGTAGACTACTAGTTCTCGGTGGCCTGGTGCATAGTAGAGGGTCGAATGATAGAACAGAGATGTTTACATTTTGTTGATAAGTCTACATTATGAAGCAGTTGATGAGTTTAGAAATAGAGGAAAAACTGTAAGTGGCATACATAGACCTAGAAAAAGAGCTGCAGTGTGAATGGTGTTGATAATGTATGGTTCATGTGGTATATTCTTGAATGAAGCATTTTTCAGAGTACATAGGCTGGAAATCGACAGCTTTGATTTTAGGGCATATTATGTATCCAAGCCTGTAAAACATCTTTTGCATGTACAGTAATATGGGGACTTGAAGAAAAGAAAGCAGAGATAGGGCCAAATTGTGTCGAAAGAAGATGAGTTGCGTATGAGTTGAGGAATGGCTGTTTTCGGATGAGACTATGCTGACTGTGGAGAGTAAAAAGAAAAGTTCTGAGGCTGGTGAAAGTGTTTGATATTTTTTTCGAGAAGAGAAAGTTGTGAGATAATGTGAGCAACGGTAGGGTAATGTTGGTAAATTTAAACTAGAAAGGTAGAGTAATGGATGTTGATAATGATGATATAGGAAAGGAAGTGGTTGAGTAACATAAATATCTGATAGTAAATATGATTGCAAGAGGGGAGAATATGTGAGTCGCCGAATAAGAGACTTAGGAGGGGTAGCAAAATGTGTGCAAAATATTTGTAAAAAAAAAAAAAAAAAAAAAAAAAAAAAAAAAAAAAAAAACAACTTGAGTAGTTTGTGGAAGCCCACGGTGAGAATATATGATGGGATTGTTTAATTCAACATGTTATAAACAAAGATGGATAGTGAAAGTGTATAAAAGAATAAAAAATGTACCTATTAAAATGAACTTTTTTTTTTGTAATAGATGAGCTGATTGGGGGAGCAATCTGGAGATATGTAGAAGTAGGAAAAGGTTAATATAGGTGGAGGAATAGATCAAAGTATTGTTTGGTGGTTTGTTCATCTAGAATTATTGGAGGGCTATAAATTCAAAAAAAAAAAAAAAAAAAAAAAAAAAAAAAAAAAAAAAAAGAATGGTTTGAATAGATGGTGTTTTGGCATAATGGAAAGGAAGGGCCCAGAAATCAAACTATGGGGTTTGTAATAAATGGGGAAATGATGCATTGTTTATACGGAGTATTCAACGCCCTTCCTCATTCCTATTATCTTAAAGCTGAACTAACTGGTTTAACTTTTCGGTCCCTTGAAATTAAAACATCCTTAACGGACCTTGATGTTTATCGAGGTGTGGACCCAAATAGTATTTTTCCCAAGATGTCTGTTATTTTTTACAAGTTAATAAGACTGGGTTCTTTTTACACTTATTGGAGAATTAATAATGTTACTCCATTGTGTAATTGTGTTTGTGATAGCTAACCCTGGTAATTACCGCCCAATTTCCATAACTCCCATGTTATTTAAAAAATTTTGAACTTCATTTGGCCAAAGGTCTATATAGGTATGCTGAAGGTGTTCCCAAATTTGCAGTTTGGCTTTTTCAAAGGCCTTGAAGAATGTGATGGCCTTCTTACAACTTCCCATGCTGTACAGAAACCCCTTGACTGTGGTCAGAAAGTTCGTAAAATTGCCTTTTATTTTAGTGATGTCTTTGACCGAGTTAAACATGAGGCCTATGTTTTCAAACTTAAACAGATGGGAGAAGGTGGATCTTTTCTTATCATCGTTATTGAATATTTATGTAAAAGATTACAGAATAGTTGTTGGCACCATAGTATCTATAGGATTGTAATATCTGTTGATCTTCTAGGTAGTTTTCTCTTCTCATTATGTTATGCCTAGAAATCAAGCTCGTTGTATATGCAGGTGATGCTACTCTCTTTGCATCAATTCCATCTCTTGATACAAATTATGGGGGATTAAGTTGAACCCTGACAAAACTCAAAGTATGATTGTAAGTAGGTCGATGACAGTGGGTTCTCAACATCCACATATTTTAACTTTATACAACTCACTTAAAATTTTAGGTGTCATTCTTGATTGAAAATTTACTTTTGGGCACATTTGCTCTGCTTCCTCTTTATTTGCACAATAAAATAGGGTTAGTCTATCCTAAGGATTTTTTTAATTCTTTATTCTACCTAGTTTCGAGTATCGTTGTCCTAATTGTTCTTCAGCTGCTGACTCATCTTAATTTGATGGGTAGAAACTTGTGGTCTATTAAATTCCTTATTTTTTATCTAGATATGAATCCCAGGCACAGTCGTTCTGTTAGCCTAAGATTTTTTTTTATAATTCAGACAAACCATTGCATTCAGATCTTTCCGGAGTGTACCATCCTATGCGTAGTACTAGATTTGCAGTTTACATAGTACTACATTTGCAGATGATTTTAACAGTCATGCCTTCTCTATTATAGTGCACAATACTACACAGTATTCTTGAAGCTTAATTCCAGCTGTGACCAGATTGCGGAATTATCTTCTTAATCTGACTGCTTGATCGGTGAAACTTTAGAAGCTCAAAATTCTTGCAAATGCTTTTCTGTTGAGCAAGTTGACATATGTCTCGTTTCATGGCTTATACATTACCGATATATTTTAAGGTTGTTACTGATCTTAGAATATTTCATATATTTTATTCATTACTTATATATAGTTTATTTGCTGTTTCAACATTTCCTTTTCTTGCTGGGTTGCTTTCCCTGTTGGCACCCTTAGGCTTTTATCATTCTGCTTTTGAAGATTTTAGTCCTAATCAAATTGGCGATGATATTGTTTGCCCCATAGAATAAGAATTCCTCTATAGTTAAATAGGCGGGGTCTAATATAAAGATCATCTGACTAAAATTAATGAAATTGTGTGTGTTGATATTAGTGAACTATAGGCATTTTGAAAAATTTTAAATTGTAAAAAAAATTTTGAAAACAAAAGAATTATCAACGTAGGCAAGATCAGTGTTTGATTAAAGGCAACGTGTGAATAAATTTTAAAGTTTATATTGACTTATAAGGCAGCCTTTAGAAGACGGAAATTACAAACAGTTGAGTCGTTGCTATTTCTAACTAGCAAGGATGAAATTAATGGTTCATAGGAGGTCTATTTTTCATATTTCTAAATGCATCATTTATGAAACAAGCCCCATTTCAAAGTGTTAATTAAATGATGATAAGATGTCAAGATCGGGATTCATTCTATCAGGTGAGATTGTACACTTGCAAATCAAGTTGTTAGATGAGGATACAGAAAGCATTTGCTGTATCTTTCGTTTGTACTCGCAAGCAAACGAATGGTTATCGGACTTTGTCTTCGAGTTTATTAGAGTTTACATTTACCTTAGGTAAATATTTCTGGCCAAAGAAATTGATTAAACTTGAGAGGCAAACGTACAACACTTTTATATTTTTTTGCTGAATTGTCTTGTTTTAATAAGAAATTTAATATCGGAGATGAAGACTTGATGAAATTCTTCAAGACTGCCATTTAAGGCGAAAACTGTCACATTCCCTTTAAGAATAAGTTATTGCCTGAAATCATTCTTCGATTAGCTACGCATCTTACGGTCATTGGATGAAAGAAAAATATATGAGGAAATTTAGAAAACCAAATGCTATTTGTCCTTATGTAAACACCGTGAATTATTTCACTACAAATAACGAAATGTACCTTTTTGTTTACATTTGTTGAGATAAAATCAGATTCGTAAAAATTTAGTGCAAACAGATTTCTTGAAAGCCATGATGAAAATTTATATTCTTTAAAACTATCGCGTCAAGAAAAAACAATCTTTTTTTTTTCCAGCATCAGGAAATCATAATCCATTCATAAATTGCACTTGGGCGAATTCTAATTAATCTATGTCTTTGCCAGGATCAATCACTCATGATTTTAGGTGTAACATGCATTCTGAATCACATTCCTCCTTGAGTGAAGCCTGAGTCCGCTTTATATATATTTACATATATATATATATATATATATATATATATATATATATATATATATATATGTGTGTATATATATATATATATATATATATAATATATATATATATATATATATATATATATTATATATATATATGTAAAGTGGCCTCAGAAGGGTTGTAATTCAGAATCCATGTTAAATTGATTTTGGCAAAGTCAAAGATTAAATGAAGTTGATGACTGGCATGATTTTCTGCTGATGAAAAAAGGTTAGAACGAACACGTTAAGGTTATATAGAGCATATATATATATATATATATATATATATATAACTGTATATATATACATATGTATATATAATTATATATGTATATATATATGTATATATATATACATATATATATTTATCTTATCCCGTGTTTAAAGCTTTAAAGGTTGCTCATGAATGGCAGGAGTAAGGGACAGTGACATTGCCCTATCGAGCAGGACAAAGCCCTAGAGACTGACCATATATACATATGATCAGCGACCAAGCCCCCTCTCCACCCAAGCTAGGACAAAGAAGGGTAAGGCAATGGCTGGTGATGACTTGGCAGATAGACCTACAGGCTCCCCCGAACCACCCAACCTTAGCTCACAAGGATGTTGGGATTGCAGCGACCAAAGAAACTAACGAGTTTTAGCGGGACTCGAACCTGTCTGGCGTCACCAGTCAGGGACCTTACCACATCGGCCACTACAACCTTAAACAGCTTTAGTTATTGGTAATGCTGTAACTTGCCGTCGTTCAGTTCATGGCCATTCTCTCTCACCAATGGATCAGTTGTTACAGTAAAGTAAAATCAAATTCAGTTGTCATCTAACAATTGCTGGTCATTATTTTCCCCATGTACTGAATGCGTTAGGCTTACCCACCTAAGTTTTGGATGAGATTTGGGAATCTGATAGCGTATATCATGTTGTAGGAATTTGCTCTCTCTACTATAATTGGTATTGCCTTCATTGTTGAGATAAACACTCATATATATATATATATATATATATATATATATATATATATATATATATATATATATATATACTGTATATATATATATATATATATATATATATATATATATATATATATATGTATGTATTTATATATATATATATATATATATATGTATATTATTACATATGCACACACACACAACAACAACAACAACAACAAATGTACCTGTTTTTAGTGCGCTGCAGGACAAAGGTCTCAAACATGTCAATTCAAGTGTGGGGATGACCAGTTTTCATCACCACGCTGACCAGTATGGCTTGGTGATAGTTGGAGAATTTTGTCTGATCTCTCCGACATAGTATGGTAGTTATATATATATATATATATATATATATATATATATATATATATATATATATATATATATATATATATATGCAACAAATGCAGACTTTTCTAGTCCTCTACTGGATAAGGACCTTAGACATGTCCATTCATGTCTTGGGTTTTGCCAATTTGATATATATATGTGTGTGTATGTGTATGCGCGGGCGCACGCATGTCATATAGACAATCGAATGCCTCTCCTCCGTCTGTTCACGCTGTATTCTACGTAAAACCTCCGTGATATAGATGTGAGATATCATTGTCTATAGCACCCTTAGACGATCTAAAGTTTTGCTCAACATTTTTGACGTCAATATTATTTTGCGTCATTATTGTGAAAGGAAGCCTTCAATATGCACACGATAAACGTTTTTCTTCTATAACTAATAGTGCGTCAACGTTTTATAAGATCGTCCAGTACTCTTTTTAGATAGAAAAAAAAATTGGATACGATTCATAATATTATTTGCTATATTTCTATTTAAAATATTTTGTTAACTGTTTCATCTTAAAAGATATATACTGTTACATAACAGATTCATCACCGGTAAACAGATTTCACTTACCAAATTGCTGTGTCATTTTCAACCCTTATGCGCCAATTTTCCTATTTGCTGTGATAAATGATTGTTTGCTATTTTTTTCCCATTTATCGTTTTTCCGATGGTGGAATATTTTCCTGTTACAAATTTGCTGCTGTTGCTGATTTTTCTATAAATCAAACTTAACACATATACTTTTAGTAACATATGAATGACTCTACTGATAATCATTCAGCAAAACTTACATCTGATTATCGTTCAATAGTTTTCTCATGTATTGTAATATCCCTCTTTATGGTATGTGTTCCAAGTGTTATATATACTTTGGCTTTATTAATTTACTGGTTGCAAAATTTCAAGAGCCCATGCCTGACTGGAAGGGCCGGGAAAAGTAAAACACTAACAAGGCTCCATACTAAATGAGCTACATTTATTTGAATGTCATTAGAATTTATCATAATTATGTAATACGGTAAGCTTAATTGTATATGGATGCATACATTTTGGTTCGTTTTCCTGGGTATATCTCTGAGTATTAATCTATGCAGAGGTAAAAACACTATATATATATATATATATATATATATATATATATATATATACATATATATATATATATATATATATATATATATATATAACAATCGTATGTTTGCAAACTATAGGTATACACAGAGACAGTAAGTAAGAATGAGACAGACCCCAGAAACTTATTAGAAAGGGTGTCCAGTAACCTCCGTATGTTATTACTTAGAATCTGTTACCACATTATACCATGCGTTTTACTCTTATTAATGCAACAAGATGTCTCCATAATGAAAAGAAGGTAACGCCCCAACGAAAGTTTGTTGAATTTCCCAGAACCAGTTTATATGTTCTGTGCTGTAAATAATTTTCTTCAAAGATAGCTACATACCATCCATTAAGCCTATGCATTACTCATTGACATAGCCATTATTATTATTATTATTATTATTATTATTATTATTATTATTATTAATATTATTAATACTAGCCAAGCTACAACTCTAGTTGGAAAAGCAAGATGCTATAAGCCCAAGGGCTCCAATAGGGAAAAATTTTTATACAGTATATATATATATATATATATATATATATATATATATATATATATATATATATATATATCAGTCCGGTAACGCTTATTTCCCCGTCTCTCAGGTAGGAGGAGGAGTAGTCATACCCTGGTAAGAGGGGATTGCATGTGTGTGTGAGTGCATATCTATTTAAATATTAAACCCTCCTTTTTGATAGATCACGTACACTAGTTTATACGATTTATGTTGGATATAATCGACAGATGCCTTATACTTAGGAGTTTTGAAACCACCGCTTCACTCTCCAATATAACTGTTCGTTCTTTCCCTGCCAAATTTTACCTGGTCTGATCTTCTAACACTAATTTTTGTAATCACTGTAAAAAAAATTCTGATAAGAGGCAGGTTTATCGCTTCCAATGGGACTATAGGGGGTCTTTATCACTCAGTCTCCCCGCCTTTTTCCTCTTTTCCTTTGAGCCGTTTCTAAACAAGGAGGTTGACTCGCCTGGATTCTGAATTACAGATCAATGCTAAATTCACCCAGTTTTCACATTATGGACAACCATTGTTTTCGTCTGCCTGTTTCAACAGCTGCTTTAAGATAAATAATAAAATGTTTCAGGGATGATTTTTATATGTGTTATGTAGTATGCACACTGTAAGTTATATCAACATCGTAGTTTCCGAGGCGCAGCGATTTTGATGCATTTTTTAAGCAAACGTCTTTACCTTTTTTTCTTTTTTTTCTGAGAGCCAAGAATAATTATACCATGAAAAATGGGGTAGGCCTAATGGTCGCTTAATATGTGGATAATCGTAAAAAATATATAAAAGTTAATTTATGTATCTTTTATTCGAACCAAAGAAATAGGCGTAATACTTTCCAAACAGTAATATATTACAGTTGTCTGAGAATAAGAAAACCAGCCCATGTATAGTTAGTATCTGATGTTAGATTATTAATGAAATTGTTAATTCGTCAGATCACAATTCCCAGTTTTACTTCGACATGAGAGAGAGAGAGAGAGAGAGAGAGAGAGAGAGAGAGAGAGAGAAAGAGAGAGAGAGAGAGAGAGAGAGAGAGAGAGAGAGAGAGAGAGAGAGAGAGAGAGAGTTTTCTATCTTATTTTGTCATCTTACTCTCGGTTTGATAAGATATTGTGACAGTTGTATAAGTGGGCCAAAACCGTAAGCAGGTTGGGCAGGCCTCTTTAGGTTTCCTTGCCCTCCCATTCTTCAAAAATATCTGAACCTCTAACCTTCACATTACTATTTCAAACATACGGAGTTCAAGTTAATGCTTGCCACTTTGTTTGGTTACAGTCATTTGAAAAAAAAGAAAAAAAAAAAGAGGGGGACATACTGTAAATACAAAATTTCCGGGGGTTCTCCGTATTCCTTCGCAAGGATACAATAAAATCTACAACGAAGATGCACTCTTCAGAATACATTTTGTAGATTTTAATGGTAGAAAAGGCGTATGATGAAGATTATTTTGTGCGTGTGCGTGTGTGTGTGAACCATTTGGTTCGATTGCTAAATATCTACTAAAACTAGGGAGAAGCAATGAAATAATATTTTCAATTTCTTTTTAAATTTTGCTGTAAAATATCTAAGAAAAAAATTGCCATTATGTAAAATATTACTTAAGACTCTCTCTCTCTCTCTCTCTCTCTCTCTCTCTCTCTCTCTCTCCTCTCTCTCTCTCTCTCTCTCTCTCTCTCCCCACAGAAATTTATGAATGCCTGGAGTCAGGGGTCAGCAGAGTTGATGAAAGTAATGTAGAATCTTTTTGCACGCTGTGCAAAGTATGAGTTTTTAATTGCAGTAAAATGACTATGCATGAATAGAAATATTTGTAGAGATATATCTGTTCATAACTATACATGTATACTATATGTCTGTACACTTGTACATATATCCATATTCCTGAGAGAAGTGCTTCACGATTTGCGTGCAAGTGTCCCAAAGCGTGGTCACCCTCCCGCCAGAGTTGTACCAGAATAACTACCCAGTATATAACTGTAGACATAATCCCTGATTGAGCCCTCACTTGCAATCTGTTTGCAACAATAAGAATGAATTCATCAAACACTTTGTTTGTGCTTTTGCACCATTCATCCTCACCTCCATCTTTTATGGTACAAAGTCCACATTGTTGTGCGCGCAATTAATGTTCACCAACACAGCTTAGGCTATGTAGATGTGCGTGTGTGTGTATGTGCGTGTGTGTATATGTGCGTGCGAGTGTGTGTGTGTGGTGCATTCCGTTGTTGTGTCGAGGGAGGCAGGCAGCCCTTCTTGGGTCTAGTCGCGGGGGCAGCACTGCCTGTGTCTGCCGGCTTCGTACATTGGGGGCGTGACGAACCTTCATTCCCATCGACGATTGGCCAGGTGGCTAAGAGTGGGCGTGTCTGCCTAAGCCCCTCCCAGGAACGAGGAAGTGATTACATCGCAAATGCTGTGTGTGTGTGTTCGAGATGCGAGGGGCAGGCTGGAGTCGAGTTTAGTGGTGTTGGATTTGGTCCGGTCGTCAGTTGTGTTGAGGCTGTGCTAGGTTACATCATCCTTTTGCTGTCCCGCAGTGCCGAAATATCACACCCACCCCCACCGCCGCCCGCACTCCCCTTCGGTGCCCAACTTTAGCCTACCCATAACCTCAATCGGAATGATTTTGTTTGGGCGTAAATGAGTGGCGGAAAAAAATAATTCGGACGAGATTGATCAAAGAGAGAGAGAGAGGAAGCAACGGCGACCACCTTACAGCATCTCGCTTTTACCGCTTTCTCTGTCTCTGTCTCTCTTTCTCTCGGCGTCAACTGCGCGATGTAGTGGTTATGATTTAAAGAAAATATCCATGAAATATTGTGGGGATCGTCCAAGTGCATGTTAGAATTTCCTACCCCAACGACACACACATGAAGAGGCCGACACACCAACGCAGAGGGTCGCCGCACGGGAGGAACTACTTCAGCACCAGCAACGATAACAACAACAACATCAACCAATTACAGTCGCCCCAACGCAGCT
>NC_090725.1:84718526-84721026 GCF_036898095.1 Palaemon carinicauda
ATTGCTCTAAGTAGTCTTTACCATGGATCAATTTAAATTGAGATTTAATGGAAATTAACATTACAATTTGGAAATAACAAATGAACTAGGCGATTTTATAACGAGTCTTCGATGAGCTGGCAGAAGAAGATTTGATATTTCTAGGTTAATTTTGGGCATCTTGTAAATGTGACACTTTTCATTGCGTTAAGCGTATCCTATAGGAAAATCAAATTTTAAAAAATGGGGGGGGGGTGGGGGGGAATATTTCATTCCATAGCATCGCGTGACTAAGGGGTGTATGACAGCGCAAGCATAGTATCATGCAAGTGAGAATATATGTAATTACATAATTAATATCTTAGAATTCCCTAAGATATTTTCTCGGCATTTCATCAGAGATAACTCAAAAAGAAACCGACCCGATTGCGCCTCATCATTTCATAAGAGAAACTAAGAACCAATTGTGTGTTATGTTAGAGGGAAAGACGCTTTGCATAAATCCTTGTATTTGGCCAAAGAATGTCAAGCCCAGTAGCCGTCTATTATCAATTAAAGAGAAAGGCAGAAAGGAAAGCTCGTAAAACAAGACGGGACAAGAGCGAACGTCCGACACAAAGGTGACTTAGGCTAAATCTCTCTCGCCGAGCGCCAATGGAGTGGTGGTATAAATTTAACAATGGCCGCAGATGAGAGCATTGGAACCTACTGAATGCTCTTGTTATCATTATGAACGGTAGAATAACATGTAAGCCTTCCAGTTTCGCTCGGCGGGAAACTTTGTAGGCTTAGCAGTTGCGTATTACTTTATATGACGTCAAACCGATGCATCATCTTATGATTGTTTATTTACTTTTTTCAACCAGTTCGATTTATAATAATTTCTCTGTTATGGAAAATAGGAACTGATGATGTAGGTAGGCTTATTAGCGACATAACCACAGATTTTCACTGAATCCATACACCGACATGAAAATTCTAAGCCCTTTTCCACCCGTGTTCCACCAATTCCATTTATTTCAAGAAAACGGAGCTCTGTAATAACGGCTTAAACTTCATTCCTTTTGATTATGATAATACACATTATAATCCATAGATTGTAATTATATGTATCTTACGTATGTTCGCCTACTTTGGGAGTCGGGGTACAGTACAAGACTTCTAGAAAGAGAATCAGCTACTTCTATTTTGAGTTGCCTCTTTTCTTTCGTAGGTTGAAGAATCTAATCCCTCCATCGTCGAGTGATTCTTGCGTCTTTAATGAACGGGTTAAAGTTATCCTAACTTTATCTTTATTGCTTCATCTTTCCTTTTGTCTTTTCGTTTATTCTTTGTTTGCCAGTGATTGTTACGGTAATCCCTTTCAAATACTCTGGCTGCTGTTTTGTTTTCTTGCTTACGTACCACTTAGCTTGGTTAATGGTTTTACTTCTGTCTGTTTTGATTACATTGGTCTTCATTTTCGTTCAGATGCTCTTTGAAATATTCATTTGTTTATCTACCATCCTGTTTAATTGCGCTTGGTTAGTTGGTTTATTACTGCTTATTGGTATTGCAAACAGCTGCCTCTGTTTGCTAGTTTGCATGCTGACTACATTTCCTTTGTTCAGTCACTGTGCCATTTTTACAGAAAATGTAAACTACTCTAGCAAATCTCAATTTAGTTTGGATTTTGTTTTATCAAACACTGTAATACATAGCATTACTGAAGTAAAAATCGTTGTCTCTTGTGCCCATTATTTGATTTTATTTTACATGTATTAAGTAGTCTACTGTTGTTTCAGTAATTTTTATATTTTATCAACCAAATATATTCAAGTATTTCAAGTCTTAGTCTGATGACTGACAAAACGTCAGTTACAAATTTTTCCATAGGTATAAACCCTCTTGCTTTTTTCCCGTCGGTTGGAAGAGTTCTCCACAAAAAAAAATGTAAAATAGATGTTAAAGCACTTTTAATATCGATTAGGAGTACTCGTTGATGTGGCAGCCTAAAGACGATTTTTTTTTTTGAGGGAATATATAATAAAACTCAAATTACTGGGTGTTGTAGGATAACTGAATATCTTACCGAATACACTATATCAGTATTTCCTTTAGATAAGATTTACAAATAGGTATTTTTGAAAGTTCCAAAGTTCCCTTTTTATTATAGTATCGACTGTACTCTCTCTCTCTCTCTCTCTCTCTCTCTCTCTCTCTCTCTCTCTCTCTCTCTTCTCTCTCTCTCTCTCTCTCTCTCTCTCTCTCTCTCTCTCAATTAATATTTAATTATATATACTGTATATATATATATATATATATATATATATATATATATATATATATATACACACATATATTATAACTAGCTAAGCTACAACCCTAGTTGGAGAAGTAAGCTGCTACAACCTCAAAGGCTCCACCAGGAAAAAGTAGTCCAGTAAGGAAAGGAAATAAGGAAATAAATAGAAATAATGAACAATCAGAATAAGATATTTTAAAAACAGTAACAACATCAAAACAGACATTTCATATATAA
>NC_090725.1:84723526-84743526 GCF_036898095.1 Palaemon carinicauda
TTGAATAAGTATCTGTTTAAAAGTGAAATAATTGTAGTTATGGATTTTTTTTTGGCGACTTTCACTGTTATCTTTGATAGAAATTGCTTAATCGTTGCTCATCAATATGTACAAGACATTATTTGTATATATATATATATATATATATATATATATGTATATATATATATATATATATATATATATATATATATATATATAATGGAACAGGAATTACTATAAATTACTTTCCTATAACAAATCTATTACCATTCGTCCCAGAATCAATAAAGTAATATAATATATATTTACATATATACTGGCTACAGATAGCAGACATTTAGATCGTGGCAGAGAAAATTGTATATTTGGTGTATGTTTGTTCATTGTAGCACTGACATTTCACGGATTTTAACTTTTGTAAAATGAAATATTATGTTAAGAGAATTTCCATGATGGCTATTTTTTTCCCGATAAAGTATGAATGTCTAAAGCCAATCGTTGTTAATTCGTCTCTTTCGAAGAATTAATGTGAATATCCATATTCTCATTTTTCTTCAGCATCAATCACACGGATTTTACTTACTGCTAATAGAATACAAGAAAGAGTGTATGTTTATGCCCTGACCTTTCTTTCCCTCACTGAAATAAAGGTCGTTCATTGACTGTATACTCGCCCCAAATAAATACCTGTTCGGTAAGACTTTGTGACGGCCAAGTTCAGCGCGTTCGCATTGACCATGGTCAAGTTAAACATGTTTAAAGTTTCTTCAAATTGAATTTGCCTTTGCCCTTTCTTCAGAGACTCAAGAAAAAGCGCAAAATCTAACATGAAAACTGCTGCGCAGTTTGTAATTCTTTTCTTCCTTGTTATTCAATATGCTAACGATCGCTCGACGACTTGTACTTCCTTGAGCTGTATTTCATACCTGTTCGTAAGGACGAAAAGACGACGTGGAACAAGTGGCTAATATCTTTCCTCTATCATGTTACAGCGACACCTGTTTCTGAAATATCTCCTTATCACACGAAACTTAATACTGGAGAGAGAGAGAGAGAGAGAGAGAGAGAGAGAGAGAGAGAGAGAGAGAGAGAGAGAGAGAGAGAGAGAGAGGATTCATTGTTAACTTAGATTTCTTTTATCCCCTCTTGCTGGTGAAATAATAAGCAAGCATTATTATTTCGGTTTATTGTGACATGCTGGAAGTAACAAGCACGATTCTACGTTTCACCTGTGAGTCTTTGAATTTCCTTAGAGCGACAATTATAATTTGGTCCTGGGCTCTATTTTCATATAGATAGTTTAAAAGGTAATTTTTTTTTATCAGCCAAGACTTCTATATCAAAGACGGTAAATATATAGAAAATATTATTTTACTATTATTAAGATTCCATTTCAATTTCATTTTAGATATTTCTATAAGAAGCCCGTATAATTCATAAGTGTAGGTAGTATAGCCTAATGGGTAAACATTATGCTTGTGAATTTTATTAAGAAATTCCCAAATGCTTTGATAACATTATTTTATAAATTGATTTAGGTTGTAAGAAATTGTTCTTCGAATGCTATGAAGCTTTTCCTTTTGTAATACTCTCCTCTAAAGATCAGTTGAAAAATGGAACTGATGGTTTATGGTACTTCTTCTTACTCCGCATTTGAAATACGATTAGAAAATATGCTTAAATTTATAGTCGTTATATAAAATATTTTGTACGTGGCGATTATGATATGCATAATAAACCGTTCATCCATTTTTATACGACTTCTTGTATATACAAAGATATTTTATATACATCCATCCATACATACATACATACATGTGTTTCATAGAACGCTGTTAGATAGCAGCTAAAAGACACATTCACACTTGCACATAAACAGGCCGATAAACATACACACAACAGCATTTGTGTGATATATACATATATATACTGTGTGTATATATACATATATATATATATATATATATATATATATATATATATATATATATATATATAATCATAGTACCGATCGAATATGACACAGACCCAAAGAATAGTAACGAGAACACTTGTTTTACATTTTATTGCTATATTTTCCAAGGTAAAATGGACTGATATAATTATTTTCCCTGTTTTTACATAATGTATCACGGCAAAAATAAAATAGATATCTACTGTATATATTTTTTCGAGTATTGTTGTATTATGGTAATTACGGAGTTTGCTCCCTTAGTAAAAATCAGTCATTGCACAAACAGTTCTATAGATAATTATCAGGAATTAAAAAACTGTACTTGAATGAAATGATAATTGTTAATACAAACGTGCACTGAAATACAATATTAGCGTGATATAAGCAGAAAACAAACTGCAACGAATACTACTGTGACAGTTCATTCACCTCACGACGACGACTCATTGGGAGTGTTTCAAAAGTGCTGAAGGAGAGCGATATAATTGACATGGACTTCCAAAAGCTTCTGCTGCCCTCAATGAATTGCGATCGCCCTCAAGTTAGATTTGCTCTTCATCTCTGTAGTAGTGTGGCAGAAGTCTTTCTGTCTGCGCAGGCGATGCCCAGAAATATTTCTGTCTGCCCATTTGAAGCCCAGAAGTCTCTTTCTGCACAATCGATACCCAGAAGTCCTTTTGTCTGCACGTTTGATGCCCAGAATGCTTTCTGCTACAGGTTCGATGCCCAGAAGTCTGTCTCTCTGCGCGTTCAATGTCCAGAATTCTCTGTCTGCGCGTTCAATGCACAGAAGTCTTTCTGTCTATGAGTTAGATGCCCAGAAGTCTCTGTGTGCGTATTCAATGCCCAGAAGTCTTTCTATGCGTTCGATGCCCAAAAGTCTTTCTGTCTGCCCCATCGATGCCCGGAAGTCTTTTTGCCTGTGTGTCTTTGCCCAAAAGTTTGTCTGTCTGCATGTTTGATTCCCAGAAGTCTTTCTCCCTGTGCGTTAGATTCTTAGAAGTATTACTGTGTGCGCGTTCCATGCCAAGAAGTCTTTCTTCCTGCGCCTGCGTGTTCGATCCCTAGAAGCCTTTCTGTCTATGCGTTAGATGCCTAGAAGTCTTTCTATCGGCGTGTTCGATGCCCGGAAGTAATTTTGTCTGTGCGTTCTATGCCCAGAAGTTTGTCTGTCTGTGCATTCGATTCCCAGAAGTCTTTATAACTGCGCGCACGATGCCCAGAAATCTTTCTGAGTGCTAGATGCCCAGAAGTCTTTCTATCTGCGCGTTCGATGCCCTCCTTTTACTGTGTGTGGTCCAGCAGAAGTCGTCTTCTCGTGGGCAGCCTCAGTTTCATAAACAGATGTGACCTCATCGGTCATTCAAAGCACGTGGCCTAGGAGCGATCTAGCTTCCAAATGAAGCTCTAAGAGATATATGCATTACAGATAAGCAAATGAAATTTAATCAGATCATACTGTGTGCTTATACGTGAATGTGCGTATTTTTTGGTAATTCTAATTTCTAAGGTTTAAAATTAATTTTCCAATTTGGAAAATGACCTATGCATATCTTACTATCTGAATTTCCTTACTTTCTCTCTAACTATTATGATGCACTTTGTGGTGATTCCAGTGATATTAAAATTTATTTGATAGACCATTCTTACACAATACATACACTACAGTATATATACATATATATATATATATATATATATATATATATATATATATATATATACAGGTATATATATATATATATATATATATATATATACATATATATATATGTATGTATATATATATATATATATATATATATATATATATATATATATATGTATATATATACATGCGTGTGTATTTGGTTATCTGTTTGCTTTTCAGTGTTTTTATACAATATAATTTAAACCCAGAATTAGTCACCACACAATCCTCTTCGTAGAACGCCGCAGATTTGAGCGCCATGGCGCACACCTCTAATTTGAAGATTACCTTCAGCGTTAACCATGTAATGACAACATCAAGGACAATCGCTGTGGGGATAAACGGCCCTTTCGCTCGGAAGCTTGAATGCTGGCCTCCCTATTAATTGCCCTGCGGAAGTTCGGAGTTGTCATTAGTGAATTATGGAGTATTAAGAAGTTATTATGGGGGAGTAAGGATGTTAGTTATGGTCATTGGTAAATTATGGAGTATTTCAGAGTAATGATGGTAACTTTTTGGTCATTATGGACAGGATTCTGTCATTTATATGAATTTGGTGTGAAATGAGGCAACTTGCGTTTAAAGGCCGCCCATGAATGGCCGAGGCAAGAGCCAGTGACATTGCCCTAGCAAGCAGAACAATGCCCTAGATACTGACCATATATACACATGATCAGCGCCAGAGCACCCTCTCCACCCAAGCTAAGACCAGGGAGGGCCAGGCAATGGCTGCTGATGACTCAAGAGCTAGACGTATAGGCTCTCTCAAAAATCCCCCATCCTTAGCTTACAAGGATGGTAAAGTTGCAGCGACTAAAGGAACTAATGAGTTTGGGCGTGACACGAACCCCAGTCTGGCATTCACCAGTCAGGGACGTTTCCAATAGGCCACCACAATCCTGAGGTTTTTGCAGTAGCTGTCGCGTCGTGATGAATACAATTTTGGTGCAGCAATTCGTTTTTAGTGTTCTCGTTATGAAGACGAGATCCCGAGTCAACACGCTATATTTGCATATTCTAGATAGTAAAAAAAGTATTATTTTATGCTTTTTATTCTTATTTCACCGAAAGATGCAAACACAAATTCTCTCTCTCTCTCTCTCTCTCTCTCTCTCTCTCTCTCTCTCTCTCTCTCTCTCTCTCTCTCTCTCTTGTAATGCAAGTTAGTTTTAGAGCGATTGCAGAAATTATACTAATATGGACTGTTGTTTTCATGGTTCTTATCCAACAAGATTCCAAGTGATTTTGACAAAAATACCGATAATAAAGGTCATAGCAATGGATAAGCAATCTTCCGATTAGCTAAATTGTAACAAGATAAATGTCAATAAGGTGATAGATTGCAACGAAAATGTTATCCAATAGAACATGAGATCGCAAAAAAAGAACTATCCAAGAAAGTAAGAGACCGCAAAAACTTTAGTAAATAGTATGAGAGATCGCAAACAGACAACATTATCCAATAGAATACATAACAAAATAAAAATAACCTTTAGGCTATAGGATACGATATTGCAAAAAAAAAAAAAAAAAAAAAAATCAACAGAACTTAAGAACGCAAAAAGAAAGTTCTTAGAACATGAGAGCGCAAAAAGAACTTTATGCATAAGGACATGAGAGTGCAAAAAGAAATTTATCCATTACGACTTAAGAGTGCAAAAAGAACTTTATAAATAAGGACATGGAGATCGCAAAAGAACGTATCCAAAAAGACACGAGAATGCAACAAGAAATTTATCCCCTAGGACAAGAAGTCGATAAAAGAACTTTATTTATTATGATGTGAGAGCGAAAAAGAACATAATTCATTAGGATATGAGAGCGCAAAAGAACCATATGCATAAGGACATGGCAACGAAAAAAGAACTATTCTTTAAGATATAGGTGCTCAAAAAGAACTTTATCCATAAAGACATGAGAGCGCGAAAAGAACTTAATTCATTAGGATAGGAGAGCACAAAAAGAACTTTTTTTTCTTAAGGACATTAAAGCGAAAAAAATACTTTATTCATTAAGATATGAGTGCAAAAGAACTTTATGCATAAGATCATGAGAACACAAAAAGAACTATTTGTTAGGGTATGAGATTGCAAAAAGAACTTTATTCATTAGGACATGAGATTGCAAAAAGAATTTTATTCAATAGGACGTGAGAGTGGAAAAGAACTTTGTGTATAAGGACAAAAAGATCTTTATCTATAAGGACATGAGAGTACAAAAGAACATTGTGCATAAGGATAAAAAGAACTATTTATTAGGATATGAGAGGGCAAAAGAACTTTATTCTTAGGGACATGAGAGCACGAAAAGAACCTTTTTAATTAGGGCATGAAAGTGCACAAAGAACTTTGTCCCTTAGGACATGAGATTTCAAAAGTAACTTTTTCCAATAGGACATAAGATCGCATAAAGAATTTTATCCATTAGAATATGAAATTGCAAAAAGAACTTTATCCATTAGGACATGAGATCGCAAAAATAACTTTATCCATCAGGACATGAGATTTCAAAAGGAATTTATCCATTAGAACATGAGATCGTAAAAGGAACCGTATTCATTAGGGCAAGAAATCGCAAAAACAACATTATCCATTAGGACATGAGATCGCAAAAAGAACTTCATTCATTAGGCTATGAGACTGCAAATGGAACTTTATTCACTTGGACATGAGATTTCAAAAGAAACTTTATCCATTAGGACAAGAGATTTCAAAAGGAATTTTATCCATTAGGACATGCGATTTCCAAAGGGACTTTATCCATTAGGACATGAGATCGCAACCTGTGATAGATGGTATTCGACCTAAAGCAAACAGAGAAATAATTTTCAGTTCTTCATACGTGAGATAAAGTGATAATGGCCATCAACAAGCTATTCCCGTTGTACCTGTATGTAGTCGGAGCTCGATAACAATGGTAAGGGTTGATAACGAAGGCGATAGAATTGTTTAAGTAAACCTACGTGGAATAATAATGATTGCTAGATAGCGGAAACATTAATTAACTAGAAAGAATAAATCTATAGATTCTAGTGAAAATAGCTTCCTACATATTTCTTTTTTTTAGTTTCTGATAACATCCTGTATAGAATCTTTTGGGGACTGTATAATCTATGATTATAAATCTTAACAAACAGAGAGGTATCCATGCACAGCGCCAGAGATGATGCATAACGTCGCTAGGCTATGGTCGTCCTTTATGACAAAAACATCATGTTTACCTTTGTTATGATTGCTTTTCTTATGAAGAACCATAGATTAATTTTATAATGCTTCAAATTCAGCTAAAAGAGGAATTTCTTCGTATAAATATTGAATACAATATATTCGTCAAAAGTTATAAATGCAGAGTATGACTAATTAAAATAGTGTATCAAATATTACTCATTTGTAAAAGTTTATTAAAATGCAAAGTATGACGAAATATACTTACATTGTCGGTTCGTGCTTTCGTTTTAGGAAAATAAAGTTAATTCTTTATTGATCCTTGCAGCAGTTTGGTTATAGGGAAAAAGGAAAAGATCTTCCATATGATAACAAAAAAACACATCGATTCTCTTAATTTGGTTATTTAACATTTGAGTCCAGTTACAGATAGTAACGGCTGGAACTCGTGAGCTGCAATCAGTAAAGAGTAATTTGGGTTAAAATGTACATTTACAAAAAAATGGATAACAGGAATTTCTGAAATTGCATTTTTTTAACGTTAATACAATAGCAGCATAAATGGCATTGCCCGATCGAAAGGTAATTTAAAAAGTGACTAGATAACTGCTCGTATAAATGTGTACAATATTTTAGACAATGCGAACTTGGAAGTATGTATTCATGTTAGTTTATATATGTGTATACCTCTCATTATATTTGGCCGTAATCTACAATTTCACACATTTTAATCAGTATCCATGCAGACATTGTCTTGATATAAGTGTTTTAACATATGGAAATAATAGAGAAAATAAAACATCCTAAAAATGAAATAAAACGGGTTTCAGCAATAATCAGTGGTAGAAAAAATGATTAAGTTTTATTAGAATGGTAAAAAGTCCTTCATTTGTTATATTTTACTTTGCTGTATCGGCATTCATAGATTTTTTATGATCAACGTCATCCGGGAACCAAATAGTATTCGAACGACCTAAAGCAAATTTTAATCAACTACAGAAAACTAAAATTAAAACCAAATTAGGACAATAATTCACTCATGACTTCAGTATCAGCGAGTTGCTCATTTTGTATATACTCCACCGTCCGTCCTGGGAGAAATCAGTCAACTGGAGCCATGGCTAAGTGGTGTAACACTCGGCTCTTGATTGCTAGGTTTGAAGTTACACATTGTTTACCACGCTTCAGTCTTCGTAGCTCTAAATTTGTACCAGAGTCAGTTTGGACCAGATATAGGATGGGGGATGACAACCAATTGAGAACTTTTGAATATATACATATATATATATATATATATATATATATAGAGAGAGAGAGAGAGAGAGAGAGAGAGAGAGAGAGAGCTAATGGAAACAGTAGGGACGTTATCAATTTAGGAAATTTTAAATTTTGGCTGATGATAGGATGAACATTGTTCAACAGTTAATTTATCACTTGATTCATAGGAATAAACATACACATGGCTAACATGAAATTATTAAATAAATCATTATTGATTAGCAAAATGACAGTAAATTTAACAAAGGAAATGGTAAGGTAAACATAAGATCGTCGTAGTTTATGTCGTTTTACACACCGAATAAAGAAGAGTCTCTTTATTATAATATTTTTTTGTAAACGCAATTTAACATCACCGTATCATCAAGCGTCACATTTTGAACAAAGTAATATAATCCATTAATTTAATCAGTTTCATTAGTATGGTTTCTCAATCCTTCGACTACGAAGTAGAACAAATGCAAATTTCATTTGCCTCTTGTTGTTTCCCAACCAGTAACATTATTCTCTCTCTGTCGGCAAAAAACCTGCTGTGAAATCGACTGTGTTCTCTGCCAAGAGCCAAGTCCAATTTCTTGCTTTTGATTCTTCGATTGTAATTGTCTATCGGGGATACGAATGTAATGCGGCGACTGGCCTCCTGCTTTGTTGTATAATTCAAGACGAAAGCTTTAAAAGTCAGGCCGAGTTCAAGTGCAACTTCTTTTTCTCCAGGATGAAGATGTTTATGTTTGAGAGAAAGAAAATGGAAGATGGCTCTGATGCCAATTTATTCTTTTATTTTCTTCCTATTTTTTCCTTGGTACCACAGTGCTTCGAGGTTACTTACAGATCAGGTTGTTGCTCTTTCTTGTTTATATTTATCCATCAAGTTATTTATTTGTTTATCCTTAATTTTCACAGCTGTTAGACTTTCTTTCAGTGCATTGTAAATCAATTAGCCCTTTATTTTCATGTTAGGTAATTCATTTACTTTCGTCTGTTTAAAACATATCCCAATTTGATTTTTATCCTACATGAATTTAACTTTAATAATTTGAAAAAAAAATAACGATAAATTTCAATTCCAAAAAATATTCAAATATTTTTTTGACGAGATTTCAAACTACATAGAGGGCGTAAAAGTTTTGTTTCTTACAGCTTCTTTAGAGTACACATTCGTATCCTTAAAATGTTTCCTTTGAAAACTAGTTATAAAAGTAATTTCACCGAACAATGCGTTCGCACTCCTGATTTGATTTTCGTTATTATTATTATTATTATTATTATTATTATTATTATTATTATTATTAAGCTACAACCCTAGTTGGAAAACCACAATGCTATAAGCCCAGGGGCTCCAACAGGGAAAATAGCCCAGTGAGGAAAGGAAACAGGGAAAATTTAAATTTTTGAGAAGAATGACAACATTAAAATAGAAATCTCCTTTAAAACATACTATAAGCCCCGGGGCTCCAACAGGGAAAATAGCCCAGTGAGGAAAGGTAACAGGGAAAAATTAAATTTTTGTGGAGAGTAACATTAAAATAGATATCTCCTTTATAAACTATAAACACTTTAACAAAATAAGAGGAAGAGAAATAAGATAGAATAGTGTGCCCGGGTGTACCCTCAAGCAAGAGAACTCTAACCCAAGGCAGTGGAAGACCCTGGTACAGAGGCTATGGCACTACCCAAGACTAGAGAACAATGGTTTGATTTTGGAGTGTCCTTCTCCTAGAAGAGCTGCTTACCATAGCTAAAGAGTCCCTTCTACCATTAGCAAGAGGAACGTGGCCACTGAACATTTACAGTGCAGTAACCCCTTAGGTGAAGAAGAATTGTTTGGTAATCTTAAGTGTTGTCAGGTGTATGAGTACAGAAGAGAATATGTAAAGAATATGCCAGACAATCGATGTGTGTTGCAGGCAAAGGGGAAAAGAACCGTAACCAGAGAGAAGGATCCAATGCAGTACTGTCTGGCCAGTCAAAAGACCACATAACTCTCTAGCGGTAGATTCTCAACGGGTGGGTTATATGCTTTTCAATTGTTATTCACGCTTCAAGATTATTCATAGGATCAGTAAAAATGTTTTTTCCTTTTTCAATAAGTGAGATTTATATTTTGAGGCGTTTTTGCTTTATAATGTATTTGAAAAATATAGTCCACGTGCAACTCAGTCATAATTCATTCTTGACTCATTTCATCGTGTTCTAGTAAAGTCCTCTCTGGCTTAACCCGCTGTAGTTTTCATGGTATTTCTTATGGAATAACGCCAATTAGCTGGTGAACGAAAGTGAGTTCGGCAAAAAAACATATTGTGGATGGAATACAGTAATTGTTTTAAAAATGCTTAGAATATTTTACATGAGTTTGTTAGGCGTAAGGATTCAGTTTTAAGTTATTCTCATATAATAAAGAAGACAGGATAGAAACGGCTAATCACTCAAAAGGAAATAAAAGGCATTTAGTAAGAATTATCACTTTTATTCAAAGAAACTATTTATAGGTTTCAGAAGTATATATAAAAGATACATATTTCACGGATTATAAAGTAATACTAAGTGAATGCCCATGAAAAAGAAAAATAATCGATTAAAAACAGAGTAGAGAATCTTCTTCTTTGTTAACTTTGGTGTTAAACACCGGAAGCAAAGCAATGGTAGAAAATGCAGGCGCGGTTATAGTTATTATTTCTTCCGGGAAAAATTTATTACTGTATTACTTAAGAAATTTTTTTTTTCTTTTTTACAATGGATTGTTGTCTTTCAGAGGCTTTTAAACGTTGGCATATTCCGTCTTTTCTGTATAGATCTCCAAAAACTTTTACATTTTTTACTTATAATTATTAGATTTTATATTTTCCCAAATCAGTTACTCTTATGCCGTAACTATAATCCTACCACACAACTAGGAACCAATGCGCAAGCAGTTACAATCTTAAATCCTGGATTCTGATACTGGAAAAAAAAATAGGATTCATCTCTAAAATTACTTGCTCGGAAGTTTTAGATATCGCGTCAAAAACTTCTTTGATTTCCAGATATTCCAAACGCGATTTTTCTTTACTTTTTTCTTTTTTTCTTTTTAATAATTTTCTCTTCGATATATTGAACATATGGCGGATAAAGGGAAGTTTTGAGTTTTATTTTTTAACCAAATAATTGTTATCGGAGGTGAGAGAAATTGTTTTCTTAATATTTCTACGAAAAACATCTGTATTTTTGCGGAACCTGGATTTGAGTTGGCGCTCTCCCGTCATTCAATGGTCAGTGAAGGCAATTTGGGACATTACGATTCTGTCAAATTGAGAAATTGACGATGTTTAGCAGCTACCGAAATGATATAACCAAGTAAATTAAAGATAAAACATATCGAGGCTCTAGACTAAAAAAAAAAAGACAAAAAAAATCTAAATGCTAAAGGAGCCGCATTTAAATGATAACCGAAAAAGTTGTTATGAATTAAAATTATTAGATAAAAGAGATTTATAAAGAGTCGGTAGCTAAGTAGCTGGTAGAAAAGTTGAATCGATGAACTCCCGATTTCAAATAGTTGCTGAAGAGAAACCGCGCTGACATCGAAGCATAACGACGTTGAAAGTAATTAAGCTTATCCAGTACCAGAGAAAAAGACAAGGCAGATTGCACTAAGCTGAAACGGAATAATTTATTCAGCCTACGAAGAATTTTGCAATGAAAACTGCATTAGCTATATTTGCCAAACGAGTTGGTATTGAGAAAAATTTTCGGAAATAAAAAATTTTGCCTTGGAAATTTTACCAATGATTGATAAAGGCGTTGGAATTTGTAAACGATATTTGATATGGCATATATTACCCAAAGAAATCCCCTTAGAAATGATGTCAACAAGGATGTAAAAATATCTGAAAATTACCTCTTTATGAATATCGCACATTGAGATATAAAAAGATTTTAAATTATTAAATAAATTGATTTGTACTTGAGCATGCCTCTTTGTTATCCGATTCCCAATATTGTTGCTGTTATCAAGTATAGAATTCCTATCCATTTCCTTTCCTCACTGGGCTATTTTTCCCTATTGGAACCCTTGGGCTTATAGCATCTTGCTTTTCCAACTAGGGTTGCAGCTTGGCTAGTAATAATAATGATAATAATAATTAATCCTCACAGTTTTTCATTTTAGTATTTGGGTGTTTTTAATCTTTCTGTTTTCCCTCCCTCTCGCTATCCTTAAAGCACTTGTGAGCTGGAACAACTGCTAAATAGCCTATCCTTCTGGACGTCGTCCCGATCCCATAAATAAGAAAATATTTTGTAACAAAAACACAAAATGGCTGCATCAATGGACTTGATTTTTAAACGAAAAATTTGGTTGTTTCATCAGTTCTGAATTGATTTATTGGCCTTCATATGCCATCCGGTTACTTCGCGTCTTATTATTATTATTATTATTATTATTATTATTACTACTTGCTAAGCTACAACCCTAGTTGGAAAAGCAGGATGCTATAAGAAAAGGGGCTCCAACAGCAAAAAATTGCCCAGTGAGGAAAGGGAACAAGGAAATAAAAAATTACAAGAAAAGTAATAAACAATTAAAATAAGATATATTAAGAGTAGTAACAACATTAAATTAGATCTTTCATATGTGAACTATAAAAACTTAAAAAAAAGAAACCAGGAAAGAGAGAGAAATAAGATAGAATAGTAAGCCCTAGTGTACCCTCAAGTAAGAGAACTCTAATCCAAGACAGTGAAAGGCCATGGTACAGAGAATATGGCACTACCCAAGACGAGAGAACAATGGTTGATTTTGGAGTGTCCCTCTAGATGAGCTGATTACCATAGCTAAAGAGTCTCTTCTACCCTTACCAAGAGGAAGGTAGCCACTGAACAATCATATTACAGTAGTTAACCCCTTAAATGAACAGGAGTTGTTTGGTAATCTCAGTGTTGTCAGATGTATGAGGACAGACTATATTGTGTGTGTATGCAAAAGGAAAATGAGCCGCAACCAGTGAGAAGGATTCAGTGTAGTACTGCCTGGCTAGTCAAACGACCTAGTAACTCTCTAGCGGTAGTATCTCAACGGATGGCTGGTGCCCTGACTAACCTGCTACCTACAAGACTTGAAACGAAAAACATGCAATATTATTAAATGTATCAAGAAGGATTAAGAAAATCGTGCCCAGTATTACAAACACGTAAACTGCAAAAAAAAAAAAAAAAAAAAAGGTTTCATTATGCTAATAAGATTACTGGTAGCTTTTTTAGATTTGTGTTATCCTGTGCGTTAGGTAGGGTACATCTTATAGCATACAAGATTACTTCCCACAAGGTTTTATAGACCTTAACTTTACAGGGAAACTCAGAATTCGTAAATGTCCGCTAATTATTTTTGCCAGTATCAAACCGTGAATAGTTAGAAATTCTATTTTAAAAATGAGAAAGAAATAATAGAAAAAAGATATATGAGATGAGGTATGGGAAGAACTGATAAAAATACGACAGCGGATTGTTATAAAAGGAAATAATAGAATAGTTATCCATGTTATAGTAACTACACAAAGAAAAGTACTCAGAAAGAAATGTAATGAATTGGCCAATAATCTTCTAGGCATAAAAGACTTACATTGAAGAGAAGGAGAAAAGAAGAAGAATGCCATCTAAGAAATAGAATGGAGGCCATGTTTGAAAAATGGAAGCTCAAAGTATTTCAGAGAACCCAAATTGCCCTTAGTGATGGCAGCCTTCCCAAATGTCTGCTCCTCAAAGTCGGTAAGAGTTGATCACGGTGCATCGATGTCAAGCCCATGGAAGCTGATAAAGGTGATTTGGAAGAAGTCCCTTTCTAGGGATATGTAGCTAACGTTCAAACCCGCATGTTTACGTTCACTTTAGCTTACAGCCTATGCGAATAGAGATGCTATTCATATATTTGAGACAGGACCAAAGCATTATCGTCATACTTGCCGTCCAAACGCCCCGTTTTCTATCGCCCATTGTTCTTCAATGATCCCGAAGGTGACAGGTGATTTTCATGGTGTGTAATTATCAAATAAACCGTAAATGGGAAAAGGAGGGAGGTGGAGGCATAGAAATTAAGGTAGATGAAAATGTTTTGGAGTAGAGATGGAACAACTAATCTTTTACAAATATATGATTCTTAATTGAACAAAATAACTTGAATTTCATTAAATAGTCAATTATCTATTCACACTGATATTTCCTCCGTTTATTACTTAACCGTCTGTAACTTATTTATTGTGTAATGAACAAAAGAATATGAAATGAGAGGACCTATTTGATTGCATATAAAAAATATATATATATATATATATATATATATATATATATATATCTATATATAAATATATATATATATGTATATAGATATATATATATATATATATATGTGTGTGTATATATATATGTATATATAGATATATATATATATATATATATATATATATATATATATATATATATATATATAATGCAAATAAATGCTACTTTTACAAAAGGGAAGAGTAAAGAATGAACGAACACCGGAACTAGAGGAAATGAGAGTAGGATATAATTAATTCACAATTACCATTTCAGAAAGAGTTCACAGTTGAAAGAATATTCGTCATCGCAGTACTTTCTAAGGCGGGCATACTAAATGAATTATATTTTTTATAACCATGAAAAGGGCTATTAAATAAACAGTGAATGAAAGATATTCAAGATTTTAAAATGAACTGAATTAATTTTATATTGAATCTTCAGCTTATTTTGAAATAAGATGAAAAGTTTTCTTACCCATGCAGACAATTCAATGCAGTGAAGCCAATAGAAATAGAAAGTTTTGATTCCTCAATTTACTGTAAAGTGAACTTGTCTACTTTTCGGTATTTATATGAGTGTTTGACATCTGACCAAGTTAAATAAAAAAGAGGGAAGTGGTCACTACCCACTAGCCCTATGCTTAAGAGGGCTAATTTCCCATTTGGTGAGTACACAAAGCAGAGACGTACTGTAGTCTGGTTTCTTTGCCATCCGATAATGACGGTAAAGTTCAGCGAATGACAACGGTTGCATGAAATTTGCTCTGTTTCCTATTTCACCCTCATTTTTCAAAAGTCAAAGCCTCATCAGCTAGGTTATTTTTCAAGGAAATAATATTAATGATTATGATGGTATTTTGTAATGGCAGTTTCAAAATATTACGGTGCGACATTTTATTATGTTTGTCATATTTATGAGCCAGTTATCGTAATTTTTAAAGAAATGAATAATCAAAGAATTAGCTTTTGATTCAGGAGCAGAGGTGCAAAAAGTAAGCAGAGCTGGTATAACGATATATATGTATCAATAAAGACATTTTAGCAATTATAGGAAGAAAGTGGAAAGTAATGACCGAGTAATTAGCTTGTCTCTGATTTATGGGTTCTGGCCATAGCTCCTTACTTTGACTGTGAAGCTTTGGAATTTTATCCTTGATTTTGTATTTTATTATTATTTAATGAGTTTGATCTTTCATATCATTCTATTTTTCCTATACTTTTCGAGTTAAACGAGATAAGTAGACATAAGCCGTTCATTTTCGATTCCTAAGATGTACACAGGGTGTTAAAGTCGATATGAAATTTTTTGCACATTTTCGACGTCCAAATCATTTCCCGTCAGTATGGGGCAGGCCCCTTGGAGGATTTGGCAGGCCCTCAATATACACCCTAGATTATCAAAGTTCTTGTTCTGTCTAAATATGGCGAAAAAAAATACTTTGATAGTTTGTGTTTATGGACACCTTAAGGGAGTCCAAGTTGCTTTTTCAGAGTAAAGCCATATTTTACGATAAGGCAATGAACAATGGGGGTTTCAGTTCGAAAACATATATATATATATATATATATATATATATATATATATATATATATATATATATTTCTCAAATATTCATATCTAAAATTTCCCTTTTTTATGCTAGATTTATTTGACAATATTACAAAAATCGTTAATGTGAATTAAGTATAACATCGCTTTTCTCTATTAATCATTAATATTGTTTCAGATGAAATCTCTCTGTATTACACAAGCACACACACACACACACACACACACACATATATATATATATATATATATGGTGTGTGTATATATATATATATATATATATATATATATATATATATATATATATATATATATATATATGATAGCAGTTACAAAACAGATAAAGAGAACAAGGAAAATACAGGATTAGAAATTTGCAATACATGTACATATATATATATATATATATATATATATATATATATATATATATAAAATATATATAATTTTCATCATCCATAGCTAGTCTACTTCAGGACAAAGGACTTCCACTCTTGTCTTTTTATGGTCTTTCTATGCCAGTCTATGCCCGCAAGTTTTCTTAGCTCGTCAGTACTCTTCCTCCCCTATTATCTGTTATTCTCAATATCCATCTAATATATATCATTATCAATATATGTCCTGCTATAATAATAAATTATTTTTGGTGCCATTTCCTAATTCACTCAATAGTACTCTTAAACCACCATGAATGTCTTGTAAAAGATCACGCAAGTTAGAAGTGGGCAGTTTTTCAATACTATTATACCGTTATTTATAAATTAACTCAAAGCAATGTCAAGTATTATGGTTAGGCTTTTAAATTAGATAATTATTGCTAGGGGGGCAAGGGATTACTGAATGAATGCCTCAAGGTATTGACACAATCTTTCCCTTTCCATATCACGTATAGAGAGAGAGAGAGAGAGAGAGAGAGAGAGAGAGAGAGAGAGAGAGAGAGAGAGAGAGAGAGAGAGAGAGAGAGAGAGAGAATATAAAATGAATTCACCCCGGCAAGGTTCCATAGTCCAGAGAACCCCATTTCCCACGTAAATCACATCAGAATTGCCATCCACCTGTGTTCATACATAAACCCGCATTAAGTCACTTTATTACAAAAATGGATGATAGAGACCGAATATCTCTACGCACTTCTTTTAAATCAAAGCTGGAATGGCCGCGTGATATGCATATGTCGGTGGTTGTGTGTATAAACACACAGGGGCAGCTGTAAATTATAGAGGCACCGCCATATATCAGCACATAATATCTATATCAGAGCTGGAGTAGTGCTGATTGATGCTGTATGGTGCGAGACACAAGGCAGCCCATCATAAGTGTCAATAAGGTCGCTACCGGCGTTGTTATTACAAGCGATTACATCTCTTCCAGGGGCAAGAGGCTTCCAGTTCTCTTGCCCCGCTACTCAGGAAAGGCGAGTTGATACGAACGTTTTCCAAAGAAAAAAACGCCTGATATACTGACAAACACAGATTTCTCTTGAAGCCATTAAAACTGATGATGGTTTGTTAACGCTGATTGCTATAACAGAAAAAACGTTTAAAAAAATATCCATATCTACCTCCTTTGCTTTTTAAGAACTCTGTTTGCTACACGCATCATTATATCATTGATTACAATGTGATTATCACTCTGAGTGTATTTGTATTCCCATATCTGGTATCGGTTCAAATTGATTAGAACAAGAATATAGTCTAATACCTAACTTAGCCTTCTTTGGAAATGCTTATGTAGACTGTTCTATCAGTTTTATTTCCTTTCTGATGTGCTTCAAATGAAAAATCGATTGTCCTTTATCATTCTTTTGTTATTGCCATTTTTCTCCTTCCAAATTATTTTTCAGTTTCAGATCGAACATTGCAAGACACTTTTAGTATCTCTCTCTCTCTCTCTCTCTCTCTCTCTCTCTCTCTCTCTCTCTCTCTCTCTCTCTCTCTCTCTCTCTCTCTCCACCACAAACACCTCTTCTCAATAATAAGTTAGTCCAAACCATCATTTCGACGGCGCTAAAGTTTCCCCCAACGATAACAACTTTCCCCCACATTCTCCCCCCTGCAACTTCCCTGCCACAAAATTAGTTCCCTAAAGCTGATGCTCTCCGATCGTTAGCATTATCAGTGATATAATTGTTAGATCTCTCTCTCTCTCTCTCTCTCTCTCTCTCTCTCTCTCTCTTTATATGCCGGATGAAACCATCCAGGAAGTGTACTATGAACTTGTTCGTTTTTCCCTCTGTGGTATGGATATACCGGGAGAATTTTCCGGGCACTGTCCGTTACAGTTCTGAATTTATGATGTCTGCTGATAAAACTTCATATGTCATTCTGTTATGTTTTGCTGTAAAACATGATTATTGCTTTAGTGTTTTACAATATCAGGAATATATATATGTATATATATATATATATATATATATATATATATATATATATATATATATATTATATTATATATACATACTGTATATACATATATATATATATATATATATATATATATATATATATATATATATATGTGTGTGTGTTTGCAACTTCATAGATTAATTTACATTCATAATTGTAATACAGTAAGTATACAACCCCAACATAGGATGTTTCATTTAGATTAATCAAAATTAATCAACGGATGTTTATATTATGGACACTTATTTAAGGAACATTGAAAATTTTTCTATAACTATAAAGTTCATCTTTTACCAGTTGTTTTATATCAATGGGAATCGCACTTCAACATAATAGATATTTGAAGGCGTGACTGAACTGAGAAAAAATATATACATACATACAGATAACTATCAGACATTCTGATTATATTCTTCCATTTTTACCACTAAACCGCGTCCTTGCCGAGTCCAATAATCTACTGTTAAATGATCTCACTATTGGTTGATATATCTCTACATTTATATTCTTATTCATATTTTCCTCTTAAAGAGTATAAACCAATATTTACACGGTTTCAAGGGGTTGAATCCTTCGAAACTAGCAACTTAATAAGTCAATGGCGAATAAATAAAATTTCTGAAGGACCCCTTTTATCTTTGCATATTGCCTCGTCCTTCCATCCACGGTATAGCAGCAAGGGAAAAACATTCATAATTCCGTTCCAAAAATAAAGCGTGAAAGCTTTGCTTTTCTTATTCAAAATGCATTTATTTGAGTTCATGTATGCTTGGTGCAGTAGATTTAAATCTATCCAATAGTTTAGTTACTATTAAAAATAGTTTAAAGGCAAACAGTGATAATTATGCCAAAACCTTTGTAAATGTTTCCTTTTAGGCAAGCGGCCCTATCAATCAGAATTAGGATTGATGTTTGGCTATCAAAATTGCTTCAGAAATACCTTGAGGTTTTCTAGATCGTATTCTTCTCCAAATATTTTATTTCAATAGTTTAGAAATCCCATAAGGCGAACATTGAAAAATTTTGGGTCAAGTTTCAGAGTTCAGCCAGTCATTACAGTGTTCTTTAAAAAAAAAAAAATATATATATATATATAATGGGATATATTCCGTTAAACAATTGTAGGAGGGTTGTGATTTGCAGACGTTGAAAGTAAGCTTTGATGAAAACTAATTCAAACTGTTGAATCTCGCGATAATGTTGGCTCTACAATAAGGGAACTCTCTAGTTCCACTCAGGCGATGAGAAGGTAGCTGAACGAAGTCAGGCATTAACATGGGAAAACGGCTTGAAGTAATATACTGTATATGGACACGGCTTGTTCCCGAGACCAAATCCCTCTCAAGTATGAAAGGAAAAGGGCCCTACCATCTACTGTATATGGGTTAGGTATTTGTCAATATGCAGCGTTGCTCGTTGCCAAGTTATAGATGAAAGAAAAAGGTATCAAATATCGATACATTTTTTTTAACTGCAATGAAAGTCCGTCCATCTGTAATTGGGTATCAAACTCTTCTGGGGTGATTGGGTATCTTAACCTATCCCCCGAAGACATGATGAGAAAAAAAAGAAATATAGATTTCGTCGTAGTTGCAACTTATAATAACTCAATGAGCTGATTCTATCTACACTAGATATGTGTTGCTTCCACGTAAAGGCAATTCCAATCTGTTGGACAGCAAATT
>NC_090725.1:84748526-84752664 GCF_036898095.1 Palaemon carinicauda
CATTGCCGGCAATGGAACTATTTCGTCTTTCTGCTGGGTCTCCTGGAATATAAAAAGTCCTCCACATAAATTGTTCAATTACGAGTGCCTGGGGATAGAGAGGCGAGTCCTCTTGCAGTTAATGAAATGGAAAGAGACCATTTCCTCATTGTCCTCGCTAACTGTGTCAATAAACCATTATGTGGAAGGTGGTATACAATGTGTCCAGTGCCACAAGTTTACTTAATGAGCTGACGTCCATCGAGCGGGCTTCGTCTACGTTAACGAGTTCATTTAGGCAAAGTCAGCCAAGGGGGATGGCAAGGAGTAATTGTATGTAAAGGCAAGGAGAGAGAGAGAGAGAGAGAGAGAGAGAGAGAGAGAGAGAGAGAGAGAGAGAGAGAGAGAGAGATGAGGTATTTATGAACTGAAGAACAGACAGTAGGAAGAAAAAGGGGTTAGAAAAACTAGCCGAAAGCGCTGTCAGAATTACTGATGTAAGTCTGTCTGTTGTAGGGTTCGAAAGGCGGCAAATCAAATTAAAGACACACACCACCCATTTCCAATTTGGTGATGAGCCCGATACGACACAGATTTGAGTTCGATCGATCAATTTCGTCGGAGGGTGGCTGAGTGGGTGATTAGGTCTCTCTCTCTCTCTCTCTCTCTCTCTCTCTCTCTCTGTGTGTGTGTGTGTGTTTCTGTATGTTCTGTATCGCATCCATCGCCTTTCAGAACTGATTCTTCTATGTAATCATATCTCTCTCTCTCTCTCTCTCTCTCTCTCTCTCTCTCTCTCTCTCTCTCTCTCTCTCTCTCTCCTCTCTCTCTTTTCTTTGTGAGGATTAGAGGTAATTGTTTTGTTTAGAGCCTAATATAATATAATACATTATTTTCTTCATAAATTTTCATATATTGTATTGATTTTATGATTTGCCTTCTTTTATACTTTCCATCAATTTCTTTTATTCGATCTTATCATTCATTTTCGTTTTGATTACATTGTCAATTGCATTATTGTTTTCATGAATTTTATTCTATCAATCAAATTTGTTTCATATCACTTTTCTCTTATTCGATCTATTTTATTTCTTATTCTTATTTTTCGTTTATGGGTGTCTATTCATAGACATTATTTCGCCTTTGAAAACTCGCTTCAGAAGGCACTTCAATTCCTGAAGTCACTTGCGATCTTCTTCCAGTTGATAAACTCTATGCAGATACCAATAAAGAATTGATATGGTTTCTAAAGATGTGTTATTTTTATCGAAACTTACCATTAGTTAATTATAAAAAAAAAAAATACCATTTCTATGACTGTATTCCCCTTTTTTGTATGTAAAAAATACAAACTGTAAATATAACTTTTTTAATTAAAGTACTAAAATAGTGAGTGTAACGCCATAGCCAAACACTCACTTGATTTTAATTTATAGTCTGTATAATGTCGAAGCTGTAAACACAGGTGTTCATGGTATATTAAAATTAATATTTCTTTCTCTTCAAAATTATGAAACGCCATTTAGAAGTTGTCAGCGAGAAATGAGTTAAACTACTTATTAGATTTGTAGGTTCGTTTCATATTTTATCTTTTGGGGGGTTGGGGGTAAGGATAACTAAGAGAATAACATAACGTATATAATCACGTAACGAAATTAGCGTGAAATGAAATTATAATTGAAATAAATTAATTATAGCTGTTTTCAGATGTTTTTATTACCTGTGCAGAATAAAATTCTGCACTAGCTTATCATTTTACTGGCGCAGAAGACGAGAACTCTTCTTAAGGACACATTGTATTCACTTTAGAAGCACTTTTTATGTAACTATAGTACAGTACTTTTTAAGCTAAGAATTGTACGGAACTTAAAGACAACAATGTCATATTGAGCGAATTTAATGTAAGGCTATTATTTTATCTAAAGATATATATATATGTATATATATATCATAATAATATTAGTATATATCATATATATAATAGTAATAATAGATATAATATATATATATATATACACGTGTATATATACACACAATATATATATGTGTGTGTGTGTGTGTGTGTATATATACTATATTATATATACTATATATATAACTATATAATATATATATATATATATATTATATACTATATATGTATATACTACTGTATATATAATATATATTACGTGTATATATACACACATAATATATATATATGTGTATATATATATAATATATATAGTATATAACATATAATATATATATGCATGTACAGTAGATATAGTATATTATATATATATATATATATATACTATTAATAATATATAATATAATTTACATTCCTTGGAAAAATTAATCTGAGAATCATTGAACCCCGTAAAATGAACAACGGAAATACATTTCTCCAGAAATCCCTAAGTCCCCTCTCCCTCTCCCTTTCTCCCTCCTCCACCCTCCTCGTATCCATCCCTTCATGTTTGCTGTCCTTTTCGGCGTTGCCCTAAACATGGCCGGATGTCCGATAGATTCCCGTGGATTTGAATCCATCTTCATCCACCAGTAATTATCCACTTACGGGTACTATCGTCCACTTAACACGGATGAGTATAATGCCTTCGAGCGGTGCCTTCCTCTCCCTTCCCCCTCCTCTCCGAATGAGCGGTGAATAAATCGTTATTCATTTAACACACCACACGTGTTTGCCTGCATTCTTGCGCGTGTATGTTGATTTATTGAAGTACATTCGTGTTATCTCCTCGGTTTTTTGTAAATGTAGGTTATTCTTGTTTTTATATATATATATATAATATATAGTATATATAGTATATATATATATAGTATATAATTGTTTGTTTGTGGTATTCTTGTGTTGATGGTGTGACCTAGTCATCGTTATCTTTTAATTTGTTTGCTAAATGAGTTCATAGTGTACCTATTGATGTTTTACATCATTAGTGACTAGTGTGCGACGACCTGTCATAAATAACGTCTAGATATTTAGACAAATATACACACACGCACCCCCCTCTCACCAGAGTATGACTACTTTTTCTCTAGACCCGAGAAACGGAGATAGCTTAGCGTAACCGGAAAGAAATATATATCTATAGCATTATTATTATTATTATTATTATTATTATTATTAGCTAAGCTACAACCTTGAAAAACAGGATGCTATATGCCCAAGGGCTCCAACAAGGAAAAATAGGCCCAGTGAGGAAAGGAAACAAGGAACGAAATAACTATAAGATACGTAATGAAAAATCAAAATAAAATATTTTAGAAAGCAGTTTATATATAGATCTAGACACTTTCTCTTTATTATCTAGAGGAGATTAGTAATGTGAATAAATATTCCTTTACCTCATATGATAATACAACTCGTCTCGAACAAAGCGGAGATAATTCGATACTGTATAGATGATAATTGTGTATATATCGTACTGTTGTCAAACCCCCGTGGAGAGAGAGAGAGAGAGAGATGAGAGAGAGAGAGAGAGAGAGAGAGAGAGAGAGAGAGAGAGAGAGAGAGAGAGAGTTTGTTACTTGTCATATGTCATCTAAAAGATTGTAAGTCTCGAGTTTATAAAGTTTTTTTTAACGCTTGCGCCTTTTTAAATTATAAAGGATTTTAGAAAAAACACGTATTAGTAAAAACATGTAGTACACATTTACTAAAGATTGAAGACAGTTTCAGAAACTGGGAAACAGATAAAAAACGAGAAAAATAACTCATTACAAAACCATGCACATCAAACCTAACCTTTTCAAAGCTTTATAATATTTGGTTGTTATAGTCTGTTTGTCTTTCTTGATAATTACAGTGTGATAAGCTAACACCTGTAAACATTACTCTACACGCCATCGTTTATATAACTAATGGTAATAAAAAATAACAGATATTATTTTTATCATTTATCATGTTTAAAGCAGAAATTATTATGACCGGAAGTTTTATCTTAATTTCCTTCCTGTGAGATCTTTCCTGGGCAGTATATTTATTGTTTAATACTTCTCCTCCCTGTGTTTAGCTTATTTTGATAAATGATTATGAGATTTCCTTATCGAGTTCTTTACTGAGTATGAGAAATTCCGTAGGAATTCTATAGATGATGAATAAAAATTCAACAAAACAATTTTATACCAAACGAATTTAAGTGAATCCACAGCACCA
>NC_090725.1:84753164-84755664 GCF_036898095.1 Palaemon carinicauda
TGATCTTAAACATGTTATTCATATATTACGATCATAGAAAGATGCACATCGCTTTCCGTGCACTACCTTCGTAGGAATGCCAGATATAAGAAATTCATTTTCAAAATTAATATTCCTCGTAGCGAGATCCTTCAGATCATATTTATCGATATGTCTGTCAGATTAACCATGCATCAATTCGCTTGCTGTTGTCCACAAACCTGTTGTTTTCATTCCACCACTTACTTGGATTACAACTAGGGAAACTCTCTCTCTCTCTCTCTCTCTCTCTCTCTCTCTCTCTCTCCTCTCTCATACACACGTACACACGAACACAGTTTGTAAACTATATTTATGAACCGATTTTCTAAGTTAGAGGTTATCATTTATATTATTATTATTATTATCATTATTACTTGCTAAGCTACAACCCTAGTTGGTAAAAGTAGGATGCTATAATTCCAGGGGCACCAAAAGGGAAAAAAGCCCAGTGAGGAAAGGGAAAAATGGAAAAATAGAATATTTTAAGAAGAGTGACATCAAAATAAATATCGCCTATATAAACTATATAAACTTAACAAAACAAGAGGAAGAGAAATTAAAATAGAATAGTGTGCCCTTGTGTACCCTCTAGCAAGAGAACTCTAACCCAAGACAGTGGAAGACCATGGTAAAGAGGCTATGACAATACTCAAGACTAGGAGAACAATGGTTTGATTTTGGAGTGTCCTTCTCCTAGAAGAGCTGATTACCATAGCGAAAGAATCCCTTCTACCCTCAGCAAGAGGAAAGTGGCCACTGAACAATTACAGTGCAGTAACCCCTTGGATGAAGAAGAATTGTTTGGTAATCTCTGTGTTGTCAGGTGTATAAGGTCAGAGGAGAATATGTGAAAATAGGCCAGACTATTCGGTTGTATGTGTACGCAAAGGAAAAATGAACCGTAACCAGAGAGAAAGATCCAATGTAGTACTGTCTGGCCAGTCAAAAGATGCCATAATTCTCTAGTGGTAGTATGTCAACGGGTGGTTGGTTGCCTTGGTCAACCTACTACCTACAAAAAGAAGATATACACCTCGTATTTAAATTACAGTTTAGAAACTCTCTCTCTCTCTCTCTCTCTCTCCTCTCTCCTCTCTCTCTCTCTCTCCTCTCTCTCTCATATATATATATATATAAATATATATATATATATATATATATATATATATATATGTATATATATATATATAAATATATATATATTTATATATATATATATATAGACATACGTACACACAAACATACATTTTGTAAACTATATTTAAGAACAGATATCCCAAGTTAGATGTTATCATTTATAGCTAGGAAACTCTCTCTCTCTCTCTCTCTCATCCCTCTCCTCTCCTCTCTCTCTCTCTCCTCTCTCTCTCTACTCTCTCATACACACAAACATACAGTTCGTAAACTATATTTATGAATGGATTTCGTAAGTTAAAGGTTATTTATATAATCATCAGATATAGTAATCAGTCATAACTGTTACAAAAATAATAATTTTCTTAACTTATATAAATGGAGCTTGCTTGCAAACAAATATTTAACGTGACTTTGCTGATTTAGGTGAGAAGGTCACATTGACCAACAAGGCCTAGATAATATTCCTTAGGCCTTCTTAAATGATGTTATTAATCAAACTACTTCGTAGTCACTAAAGATTCTAGAATATCATATTGCT
The DNA here is from genome assembly GCF_036898095.1 of Palaemon carinicauda. Classification (NCBI taxonomy): domain Eukaryota; kingdom Metazoa; phylum Arthropoda; class Malacostraca; order Decapoda; family Palaemonidae; genus Palaemon; species Palaemon carinicauda. The sequence goes on from NC_090725.1 coordinate 84,754,861, forward strand.
TTTGCCATAATTTCTTGTTTGATTATTGTCTTTTTTACTGTTCATAACCTTATGCTTACTATGATACTATAATTTTTATATATATTTCAATATTGACATTTTTTTTTGTGATTCAAGTTGAACTTTTTATTTCTGTTATCAGTTATTATTTACCTTAGTATATGTAAAATCATTAACGATTTCCAAATATTTGCAATTTAATTTTTTTGGGTCCGCCCCAAAATCTCCCTTGATTAATAAAGAGCATTTTTTAACTATATATAAATATTTAACTGTATATATTTCTTTACTTGCACAGTCAAAGGAGAGAGAGAGAGGAGAGAGAGAGAGAGAGAGAGAGAGAGAGAGTAGTCATACTCTAGTGAGAGGGAACACTCGGAAACTACACTCTCACACAAATATCCAAACCAGTGGATTGTTGTTAGGAAAGAGCGAAGGGTTTAATGTGTGTGTGTGTGTGTGTGTGTGTGGGTGTGTACATATCTATCTAAATACTGTATTTAGTTGTCATCATTGACGGCTTGGGTCCCCTAGTATAGAATAAAAATAAAAATAAAACTCATCTAAAACTCAGACAGTCTTGACCCCCACGTCACTGGCAATGCAGTCTACGGACCAAATCCCCTCCCGTCGTATTCACTGTGAAGAGGAGGAAAAGGAACAGCTCTGAGTTCGCCTGTGAAAAGGTATATTTCCTTTGGAAACACGCTGCCTTTCTCTTCGTATGCATACCAATGCAAGCCACTTCATCGTATTCCACCGGTTCGCTTCCCCGTGGGTATTAAATTCGAAGAAGTCGTGCGT
>NC_090725.1:84758164-84775664 GCF_036898095.1 Palaemon carinicauda
GTCGTTACGAAAAAACAAACGAAAATTAGAATATCAACGAGAGAGAGAGAGAGAGAGAGAGAGAGAGAGAGAGAGAGAGAGAGAGAGAGAGAGAGAGAGAGATTGGGTAAGGGAAAGGGAGAGAGAAGTTTCCTCGTATTTCTGACAAATTAAAAAATTTTAGTTTCTCATCCTTTTCTTTGATTTCTACTTGGAAAAGGGGAAATCCTTGTATGTTTCCTTAGAATGCTATGTCGTAAATCTTTATAATAGATACCGAAAAATATAATTTCCTTACGAATACTAATGTATATGAGAAAACTTCAAAGTACCAATCAATTATCCTAGACGAGGGGAATTATATTTTTCTTAAAACTGGTAATTGTATTACCTATTGTATTTCTAAACATTAGGGATTGTTTGGTGAAAATCGAATTTTTCAAGTATTTATAGAACAACTTGTTAGATCATTTCAGTTTCCTCATACTTATAGTCTATTATTTATCTAATACTATGTCTTTATTTGGGAGTATGAAGATCGCATATTTTATTGTCTAAAGAAAAGATAAATAAAAGATAGACTCTCAAGCCTTTGCAGGGAGAAAGGATTTTACGCTTGAAATTGAATTTGAGAATTTTCAAAGTACAATTTTAGAACATGAGTTATATAATTTTGATTTCCTCATACTTAAAAATCTGTCTATTGATTAACAAATGCCCTGAGCTTTAGTTAAATATAACAAGATCGAATATTTTATCGTACAAAAAGATAGACTCATTAAACTATTTCGGGGTAAAGGAAAACAGAAGTCGCCCATAAGAAGAAACTCAGGGAATAAACAAAGTGATCCGAAGCGGGATAGTTTAAACTCCAAGGGAATTACACGCCACTGTTCGCCGTCGCGGCTCATTTTATTCCGGGACGTGGTCGTGTGTTGCGAGTCCTTCCTTCCCCCACCCTCGGAGTTTACATGGCCAATTAATCCCGTAGCGGAAATAGCGCGGCAATTACCACACAAATAGTTAGGGGAACTTATCACTATATTTACATATATTAGGGAAGCCATGCAGAACTGATAATGTTCGAAGGAACTTCAACCAAACAACCGCAGAATCGCTCTCATGTATATTCCTCCTCTTCGAAAAGGAATTCCATTTATTTCGGAAGAGTAGAGTCACTGGGAATTCTGGTAAGAGCTTTCGTCCGTGTGAGACATTCGCCGGTCGTATATCAGCCGGATCAGTATATCTCGTTTCTGAAGATTTTGTTTAAACTCTTTGAAATGTTGAATTATTATTATTATTATTATTATTATTATTATTATTATTATTGTTGTTGTTGTTGTTGTTGTTGTTGTTGTTGTTGTTGTTGTTATTATTATTATTATTATTATTATTAGTATAAAAAGCTAAGCTACTACACTTTTTTAGAAAAGCCTATAAGCCCAAGGGCTCCAACGGGGAAAATTAAGATATACATCTTTTTTCCCCTAATTTTCTTTCACTAGGATTAGTTTTGTTGATTCTAAAGCATATATTTTCAATAATCATTTATCAACATATTATTTTTTTTTGGGGGGGGGGTGGGGTGGGTGGGAGGCTTTTAACAACCCATTTTGCACAGACCATATCTTTTCGATGATAATATTACTCATATATGAATTTGCGAGCATTTTATTGTGAATTCGGGTTTCTTTTGTCTCTCTTGAATGTTAATTAACATATTTTTGCATAATCTTGGAGATTCGATCTTTCCATAACTCTGATATAACTTCTCTCTCTCTCTCTCTCTCTCTCTCTCTCTCTCTCTCTCTCTCTCTCTCTCTCTCTCTCTCTCTCTCTCTCTCACCCTTGTTCATATTCATGGTTTTCTTCAATATTTTATTATCCATGAGAAATTAGTTTTTGGCCTTTTTAGGTTGATTCAAGAAAATCTCTCTCTCTCTCTCTCTCTCTCTCTCTCTCTCTCTCTCTCTCTCTCTCTCTTTTTCAAAGCATCCGAAGTCACGTTCGAACCATTTGGGATAAGCGATCGAAAGGTCGCCACGTTGGTTAGCCCTTTAATCGCTCGGCGACTCGAAGCTGGTTAGCCCTTTAATCATGAGTGGTTATCACGCTCTCTAGTCAATATTTGTTTATATTACAGGCTGCCAGGTACGAGTGGGGCCCTGAATCATCGCCGGGGCGAGATGGCTTTGTAAGACACGGGTCTCCAGGGATCTTCCAGAAACCCTTTTATTTCCAGTCAAGATATGCCTAGTTTATATCAGCCAGTCTGTAATCAAATAATCAGTGAAGCTCATATATTACTCTCGCGTTCCGCAGATTATTCAAATTTACTCGGCATTATGTTGTGAATCCTTCTCAACATGTTTAAATATTCAAAATACGAGCCAGTGTGCTTCAAAAGACGAGTGTGTGTTTGTGTGTGCATGCGAATAGGTTCATGGTCCACTCTCAGAGAAGTTCTTGTTACATTTTCTTTGTTTTGCGTTGGGATTTTTCCACAGAAAACGGTTATTTTCGAAATTGCCTTCAAAGGCCCCAGAGTTCTCTCTCTCTCTCTCTCTCTCTCTCTCTCTCTCTCTCTCTCTCTCTCTCTCTCTCTCTCTCTCTCTCTGATTTGCTGGAGACTACGTACAGCTGTGTCATTAGTTTTTTCACATAAAAATTCAATATTTTTCATCTTATGTTGGCTTAATTTGCAAACCCCAAGTGTAATGGGATTTCATAAAAAACAACTTGTTTTCTTGTTTTATTAGAATAAGCTCAAAGAACCCCCCAAACAGAAAGGCTTCAAGCATGAATCAAAAGACCATATCCATGCGCCAAAATAACATTTCCCAGGCTGACATATGAATAAAGAGCCCGTCCTGGCATAAGGCCAACTTGATATCCTCACAGAACGAAGAAACCCAAATGGACGACGAGTTGGTTTTTATATCTGAAACTGAACTTTGTTTTCTCTCTTTCTTTCTTATTTAATGAACAACCTGATTAAGTGAGTCATCTGGTCGGTTTTGTTCCTTTTATACTTAAACATTTTGTATTAATCATTAACTCGCAAATAGGGAACGAGCACTTATCGATTAACTCGGGGCGATGGCAATTACGGGTTGTTTGTTCCATCGCTAAAATGCGATAAAGATCTCAATTTGTTTACCTCCATTTCTGAAATTGATGCCAAATAGAAGTTATATATAAAGGATAAAAGCAATACCAACAAAGCATAAACTTTGATAAGTAAAATGAAAAGATTAACACTAAGTCAGTTTATGCTTCCAATGTACAGTTGAACACAGGATTTCTTGGCACACCTTTCTCAAAGGAAATGCACCCTGTCACACCCTTACTGCGCGGCGAGTAACCAAAACAGATGCATTTGAGAGAGATGGCAGAGGTGGTGGGTGGGGCTTGAATACGGGAACTCGCTGCAGTAAGTGTGTGACACGGTGCATTCCCTCAGTTCCTGAGTCCTGTCAAGATTTCCACTTCGTCTTAATCAATATCCAACATCTATTTTGAAATACGAAATGTTTGACGGCGTTCTCAGCGAATGTGACATGAAACGAGAGTTGCTTGGCAGAGCCTCTAAGTATTGCGCGCTGAGCCAACTCAAACATCTTGCGCTAATCAAAGGGCTGACAGCTCGAGTTCATCATTGGCCTTCATATTATTGTTCGCCTGCTTTGGCCTCTTGCTGGTATTGCGGAATCTTATTATAATTGTTATGATGTCTGGAGTCGTCTTTGTAGTTAAATCAACAGCTTTGTTTATTTAGTTGTTATTGTGATAATATTTTTTTCTTTAATGCCTATTTTTGTCGTTATTATTTTGCATATTATTTCTTATACTCCTCTTATTTTATATTATTATTTTTAGTTAATCATAGTTTACACAGACTGGTGGTTTATAGTGTGAAATTCATCATCATCATCATCATTATTATTATTATTATTATTATTATTATTGTTATTATTATTGTCCCTGAAAATCACAAAGCCAGCTTGAATGTCAGTTATCTCATCGCTTTTTTTATATGAGTTTATGCGAGTTTATGTGAGTACATGCGTGCGTGCCAAGGACGGCGCTATCATATCTTCGTACGCACGATTATGATTTATTTCACGATTCTTTTTTTCTCTGCCTTCTGCCATAGCGATTTATACCGTAGATCATCTATTCTGATAAAATCCTTGATTTATAAGTGAGAGAGAGAGAGAGAGAGAGAGAGAGGAGAGAGAGAGAGAGAGAGAGAGAGACTACGAATAGAGTATATATCACAAGAAAATTATAAATCAAAAGGAAATGGATATTTACATTAAATTTGACTGAAAACAACGATTAAAGAGACAGGTGAAGAGAAGACCAAATATATGAAATATGATTTTGATTTTATTAAGCAAATCCTTGAGAGAGAGAGAGAGAGAGAGAGAGAGAGAGAGAGAGAGAGAGAGAGAGAGAGAGAGAGAGAGAGTATATATATATATATATATATATATATATATATATATATATACTGTATATGTGTGTGTGTAATTTTGTTGATTTTTTTATGCTGGGACAGGGATGAAGATGCAAATCATAAGGGAAGAGCCATTATGTTTGAAAATAATACTTAGAGAGAGAGAGAGAGAGAGAGAGAGAGAGAGAGAGAGAGAGAGAGAGAGAGAGATTCTCTTTCTCTCTCTCTCTCCCGCCCCCTCTACACGATTTCTGTTTGCCTTATAGTGTTGGTGGGTGAAAACGAAATTGCGCGAGAATTTTAAAGGTCGACGAAACTGATAACATTGCGTGCCGCCATGCAGCTGATGAGTATGACATTTATTTCACCAAGTTATCATATAATTACAAGCATTGTATTTTACCCCCCAACTTCAAGCATCATTAAATTCATTTAATTAATGAGTTAGAAAAAAAAAAAGATTCAACCGAGAGGTAGTACTTTTTCGGGCAGGCTAGTTAAAATGTAAATGCATACAAATAATTTCGGTAGGAAGCAGAGTTTTTGGTCCGGGTGGGGGGAGGGGGTTGCTGGTATGCCATGCGGTCTAGACGTTAGTCTTAATTCATGTATAGAATTATGGAATAATGTGAACTTGTTTTTTTTATTCCACTTAAATATCGTAAAGATTAAATATTCTTAAACTAAAGTTATTGATAAAAGATTCATGGGTAGGGTGAAAAAAAAGAGATTTTATTAGATTAATGTAGTTCTAATCTTTCCTGAGAGAGAGAGAGAGAGAGAGAGAGAGAGAGAGAGAGAGAGAGAGAGAGAGAGAGAGAGAGACTCTACTAATAGAGTATATCTTACAAGAAAATGAGAAATCAAAAGGAAATGATATTTGTATGAAATTTCACAGGGAACAATTTGTAAAGAAACGGACAGACAGACAAGTGAAGAATAAATATAGAAAATATAATCTGGATCGTATTAAGCAAAACCTTGAGAGAGAGAGAGAGAGAGAGAGAGAGAGAGAGAGAGAGAGAGAGAGAGAGAGAGAGAGAGAGAGAGAGACTTAAGGGCTTATTTGTAGCCGTCCCCAATTTTCCATATTCGAGCTATTGAAGGAATTCAATCGGTCTGATAGTGATTTTTTATGCAGCAGATGCAATTCATCGACATGACGCCGATAGTGAATTTAATTCAGTTTTTTTAAATGGAAGTATTTTTTTTTTTCTGATAGGGATTTTCAGTAGAGGCTAAAATTGAAAATTTGCTTATTTTCTTTTATGTGTTCCATCTTTTTCGCTTTAATTTCTTGAACATAATTTGGTTTTAGAGTTTTGTCTACTTGGATATGTACTTACGAGAATTATTTAAAAAAAAAAAAAATTTCTGTTGGGCATTTTCTGTAGAGATTAAAATGGAAAATTTTGCCTATTTGCTTTTATGAGTTCCATCTTTTTCTCGTTAATTTCTTGAATATAATTTGGTTTTGCCTACTTGTATATGTGCTTACGAGATATATTGAAAAATTTAGTATATAATTATTTATCGAAATACAAAGTAAATGTTATATAGATTAAACAAGGGACTAGTAGGTTATTTATCTGTAAGGAGATGTATTGTTTTTGATATTCGTGAAGTTCAAAGAGTTTAGCCCAATGCGAATATTTATCTTGTCTAGGTTTGCTTTTTTCTTCAGTGTTGCAAAGTATTAGGAATAAGATTTTTCCTGAGACATAGTTGTAGTAGTTTTTGTTGCAGGAGAGAGAGAGAGAGAGAGAGAGAGAGAGAGAGAGAGAGAGAGAGAGAGAGAGAGAGAGAGAGAGAGAGAGAGAGAGAGATTAATGTGATCTAAATATAAGGGGACACCATCGTTAGAATTGTTCACATAATGGCACCAATGTCAATTCAAATCTGGGTTGACATGGGCACTGGGCATCCAGTCCATGAACAGCCAATATTGAGGAGAACATTTTATTCATTTTATTCTGCTGTATTTGAGCGTTGAACTTTTTTTAGATAATTTCCATTCAGCAAATTTCTCTAGTGGTACGCACATACACACAGGTTTTGCCCCATGTGTTCCACAGTAAGCAAACGAACTTTTATTTATTTCGTTTTCTTTTGGAGTCTAAACTGGTGGCTCATGTGAGAGAGGTTCACATTATTCTTCCAACAATATTTTCATACTTTTCTTTTACGGAATTATAACAAAATATGCAATATAAACCGAATACACGATGTTTAATTATTTATGTGGTTAAATATCCGTATTATATATATATATATATATATATATATATATATATATATATATATATGTATATATATATACATATATATATGTGTGTGTGCATTATATATATAGCCTATACAGTATGAGTAAGAGAGAAACACGGGAGGAGTTCTTTATTAATTCGCGTGATTTGTTGTCCTCAACATAATGCACAGTTTCTTTAAAATAAATTTCATTCATTTTTCCCAAATTATGTATCCGAAGTTAAGTTAACCGGTTAATGTATTGGTAATTTTATTGCTTTTAGCATCGAATTTGATTTATCTATTGGTAATGAAAGCAGTTTGTTTCTGAAATTGCAAAGCATTAGTAAACTTGGTTTTTGCTTAATGATTAAGTCTTTTTTTATAATGATTTATTTTTAGCAAACCAAATATATCCGCTGTCTAGATACACAGTTAAGATGTCTTCCAAAGTTTCCCTCCTAAACGTCTGTGGCTTTTTGTCGTTTCCCATCTCTCCTCTCCTGAAATTTGTGCAGGTCTTTTGGACCTGATGTATTCGAGAAAAAAAAATCTTTATAGATTTATACATGAGATCTTTACTTGTACTGTAATATTTGCAAAAAAATTACGGAATAGTTGAAGGTTCCCATTTTCAGTCTAATGTTTTATTAGTTTTGTTTCGCTCTTGGAATATTTTAAAATTTTCATAAGTATTGTAAAAATGGTGCAGGTTTGTGGAATCACAATTTTTTTCCTATCATATGTACAGTAGTATTTCCATGAATTTTACAAAAAATAACGGAAGAGTTGAAATTTACCTTTTTTCAGTATTTTTTATATTAGTTTTCTTTCGCTCTTAGAATATTTTAAAATGTTCACCAGTTTATTAAAATGACGTTGGTTTTGTGGAACCACTACCTTATTCCTGTCAGATTACTTATAATATTAAAAATTTCAGAATTTTTGGGAATATAATTTCAGTCATTTGGAACAACCCAAGAGCCTAATAAGGGTACCAGCCTTGTAAACCAAGTTTGGTGTTAACTATTGAAATACAGAAGAACCTTCTTTGCACGAAACTTCCTCTAAATGTTTTACCTATAAAGAACTATTTTCAAATTAGCCACTTTGCGGAAAACTCCTCAGCAGCGCACCAAACTATTTGCAGTTACTGAGATTTCAAATAAACACAAGTTTTCAAAGTTGACTTTTTAAATACAAAGCATAACGTGGTTGATACAGAAATCGTGTATTTGTGTGGAAGTTTTGCTGTACAGGGGTTTCATTCATGTATTTGACGCTGGGCTTCTGTTAGATTTTCTCTGATCGTTCTTCGTATACCATTAACTTTGGGATTCTCTTTTAACTTCTGTTTTCCTATTTTGTTCCTTATCGAAATTATCATTGTAAAATTTTATCAAGATTTTTCAAGTTGAATTTATTTTGTTCCTTATCGAAATTATCATTGTAAAACTTTATCAAAATTTTTCAAGTTGAATCTAAAAGAAAAAAAAAACTGACTGCTGATGCGTGTATTATTATGAAAAGAGAAACAATACGAAAGTTTGCTCTTGTAAATTTGTCTACAGAGTCTCCGATAATGAAAACTACTTTCCCTTAAAGCAAAATAAATCACAATAAGCAACTGAAGGTGATTAGATATTATAACTGGGTTGCTGCCCAGTCCTTGTAAACAATCAATTATCTGAATAATAAAATTATTAAAAAGATTTTTTCTAGGTTTGTGAAACATACTAGCGTTTATTTAGCTTATACCATTGGGAATATAGCATTCTGCCTTTCCAGTTAGGGTTGTAGCTTAGCTAATAATAATAATAATAATAATAATAATAATAATAATAAAGTAGTCACTCTTCACCAAACTATAGTAGCCAATTGCAATTGTCATATTACAACTCCTAGAAAGCAACAATTTTCCGAAATGAAATCTAATGGAAGACATTTCAGTAAATCATTTGTCAGTGCTTTGTCGTCTCTTTACGATGCTCGCAAACTAAAATTGCCATTATGTCCAATAGCTTTAGACGTTGGTTTTTTCCTCTATGGGGATTTTCTCCAGGCGAGACAGCTTCACTAAAATGAAAACTATTAGGAGATATAAATGATCTAAATCGTGATCCTAATTCACTTCATTAAATCATATGGTGCGTGATTCTGAGAACAGGAAGAGTATTTCCTTTAGTTAATACCAAAAATAGGCCTATACATTCAAAGTGTCCTACGACGATAGTTTGAAGGAACGCATATAATCTAAAATATTTTTGTTTTAAAAAACACGTTTATAAAGAACACTTTGGCATGATTTGTTTTTCTTTACATGTTCCACGAATGGTTTATTATAGACCTTGAAGTAAACATCTGACACATTTTTAGGATAATGCTTTGAACTGTGTTACGTGAACCGTTGGATTATTGTGCTAATTTCACAAGAAGTATCCAAAAACTAAAAAGATATATATCGAAATGTTATTTAGCGAAAAAAGACCACAGTCCACAGTTCACAACAGATTTTATTATTTGAATGACTTGACAAGGGAGGGTAATATTTGATCAAATAAGAAAAATTTCCCCTTATTGTTTATGTACTGTAATAATAATAGTGATAATGATAATAAGGATAATAGTAATAGTAGTAGAAGTATTAATAGGAGAACCAGTAGTATTTGTATAGCTGACTTATCACTACTTTTATTTCTTTTCTCCCCAACAGCTCGCATGGGCACTGGGCAGGTTTTTCGGCCCCACTTCGCCTCTCCTCTGCACCCATGGCTTGGAGGAGATAAATCCGTGGTCGGAGGTTCCTCTCCTTCGTGGCATTCACCCTTCACCAAACCTCCTCACTACGCCCACGCCCATTCCTCAACCTCGCCAGCCCCTCACTCCAACTCCTACTCATATTCGTCGTCAGGTCTCTTCGCCTCAGCCTTTTCCAAGGACGAGTCCATGGCTGGAGGAGCTGGGGGCGGAGGGCCAGTCTCCGACTACTCCATGGCAGGAGGCGGTGACGGATCAGACCTCAAAAGCGCGCCCATGCTGTCTCCATTGGGTGGCTGCGTCAACAAGAGCGGGCGTGAAGGTGCGGGTTATTCCTCCACATCGGGGGTGGGTGGGGGTGGAGGAGAGGCATCTGCCACGCCCTTACTACCCTCCTACCCCCCTTACCCTGGCTCCCTGAGCGGGGGTCCAGAGTTCCCCAACCCCTACTACCCGCCTTCCTCACATTTCAACAAGGCGCTCGCCCACGACAAGCCCAAATCCAAACCTCGATCATCCGCCGGTAAGGCCTGTCCAACCCAAAGGGCGGAAAGGAGCAACGAAAGGGTTGTGAAGGGAGGGTCTCCTCTCTCGGACTTACAATTCCTTGGGCGGAAGAGTGTCGCTCACTTATTACAAATGTATTGCTCTTGGTTTGCGTTTTTGCGGCTTTCATGTCAAGTGATATGTTGTCAGTTACAGCATTTGCTCCTAATGGATTATGATAAAGCAAGTAATATATCAGTATCACATATCATAGCTAAATTTCATAATTTGGACTTTTACGATAATTTTCTGATTTGCGTTGTTGGTAGTTGGATCTCTTTAAAATTAATACCGTCAGGACGTTCCTTTCTGCAGTTAATTTTACGTAATGCCCCTAAAGCACAGAAATTATCTTCCCAGTTTTCATATTTCAATATTTCATTTTTCCCTCGTTCCATATCTATGTGAGGTTAGAATGTATAAGTGATGTACAGTAGTCTCTCGTTACCTGCTTGAGATTCGTAAATATAATCCCTTTGTATAATTAATTCTCTTTAGCCTTCCCTAATAATCATGGCATACTCATCAGATATACCTGACCTGAAATCTAGTGGATTAAATTGCTGATGCATTAAGCTTTATTAACCGACTGTTTAAGCATAGCTGTAGAGATTCCGTATTACTCCTTTCAAGTCAGCGCAACAATTTCATATTCATCACTAGTTTTATCGCGTCTATGAATATATTTGAAGACGAAAGAGATCAGTGGCGAGTAACAACGTCATTAAATACCACTCATCTTGTCATTGTAAAAATTAGACTAAAGGGATTATATAATAGATACTTAAATAAAACTTTCAATCGGTACTTTTAGGAATCACTGAATTAATGAAGTCATAAAAATAGTCGGATTTATTTCAGAATTTTTTTCTACCATAAGTGAAGGGCAAGGCCTCCAAAATATATATGTAGGCACATGCTATTTTGTAAATCGAAAGGATTTCGTCTTACATATTATCCTCCCATTTTTGTCTATCTTTCCCAAGGCCATTGTGAGATGGATAATGTTAGTGTCAGCTTAGCCAAGTGACATTTGTTCGGATGTGACGAAGCGAAAGCCAAACAAGAGCAATAATCCACAGGAAACGAGTTCCGAGATGGGGACCCGCCCTCACCTCTGGTGTCTCTCCGTTCCGCCCTCACAAAATGCCGTAGGGCCGCCCACTAACACAAGAGCACTGAAGCCTAACTACTTAGAGTGCCACTACACCTACGCCAAGAGCGGGATGACATGTGAAGGCCTCAATTTAGAAACTTGACTTTTATCTTGTTCATCTTTTGTTTTGTGTTTCTTTTTTTAATTATGTATTGTCATTGTAACTGCTATGAAGCTCCCTTTTTTTATTAAGCGACGGTAGTTATTTCAAGTTTTTAACGTGAAGCTAAAGTAATAATTATATGGTAATAAATGAAAAATACTTTTTGGATAATTTAACTCTTAAAGTATCAATAATAGATTTTTTTATTTTTGCATTTGATATAAGCACAAGAAACTATGACCACTCGAAAATTTAACCGCCCCCCCCCCCAAAAAAAAAAAATATTGATACCTCTAATGAGGTCTTCAGGAATTGGAATCCCGTTCTGGCGGCCATGTTCGCTCTCACGCACCGGACCTTTCACAGTATCTTATATAAAAACGTTATCAGCAATTATGCATCGGATATAACTAAGCTTAAGAGACGGACAAGAGCTATACAGTGTAAATCAAGCGTTGATGAGATACGGAAAATGTGATGCTCTTGCAGACTTTTATTAACATTCATTCTAACAATATTATCAAAATATGCTGTCTTTCTTCTTTGTTATTTTATATTATTTAATTTTTTTGAATTATGATTTGTTGTCTTTTTTTCTGTTTACTTTCATGAGCTTAATAATTGCTGGTTTCGTTACTACCTTTGCTTTGAACAACTTAATCTATTTGTCTTTGCAATTTTCAGTTAGAACTTCTATCCTTATTTGATTAAGTAGTTTTATGCATTTTGTTACCCGTTTTTTTTTCTCTCTCCTTCGACTTTTGTTTGAATTTCTATGTTTTTATTTTCAGAATTAAACTTCATTATATGCCGTATTGTTCAGCGTGGTGATTCTTTTCCAGAATAAGTTGCGGGATTAGTTTGCCATTTAAATGTTTGAGAATATGTTTGTTTATATAAGTAATTCAAAATTAGTGAAAATTATCCTATATCATTTTTTTTTTCATTTAGATTTGACAGACTTCAGATAGCGTCTCAAGATCTGTTAAAGAATCAAGGTATTTTTAAGAGTAAAGTAATTTTTTTTTTTATTCATTATTCATTATTATTATTATTATTATTATTATATTATTATTATTATTATTATTATTATTATTAATATTTTTATTATTATTATTATTATTATTATTATTATTATTATTATTATTATTATTGTTGTGGCTGCATTGACTGCGAACATATTTTTTTTTCCACTGGGTATTTTGTGTCCCGTATTTGAGATATTCGGGCAGTTAAGAATATGAGTCATTTCATGAGGAAAAAAATTTTGTGATGTAAACAATTATTCAATTTATTCTTTGAAAGACAAAACTAAAGACGATATAACTCGAAAATTCGGTAAAACCAACAAATTGGAGCAAGATTCAAGAATATCCAGAAAATTTTTGGAACAAAAGATTGACAGAGATTTTGAATATGCAACCATTTTCATTGATTATTTTTCTAACATTGCAAGTTTTGGTAACGTTAGTTAGCAAATTATCTACTTTATTCATGATTCAAATGTTCATATATATAAAAAAAATAACACCAACAATTTAAAAAAATCTGCAGTCCTAAAATATAGCATAAACCTTTTTACCGTAACTTTTAGGATCAACGGTATTTTCCGTGGAACCGAACTCTGTAATTCTGGTGATTAATTTCTTAAAAGTTTACGGCTATTCACAAATGTGAATATATAATATGCATAACATATTTGTTGTAAGATATAAAAAAGGGATTTATATCAGGATATTTGACCTCTTGTACAGTACGATATACAAAGGGAGCAACGTATATCAAGATGTTCGGGTGAAGCAAATCAAATCGTGCAAATTAAATGTTATAAGAAGACTTTGTTATTATTATTATTATTATTATTATTATTATTATTATTATTATTATTATTATTGGTGACATGTTAAAGAGCTTCACCTAATTGTTAACTGAAAATCCACTTGCTCAAGAATGTGAAATTATAACGCATGCCTTTCGGCTAGACATTGATTTCCGTTGAAAAATGAATCGTCACTTGTCAAATAGATTTAGCAACAACAAGGTTTTCAGTTTTCCCTGGAAACGAATGCCAAGCAAGCAGCGACAGTACATGATTATCGTTAAAGGTTACTTCTGATTTTGTGATTCGTTATGCAAAGCTTAAACAAATTATAAATGAAATACATTCGTTTGTAAAGTAGTGGAATATATATTTTCAAGTACGTTCTGTATTTGTGTTTTTACAAGAAACTAACATCATTTAGTGCAATAGAAGAACTTGCGAGTGAATCGGCTTACACAAAAAGTAGTTTTCGGTCAAGACAACATTCATTATTATTTTTTTATTATTATTACTGGCTAAGCTACAACCCTAGTTGGAAAAGCAGGATGCTATAAGCCCAGGGGCTCCACCAGGGAAAATAGTTCAGTGTGGAAAGGAAATGAGGAAAATTAAAATATCTTAGGAACAGTGTCAACATTAAATAAATATTCTCATTTACTTACGCGGAACTATTGAGAAAATATCAATTCCTATAACTTATTTAAATTTGAGACATTGCTATATGAATCTTTAGGAGAGTAATACTCTATCAAGTTTGTGAACTCGCTTCTAAAGTTCATCTAGCTAGATTTGTAAAAAAAAATAAAAAAAAATTAATTTCGGGGGTATCATAAAAATAGTCGATTTAGAACTTAATTTCCTAGGAATTTTGAGAGGGAGAATCTTTAGAATTTAATGATAGCCTTTGTAACGAGAGCCTTGAAGTCCTTGAGTATCCTAATTTTATTCTTTTATAGTTTTTGTTTGAGTTGGAAAAGAATGATAGTAGATGTTGCCTAATTGAGAACATTTGTCTTGACACATGGACGTATTTAACCGTACAAATCGAAGGGAAAATGAAATGTAGAAATACAGCTAAAACATAAAAAAACAAGCATTCGCAAGAGCAAGCATTAACAAGGCGAGAAAATAACATAAAGAAGACATATAAGAGGAAAAAAGAAGCAATCGGGAGAACTTGATCCGAAGTCATAACGACGGAATAATTGCTGGTTTTATTTTTAATAAAGAATAAGTTTTTATTTTTCGCAAAAGAGATCATCATTGCCCTGTTGATAATGTCTGTCAGACGTGTCATCATGGATGTGTTGCTGAGCATAAATATGCTTGGTAGCAATTGCATGCGCCATCATCCTCGAATTTAAATACAAGATTGCAATCCCGAATGGCAGGTTAAGAGAAAAAGAATGGGGAGACGAAAAAAAGGGAGGAAAAGAGAGAAAGAAAAGGTTACCTGTGTTAAGTATGAACCTCACAATTTAAATGCTCTTCTTGAGAAATCATACGATTCGACCACGATTTCAGATTAGAAGGGAGGTCCCATCCGATATACAAATGGCTACGTGGCAGGCTGAGAAAATCAGTGGTTGGGGGTTGCTGTATCAGGACCCATCGGATTTCCGAGCCGGTGGCACCCCCCTTGCTTGTAATGGCGGAAGATTATCAAATTTATAGAGGCCGTCCATCTCCTCTGATTGATAGTCGCTCGGTGCCCTTTCTAAAGCTTACGCTCCTGCTGGGAGAATCCTCATTCATTTAATGCATGGTGCACTCTCTCTCTCTCTCTCTCTCTCTCTCTCTCTCTCTCTCTCTCTCTCTCTCTCTCTCTGGCCTATTAATACTTCTTCTGCCTCCTCTTCTTGCCTTAATTCCATTCCTTTAACAGCTGTTGATAGACCGAATCTGGTGAGAACGACCAGAGATCATGTTTACCCTACGGTCACACAAGGGTGAAGTTAACTTCCAAAGTGAATCATTTGAATGTGGGTATTTACCGCGGTTTTACAAGCGAGTCCGAAGTAGTGGTTTGAAAGGACTCGGCTGTAGCATCAAGGACCCTCTTCGATGGAATCGGAACCCACAACTGCAATCATAAGTACAGTGATTATAGTTGTAGTGCAATCAGGCGGGTCGTTTATTCAGATTAGATAGAAAGGGCGCGTTCAAGAACCTGATAAACGATGGTGAAAATTATGCTTTACTGACACCTTCTTTATTTTCGAAGTTAATATGGCGTTGTGGGTCTCCATTGTTGTTTTATCTCTGTTTTATTTATTCATTTGTACACACCATTAAATGTTCACTCAAGATGAAGCCCATGAGAAAGGATAGAGATAAGGAAAAATAAAACGAGGATGAGGATTTTGGAACTTTTTTTTGAAAGACACTGGAAGATAATTGCAAGAGGTGATTCGAGTTCAGAAAGGCTCCTTTGAAAATTTAACTTCTCAAGTATTACAGGTTTTGTTGAAAGGAGACGATCTCTCACATCCATAGGAAAAATTGTCATTTAATGAAATCTGACTGATAAATTAATGTACATTTATTTCCAGCGTATGATATCGTTTTCTTTTGGGGATAAGGTAGTTTGACGATTCATGTTATAGTTTGTGAAAAGAGTTGATTTTATGTTATAAAAGTAAAAGCTCACCTTTCCTAAAATCTCATTTTTTTTTTTAAATTGACCTTTTCTCAATTTATGATATTTTGAAAGCAGGAATAACTACACCAAAAACCCATTTGATTGAGATATAATATTAGTTTAGAATAAAAGGAAGTGAAGGATAAAAGAACAACATTAAAGTATGATACAGACCTACTGTCTGTTTTTCATCTCTCGTGAGTCCTTGTTCTTCCAGTTAGAGATCTGCGAAACCCTAAGAAACAGAAATGTATCTTTGATTAAGTATAAATACATCGTCCATAGTTCTGAGCATATAGTACCTAAGTATGGAGTTTCACAAGACACTGAGCTTTGTACACATACAATATTGTGACAATAGTGATGTAATTAAATGTTAATTATGGTAGTGTTTAATTTTTTCATGGAAATTATGATTTATATCCTTTTGAAATTGGTTTTCTTGGTATCATGACAAAGATATTAAGGTCAACATTTTTGGAATGGTTTTTACATTGGTTTTTCCTTCTTTTTTTTAAGAACAGTATAAATGCCAAACAATGTTTACAAAGTTAAGACAAGGACACTCGAATATCTGCTGGCGATATCCTGGTATGCTTTTTATGATGATATCCTCCCGTAAATTGTAGAAGTTCGTTGAACATGTAAGCATAGATTTTCAATCATGTGTATTTCAATGATACAGGGTTTACTTCAATTTACTAATCATTATTGCCCTTTTTATGGTGGACTTTCCTCTGTTGTATATATGATACTCTCGTACATCATAATATCCCTATCAATTTATTACATTTAACTCGGTACATAAAGCTACCTCATATTACTCATAGAACCTTCATGTTTCCTAAAAAGTTTTAGCTATTGTTCGGCTGTCCATATAGTTCAGTCTTGCTGTGTGGGATTGCTCTCAAAGGCCATTTCACAAAGCGGAAACTCCTTTTTCTCTCTCACTTTAGGAAACGGGATTACATTTTAGGTATTACCATCCAAGACCACCGCTCTTGATACAACCCCCCCCCCCTCCCCTGTCCTAGCTTTATAGACCCTCCTTCCCTCGGCCAGCCATCGTACCTCACTTCGCATAATCTTCTCAGCAGAGATGATAATCGTTCTAAGTAGGCATAATGTAAAGTGAATGCTATGATGGTGGTAGGGCCATTTTGGAGATTTGTCCCCCATCCTTCATGCTGGATGGTGCGGCAACGCCGGCCATGAATACGAACAAAGCTGGAAAGTTTTTAGATCATAGCGTGTTTCTCTCTCCCTCTGACTATATATAACTTATTCTATTTCTTCTCTTATCCTATTGAAAATATCTTCCAATGATTTCATCCTGCTATGAGGTACCATGTCTTTTTCTTTGAAGTAACTGTCCAGCATAATTGATGTCACCATTTCTTATAGTGATAATCTCAATTAAGTAAAATTAAAACCCAAGTGGGAGGACTTAGATAGCTTCGATTTGCCAACAACAGGTTAGAGTTGGTTGGTTCCTGTTAGTGATGAGAGCATAGGTAAAGGGGCCGTTGAGATATTGAGCATTTTGATGTGTTCCATGGTGATCTGGCAACACAGCGGCTGGTTTAATCTGCACAGTAGAGCTCAGAAGCTTCCGATGAAGGCACAGATACGCCCGTCAACTTTCCCACGCCCACAATTACGTCATGGTCGAGCGGGCGCCAGACGGAGGCTTATCATCTGCTATCAGGGCGGTGGTGGGTTCTAAACATGGGGATTGAGGGGGGTGACTGTTCTGAAATGCCTGGGTGAGGTAGGAGGGAACGAAG
>NC_090725.1:84780664-84810664 GCF_036898095.1 Palaemon carinicauda
ACAAACAGACGGACTTACTGATAAGGGGAAAGGAAAGAGGAGGCCCAGATGGAATACAGATAATTCTATAATTACATTACGAATGGAAGAAAGAGAGATTTATTATTACGGAGTCATGGTGTTAGAGACCATATATTTGATCTCTCTCCGCGTTGCTGACTGCACCATAAGACCGTCAAGATAGTAATTATGAACAGTTGAAGAACACCACGGTCCGGGCGTTACTCAGCGCTTTTAGAATGATAATGATAAGTCTAGCCAAAGTGATACACACACACAGACATACGAACGTACAAACACGTGCATTTTGTATTAAGTAAGAATATCTGGATAGCCATTATCCCAGGTCCTCTAGATATATAACGTAAAGTCAAATCATTATCATTTCAGATGGAGCCGAGTAAAGTGTTTGGATTAAGTCTGGCGATTCTGCACCTTGCACTGCATTTATGAGATCAGATGGATTACAATAGAATTATTCGTGCTAATTTGGCTGGGCGTGGAAGTTATCTTTATCGGCTCAGATGAATAAGTGATTGCGTTCCGTACTGTGCTTGTAAACATGTAGTAGTAATACTGGCTTTTATGAAGTGTTAGGGCCAAATGAGCATCGCCAAAGAATTTTTGGAGAATTTTGATGTCGATTTCTTTTTCGATTCCTGCGAGTCGATGGGAATAGCATCCAGACACTGGAAGGGAATGACATTAGATTGAATTGTAGGAAATAAAAATCTTAAGTCGATGTTGATTGGCACAAAACTATGATTTTGGGTGATGATTTACTGAATATTTTCGAGTTGCTGAAAATTTATAGGTTTCAAATATTACGATCTAGTCTGTTCAAAATTAAAAAATTCTGTTTTTGCAAAATTTCCTTTGATAAAGGTTACACCAATCTTATAGAGAAATTCCCTTTTTTCTCTATTTTTTTTTTACTAATATTACTAGAAATATAGACATTAAAACAAGTGTGCAACATTTTGTGTATAGACTCGTTTATACATATTTAGTTATTTTTTCTATTAGATGATACTTGTCACTTTATTAATTATCATTTTCCTTTAATTCTATTCTTTATGCAACGCGGATGTATTATTGAAGAGATTCATACATCATATTATTCTTTATTTTGCACAAACGTTGTTCAAGTATTCGATCAGTCTTTTGCAACATATTTCCGCCAGCTGATTTAGTTAATGAAGCAACTGGAAAAGCTAAGAGATTCCAAGAATTATATCTAAAATTTGATAACTAAAATCAATGGGGACACAAAATTTCCCATACCAAGTAAAATTAGATATTTTTCATAAGAACAAAAAAATATCAGTAAACCTGAAAAAAAAAATGGTGATGAAAAAGTATTTCCAGTAAAATTTTCAAATAACATGCGTTTAATTAATGATTCGTGAAGGAATTTTAAACATTTGTATGGATGATCCCCCTTAAGCGACGATGAGTTGAAGGTCTGGAACATCCGCGTTATATGGGAAATATCCTGTGAAACCCCAATTATTACATAGACTTGATTTCATGTAAGCATTTTTATAACTAGAGTTTCATTTCGCGAGCTTAGAGCAACATGAAATTAGCGGTGATTAGTGTGGTGGGTTTCAGGGTGTATGAATTCTGTTTTTATCTCCTCTATATGATTAGGAGCAAGTATCTGGTTATATTTAGGTTATATGTATATGTATATATATATATATATATATATATATATATATATGTGTGTGTGTGTTTGTCTGTGTATATGTATACACACACACACACACACACACATATATATATATACATTCGGTCACGCTCAGCTCTCCCCGTCAATCAGGTAGTGGGGAGAGGGAGTAAATATTTAGCCGTCATTTTTGACCGGTCGCGTACATAAGTTTTGTATATTTATGAAACCAAAGTAACTTGCCATAAACCTAAAAGCCCAATTTCAAAGTAAAAGTTTTACTACCGTATATGGGTATTGCTTAATGTTAGGGTTTCATAGATGAGGGTTTGGCATGTAGCCGAAAATAAAAATAGAAATATGATACTGGCTTTTGCATAAAGCCAAATCACAAATATTCTTTACCGCTCCTTGATTTGTTTCAGCGAAAGGAAATGAAAATAATCTTGAGGCAGTAGCTGAGCGATCAGCCTTTTTGGGTGTTAAGAACGAGAGAAGAGATGCTGTCGGAAGGTGTTGGATGGTAATTGTAGTGTGGCGAGAGTTGTCGGTGTAGTTGTCGTATGAGATACGACGACCTGTCCGCGGGTCGTCGCAAAATAACAATAGAAAGCGCTGTTGCGATGGTCACGGTATGAGCGGTGTTGCCTTTCACGACCCCACTACGGCTGGCGCTGAGGAAGCAGCACCAACGGCACTACTTGGGGGGAGGGGGGTGCCAGGGGAAGCCTAGGGGGAGGGTTAAAGAACTTCTCGTATTAGAAGATGATAATTGAGGGGGAGAGGAAGGAAAGGGGTGAGGGCCAACTCTGCGAATGTCTCTTTTTTTTTACCTACGCCAACGAAGTTGGAAGGAGTTTATATTTTTGCCCTTTTTTGTAAATTGTGTGTGTGTGTTTGTTTGGTAACAGCTTGCTAGCCACAATTTTAATCGTAAAGTAATGGAACTTGCAGCGATTAACTGTTATCTGAAAAGCTGAAAGTTATTGAAATTTGGAAGGTCAAGGTCAAAAGTCAAGGTCACAGTCAAGCAAAATTTCCAACTAACGTAATCAGCCATAAATAGGAGGGAAACGAAAGAAAGAGGCAAGAGGCGATGCAAATTGAGATGGATGAGAAAGGAGTGAGAGACTATAGCTGCCAAGGAGGGTAGAAAGGAATAAATCACTGTGAAATACCTTGCTGATGTGGATGGTGAAAGCCACCTATGATACATTATCAGCAGCTACATTATTTGTGAAAGACACAATCAAATGGAATCTACACAGGGTCGACCTATTTGATAATAAACAATATATATATATATATATATATATATATATATATATATATATATATATATATATGTATATATATATATTTATATATGTATATATATATGATATCTATATATATTATATTTATAATATATATATATATATATATATATATATATATATATATGTATATACACGTGTATATAAATATATATATATATATATATATATATATATATATATATGCGTGTGTATAAATAAATGTATGTATATATGAAATAAATGATATCGGATATACAAGAGCAAAGCGCGAAACTGTGAAACCTAATTATAAAACAAAAGAAATGTATCGAAGCCATGTGTTTGTATGTGTGTGAGAGAGTGAGTGCCAGCACGCACGTGGAAGTCAGGTTTAACAAATCTCCAATTTTACTCTCCTCTATGATATATTCACTATAAGGTGAGTCACCATTCCGAAAATGCGAGATACAAAGAGAGTTATATACTTTAGATCTAGGTTGAATCAAGTGACCTCTCATTAACTAGGTTTACGTTGTAGGCCATTGTATTCTGCCAAACGGGTTGTGGTGGCCTGTTGGTACCGTCCTTTTCTGGTAATTGCCAGAGGAGGGTTCGAGTCCCTCTTAAACTTGTTAGTTCCTTTGGTTGCTGCTACCTCACTATCCTTTTAAGCTAAGGAATGGGGGGGGGGGTGTTTGGGGGAGCCTATAGGTCTATCTGCTGAATCATCGGCAGTCATTACTTTGCCCTCCCTTGTCCTAGCTCGGGTGAAGATGGGGGCTTGAGCACCTCTAAGGCATTGTCCTGCTTGCTAGGCCAATGTCAGGGTCCCTTGCCTCTGCCATTCATGGGCGGCCTTTTAACCTTCAAGAACTCTTTCATATTCCATAGAAAAAGGTCAAGTGCTTTTTAGAAAGATTTAAGTTTTATAGTCGATAGGAAAATTGAAAGGAAATAATTTTCAGAATATTTTTGACGTCACACATAATATTACCGTACAACTCTCTTTTCATCGTAAAGAAAAGACTCTCATATGTATTCAACACCGCTTCTGCGTAACGCTACCGAAGTTGCCAATACATCTCTGCTAGTAGTAATATATAGTGGCATCAATCCTCCGACCTTAGTTAAGTTTGATATCTTGATTTTAAGAAGTATATTAATTGCCAATAACATTTCTGGAGTTTAGATTAGATTTTGTGCTCGATTAATAATGAAGAATATATTTGTATATATTACTACCTATTGCCTATTGTTCACTATCATCAGTAGGTTGTTCCACTATACTTAAGCTATTGTGTCTTTAGATTCTTTAAGTGTCAAATGACACGAGTCACACTGAAGAGCTACTTGATGCTTATACATCTAAAGGGGTGTTTTTAATCGAGTCTGATATTGTTTACTGAGATAGGAATGAAGAGATACAAGTCTTCGGGAAATACAACCGACTGAAAAGACAATTAAGCTCAAGCATAAGAAACAGATATGAAGATCAAATCGTCAAGTTTCTCTCTCTCTCTCTCTCTCTCTCTCTCTCTCTCTCTCTCTCTCTCTCTCTCTTGTTCCGCTTGCTAGATGCTGCGCTGGGCGATGCACTATCCGTAAAGGCCACCTCCTGATGCGAAGTTCGCAGGTAACAGCTTTGATTTATGAGAGGCGTTGCGGGACTGCTAAAAAGGTCCCAGGTGTCTAAAGTAACAGTGCAAGTTACTAAAGCGAGTGCTTCATTTAGAGTCTACAGAAGCAATCATCCCATTGCTACTGATTAATTGTATATTTAGAGGGTACGTTTGTATGTGGTATCTTTTAAACATTTGAAATTATTAATATTTTTCCATGTCCAGTAAGTAAATGGTTTCAAAGCACATCAGTTTTGCAGAAAGATGTTTATTTTGATTGATCACCATTGATGAATACTTTTATTTTTCATTAAATACCGAAAATTGAGATCCAATCCTGTTCCGGTACACATTTCTTTCTTGCCATTCTAAATACTTTTTTAAAACCAAATCTTACCTTTCAGTAGATTTCTCTATAAAAATAAACAAATGCAGAGGATGCTAAGTCAGTATTTTTTCGTCGATGTTTAGGAAACAAGTTTCTGTACTCTCGCTTAGAATATTCTAAAAGAAACGACCAAATTTGACTGAAAACCACAAACTTATTTCAGGAGTGGAACTCTGTCAGGTTTGGCAACGTATATCCCGGACGATCATTCAACTAACAAACATATCAGTATGCAACTGCGTGTACGAGTATTAAAGAATCGTATTATTATTATTATTATTATTATTATTATTATTATTATTATTACTTGCTAAGCTACAACCCTAGTAGGAAAAGCAAGATGCTATAAGCCCAAGGGCTCTAACAGGGAAAATAGCTCAGTGAGGAAAGGAAATAAGGAAATAAACTACAAGAGAAGAAATGAACAATATAGAATATTTTAATGACAGTAACAACATTAACACAAATCTCTCATATTGAGACTATAAAAACTTTGAAAACAGGAAGCGGAAGAGAAATAAAAAAAAAAGTGTCCGAGTGTTCCCTTTGTGTAAAAATAAGGATTTCAACAATCGGTTAAATAGGACAAATTTCAATAAAACATTGGGAATATAAGAATAAACGAGCTTATTTCGGAATATACATTCAAAGTAAAACACTTAGAATTGTCCTCGAGTTTCTCTCATCTAAAAAGACACATCTTTCTTTCTTGTTCTTGTATTTTCCTCCGCTGAAATTTCTTACAATTGCTAATGGAAACTAAAAGATTTAGTACTAGCTGTTTTTATTTTTTCCATTGCTTTTTTGTTTCAAATTTACTGGAGTCACCATGAAAGTTGCGTTACTAGAAGATGCATTTTTAAATCGATCTACATGATGTCATGCATTGTGACTTTTAACACGCACACATGTGTGTGTATGTTTGTAAGACAGTAATCAGGAAAAAAAAGGCAACAAAGAGTTGATCAAGCACTTTCGAATTTTTGTTACACCTCTTGAAGGTCTTATGATTTTGAAAATACATTTAGAATATAACGAAACCTCCGTGATGACGTACAAACAAAACAGAAACAAGCAAATTGCTTTCAGTGAGGTTTCTTTTAACAATATCTTTGAAAAATAGAAGCTCTTTAGCAGCACTCCAAATAAAAGTGGTTGTAATTATTCATATGGTGAAAAAAGGCTGCTAGCAAGGTTGCCTGTTTTAGCAGATAATGGGGACAAAATTCTGTTTCTTAAGACATATCTTTCTTGGTATTCGAAATTAGATAAAATTCAGTTCAATGACAGATGTTATTAGTAATATATATATAAAAGATGTATTCGTTCTTCTGCACATACCAGTGCCTGTGGTATACGTGATTCTGTTTTTATAGAGATTGCTTTCACAATCAGGAAAATCTTATTGATATGTTTTCAAAGCATAAACTGTTTAAAATGTAGTGTTCCATCAATATCAAAAGTCTCGGGAAACTGAAGGGTCTCAAGGTTGTTGTCATAACAAATAAGAATGAAAAACTTCAATAGTAAAACACCCAGTAACGTTTAATCCTTCTGATCTCTCTCTCTCTCTCTCTCTCTCTCTCTCTCTCTCTCTCTCTCTCTCTCTCTCTCTGCAGATCCAATGATGTCCGCTCCCTTTGTTTTGCTTTTTCGTCATTTTGTGAGTTGGTGATGACTTTTTAAACCTTTCGATATCATGTCTGCAGAGGAATTTTTATTCTTTGTTATTATGCAAACTAATTTGACATATTTATTTGCTAAAGCTATACTCTTTCAGACGGTGTGGAATTTTGTGGATATATTTGCACAATATTTTTTATTGATAATATGATTAATATCATTATCATCATTAAATCAGAGTTTTTCATCAAAATTGAAATGATGTTCAACGGATTTATATATATATATATATATATATATATATATATATATATATATATATATATATTTATATATATATATATATATATATATATATATAGAGAGAGAGAGAGAGAGAGAGAGAGAGAGAGAGAGAGAGAGAGAGGGGGGGGGGTATTTATGTTTATAACACAAGCAAAAAAGTCACAAACTCTTCTTTGCTTAGTTTTGACTAATTCTGGGGATAGATTGTCACTTTAAGAGAAGGACATTTTTCATAGGAGAATACTCTTCAAAACACGAAATCACGGTGGTCATAATGTTTTGTTAAACGTACTGAAGCATCTATCAAATACATTAGACTACAGCAAACATCAGAATATCGTTTTGAAATATAGACTCCAATTGTCTGCATGCAGCTGACATACTTTTATTCATGCCAATGCATTTTCTGAAGTATTTGAAGTTAAGGCTTGCCTAATTTCTGATGACTTGAAAGCTTAACACACAAATTTGCCATTGATTATTTGTTTGTCTTTGAATACTTAACTGTAGATTACGGTCTATCTGATATCATATGCCCAACTCTTAACCAATCACCTTTTTGTATGATAAGAAATTTAAGCAATAACATCAAAGATTACTTTGGTAACTAAAATACCCTTGAAAAAGATGGATATTTGATTACGGTATATCATATCACCGACTCGTAACCAATCACCTTTTTATATGATAAGCAATTTAAGCATTGAAATCAAAGATTACTGTAATAACTAAAATACAATTGAAAAGGATAGGGATATTTTGATATATGAACAAATATTTTTTATTAGTATTATTATTGTAATGTAAGCCCTGGAATTATTAACCAAATAGTTTAGCTTTGCATTACGCTGGTAGAATTTACAGAATTGGTGGATTATGGATATTCTTTGTGGCAACGAATATCGCCACTTTGAAAAATAAAACTATATATATATATATATATATATATATATATATATATATATATATATATATGTGTGTGTGTGTGTGTATGTATGTATGTATGTATATATAAATATACATACATACATACATATATATGTATATTTATATATATACAAATATATATATATATATGTGTGTGTGTGTGTGTGTGTGCGTGTGGGGGGAGGTTATAAGAATACAGTATAGATATACATATATACACATACACATAAACTGTACACATGAAAGAAATTGAAAAAATCCCCTCTATATTTAATTGTCGTTCGATGCGTTTATGATAATTTTATATTCAAACACTTACAATCATGGTGTATATTTCTTATCGAATTTATTTCATGGTTATACATCAAGTTAGGAGGGGAGGATTTTATCTCTTGGCTCACGTTTACTTACATTTTCCAAAAACTTTAAACGTGAAAATTCTGGTGAAATAATAATTTCAGTGAAATGACAAAAAATTTTATGGCCGTCTTACTGCGTGCATTTCGACGTGTACTGCCAACACTTTTATATGAATCGATGTTCTCAAAAAATTAGTCAATCTTGGCGGAAACGATCACATTTGATTGCGTCGATTACATGTTCGGTAACAACCCCCCCCCCCCCTTCCAATTTCGTTTCATGTTATCCCCCTTTTTTGTTCACGAAAGATGGGAGGGGAATGGGGGAGGGGGAACTAAAAGAGACGTATGGAAAGTTTGTATTGTCTAGCAGTCCCGATCTCAAACTCTCTCTCTTTCGCTCCCTCCCTTTCTTTCCCTACCCCGCCCCACGGGCACATCAATGGTTCCCCCCTTTTTCTGCCCCATCCCCCAACGGGGCTATAGCAGCAGCAGCAGCAGCCTGTGTGAGCTTTCCCCTCAGTTCTGTGATGTTATCTGTTAAGCGATAACATCAGGCAGGTGCTCGCCATCGCTACCATACTGAGGGATTACCAACCAGTTTGAAAATTAAGTCCGTTTGGCGCTTCCTAAGTCATCCATTAAAAAAAGAAACGGTGACGTCGCTTTTTGGCAATTGTTCGCATCGCATAGAAAAAGCAATGAAGTTGCAATTAAAAGACTGTATCGACCGGAGCAATAGTTTTTGCAGGGCATCATCGTTGCGTTGGGCCCGTTCTGGCAAAGATGACCACGGCGTGTTACGATGGGTGGAATAGCCTAGTCCTACTACAGAGGTTTTGTATTGTATCTAACATAACCAGTAGAGATGTCGAGAGTTTAAAATAACTTGTAAATACAGGGCTTTCAAACATGGTATGAACCCCAACGGAAAACTGCAGAATTCCCTCGTTTTGGCACCGCTATCAACGTTTAAAACTTTTGGTCCTCAATTGCGACGGTGCCACAGAGACATACATAGGCCGAGTAACAATAGTTACTCATTCGTTTGTTACAAAAACCACATTAAATTACAAATGGTAACGTATTCATTGTCCATAGGCCAAAAGTATTTTGATGGGAACATGCATATGAGGATTATTCGAACTGGTTATTAACTGGTCTGTGCGTAAAAAAGAATCCCGAGAAAGAGTCAGGAACTAGGTAAGAAGACCGTGATTTATAGGCAACAAACATTCTAGGGGTTCCACAGCTGTCCTGTTATGCAACAATAGGTTCCCGCAGCACTGAAAATAAATGGAAATTGGCAGTCTGCTGAGCTTTGATCGTTGTTTCAATGTCTCTGTTGTTTATTACTAACGAGAATTCACGGGTTCCGTGATTTATTTAATTTCGATCGAGTGTAGATTTGTTATTAGAATCAAATGTTGCGAATATCATATAATTTTCTGCACTGAGCTTGCAGTTTCAGTCAGCGCATAATATGTCTCTCATTAGTTAGATATGGACATTTAAAATATCAACAAAAGTTATCGTTATTATTATGTGAATCACAATCTACAGAGACTGGTCGTTTATAGCGTGGTATTCCGGGTTACATCCAGCTTCCTTTAGAATCCATCACTTTCCTCACTATATGTGCTGTTTCAAGTAGCACGTTCTTCTGCACAACTTCTGGGGCTATATCGGCTCCTATCTTTATTATTATTATTATTATTATTATTATTATTATTATTAGGGGAGCAAATTCACATTAATGTATCTGTAAAACGTATTGAAGCTTAATTTCGAAGAGAATTTTCAAGAACTTGCTATGAAAAGGAGAATCAATACATTTTGCAGAAATAGTAATGTATATTTGCTTTCTTTTTTAGGCTCATGTTACATAAGTGATTCATGGTAATAATAATAATAATAATAATAATAATAATAATAATAATAATAATAATAATAAAAATAATATTATTATTATTATTATTATTATTATTATTATTATTATTATTATTATTACTTTAGTTCTGCGACAGAAAACTGAAAATTTCGGAAAGAGAAAAAGAGAAAATTGTTTAGGTATAACATATATATAAGAATATCTGAAGCGATAAAATATGTCAAACGCTGTTTATGAATTTCAAGGAAATCTTAAAAAGAGAAGTTTGTCGTTATGGATGTTCTATTTTTAGTGTTTTGTTAAAAACTTAGGCTGAAGAATGTTGGCAAAGCTTATATAAGCATGTTTCAACTATTTTACTCTCTCTCTCTCTCTCTCTCTCTCTCTCTCTCTCTCTCTCTCTCTCTCTCTCTCTCTGTATATATATATATATATATATATATATATATATAAATGTGTGTATATATATAGTATGTATATATATGTATACATATATATGCTATTATTTTTATTACTTGATAAGCTACAACCCTAGTTCGAAAAGCAGGATGCTACAAGCCCAGGGGCCCCAACAGGGAAAATAGCCTAGTGAGGAAAGGAAAAAAAAAGGAAAAATAAAATATTCTAAGAGCAGTATATATTAGGAAATCCATAGTTTTCTGATTAATTATTCTGAACTTTTTTTTTTTTTGTATGAGAGAAAAGTCATTACTGTTAGTTTACCATATGATAACCTGGGGTTTATCACTGGGTAACGTCAGGTATACCCAATGATAACATACATCATCACAGATCAGTTAAAAAGACAAAATGAAACCCTTCCCTTCAGTCAAACAACGTTGCTTAGAATTTACATAACTCTGAATTTGGTCAGATAAATCCGTGTCCAGCAGGGACAGTAATTCAGCCCTAATCCAGCGAGGCTTTTGCGATAACATTTGATGATGCAGCGCAACTTACAGACTAATAATGATCCCAGAAGATGAATCTCTGTGAAATAAGATTGTGGAGGGGAAATATGACTGTTGTAGTGTATTTATGTTTTAGATATCAAGGACACGACTTCGGTATAATTCTGGAATGGTTGCTCATGGAAAATGATGAATGTGGAAACTGGAGGATTTATGATAACAGCTTCTCGTGGGAGTCGATGATTTATGTAGATAGAAGACAACACGAAATAATAGGAAGTCTGTGTGGAATGAAATCAGTTGTTGAACAAGACGCGCTAATGCGAAAGAAATATTCCTCTGTGATTATTAAATACTTTTTTTTTTATTATTTCCAATTAATTATTATGAAACAGCATTCTTAAAACTTTGGAGTGTGGATTTTTGCTGGTTTTGAATTAATTCTCACTAGAATATTTATATTCATAGCATACATCATTTATTGATAAATATTGTTGGACATTGATGGTCATCTGTTAACGATGAAGTTGATTAAGCTGGTTAAACATAATATTTGGTATATTCTATATTTATCTTTTGGAGTAAACTCCTTGTGTAAGGAGTTAGAATGTCAGAATGTAACTACACTTTTGAAAAGGTGTTGGAATCATATATTCTTTATTGGGTTTAGGGATATCTACTGTAAGTCGATTTTTACTGGAATAAAAACACTAAATAACAAAAGGCTCTAATTTTTCTTAGTTAATTCTTATGTCCTGGCAAATTTTTGATTTATGTTCTTAGTTTTTTTTTTTTTTTGTTTTTTTTTTTGCTGATTTTTTTTTTTTTTTTTCATTTGGCTTTATCAACTTTTGTAATTTAAGTATAAAAACAGTAGCCTTAATCATAATAATTCCACATCCAATTATTTTTAATACGTCTATGGCGTTTCTGCGTTACATTCAACAAATAATTGTGGAAATTTGTAAAATAACATAAAAAGGTAAATCTAACAAGAAGATAACCAAAAAGGCTTATAGTGCTAATGAAGAACCGATGATAAACTAATCAACCTTAATGTAACTTCATTTCTGTTAACGCTTATACTGCGCCAGCTATACTAACGGTGAAATTTATTCGTAAAGTCTGTATCTTTAAGTTTTTAGGTATAATTTTATTCATTTAATGCTCGACAAACGAAAATTCATCTCGCCTGTGAGGAAATAAAGTTACAACATTTAGCGACCCACTGTAGATGACGCTTAAAACGTACATGTTTCATTTCTGTATTTAAAGATATAGGCTAATCATTTCCAGGTTTTATTTAGAAGTGTATGTAACTAAAGTTTATTATTATGTGAGATATTTCAGTACAACGCAACGTTGCGTGGGTAATTTATAGCATGTGCACGAATTTTTTTTCTTCAGGTTTTGGATATTGCAATAAATGTATCAAGTTTTGAAAACTGCGAATAAAAATGTATCAAGTTTTGAATGATGTGAACGCTTTATCAGGTTGTAAATAATGCGATAAAATTATCTGGTTTTTAATAATGCGTGAAATGTATCTGGTTTTAAATTTTGCGAAAAATTTATCGGATTGTGACTAATGAGTCGAAAAAAATTTTCACCTTGAAAACCCTTTCCTTTAGATCCTTTCAAATCCTTTACCCTCCAATTCCACTAAAACTAATATTAGATATTAATATCGAGATTTCAAAATTTTCTGTCATTTAATTTTCCCTGAAATAAATTTGTTGTGAAATTTGCTTGAAGAAGGCATCATAAAATTTTGAAATCTCCAATTACCACTAATTTCTTGTATGATTATTTAATAATTAAGGCCCTTTCAGTAACACTGAAGTGGAGTGACGTAGGTATTCTGGTAATGCTTTAACTTAGAGGTTGATGATAAGTGTAACGAACTACGACGAACTCATAAATGGCTCCATAAGAGAATGTACAGATACCCTAAAAGCGTTGATTTTTTTATCTCTCCAGTTTTCAATACAGTTAGATAGTGACTGGCTGGATTTAAGATACAAAATATTACAGGTTTAAAGACTATTTCAATTCTGTATTAAGCTTTTGATATTTTCATACAATTGGTGAAACAGAAGTATTATGAGACTATGAACTTTATCTGTTAAACCTGAACGAAAGTCTATTTGGAAATTCCCATATAACTCATGTATGAAGTCATGAAATTTCCCAAATTCATTGACATCTGAATATGTATTAGTAATTCTTGAGCTGATCGTTTTATATATTTATCCTTTTGGCCATCTTAGATAACAATATGGGAAACTTTGAAAATTATTTTTTTGATAGCCCCCGCAATTTTTGTACGGTAATAGTCGCTTATTATGAGATTGATATCGGAAGTAAAAGAATATGAAGGCATTTGGTGTTGATTGAGGTATTGCTTTCATTTATGGAGTCTTTTAAGAGTACGTAGAATCTCACTAGCAGCATATTGCATGTCATGTTCCATTCCATGTCCTTGATGCATGTCTCTTTGCTTTTGCTTTTACCTCTCATTAAAATAACTTATATTTTAGAATTATTTATGGATTGCTGGCATTGTATTGAAGAATCTACAGTGCAGTAGAATTTTATATGAGTTATAATTATAATATACGTCCGTGAATGTTTTATTCTGTTGCTCAATATAATTACTTTGCAAACATTAAAATATTTTGTTTTGGTTTGTTTATGCCGTTTTATTATCTGTCTATTTATATTAATATGATCTCATTCGTGTAATTCGACAGGTCCTATGTAGTGCATTGTGTATATCACAGTAATATATTTGACAATTAACTTATTTTTTTAAATAATGCTAGAAAAGAAAATAAGCATATTTCTTAATAGCAAAGTACTTTTCGAATTACTTGCAAATTTTCATCTTTAATATTTAAAGTTGCTGTAATAATTACTAAAGTGATATATCCTCACATTTGCAGTTGGTGTTAAGAGAAATGTTTTACTCATTGCTTCTTTGGCGTTAGTGAACTGTAAAATCAAAGAGTATTTTTATTTTCAATTCAGTGAAAGACTTTCTGTAAACAGTTTTGAGAACTAGTTCCATGCTTTAAATAAGAATTTTTACTTCAGTTATTGAAAAATCAGGTTTTTTCAATATATAAAAATTCTTACAAATGGAAAAAACGTTTCGATCTAAATGCCTATCACCTGATGTAGTTATTTGTCAAATACGGAAATTTTTATTATAAAGCTACAACTTGATGTCATTCTCCGGCATCGGAATCTCCCCGCGTCTTTGACACTCGTCAACCATTTGCAATGAATTTTGTATACATGCACATACAATGCGTGTAAAGAATGATATATAGATATAACTATTATCTTTTGTAACCACACAGATCAATAACAATATAAAAGCATCAACTACAAATGAGTGGAAGTTCTTGTCTCTTAGCATGAGGTATCAAATCCCTCAAAATGTGTCATTGATAAATAATCTAAAATGTCCTTGTCGGTGAAAGAATATCATGGCCATATGAGTTTCATCCAAACAAATTTTTGTTTGTAATGGTAATTACAAATGAAATGCATCCTTAAACCCGGAGAAAAATTTTAGATAAATTATTTTTCAATTCAATTTAGGTTACTTATAAGCAATAAACTTACTATTTTTTAATTTGTGAGCCATTTCGGTCATGTTTTTCTTCTTCTTAAAATAAGATTAGTACTCCATTAAAGAGTTCTACTTACTTGGTGTCCCCTACATTGCAGAGGGTCGGGAGTGCGTCAACTGCGGAGCGACGTCGACGCCTCTTTGGCGTCGGGACGGAAACGGCCACTACTTGTGCAACGCCTGTGGCCTCTACTACAAGATGAACGGACAGAACAGACCTCTCATCAAACCCAAGCAGCGAATGGTGAGTTCATAATATACTTTCATTAATTGTTCATTTCTATAGTACATAGGCAGGTAGGTAGAAGGATAAGTACTAGAGTAAATCCTATATTTAAGAAGTAGATCTAATGTTGATTTGTTTTTATAAGCAATCATGAGCACGATGTGGTTCAAAAACTAGAAAGCATAATGAAATAATCTCTATCAGTTGAGTGGTCTTAAGGCGAAACATTTAAACATGATAAATGACAATGACATACGAAGTAAACTACCTGAAATGGGGCTGTGGAATATGCTTATCAGATAAGCCTTCAGAAATATTGTTACTGTACTAAAAACTACCCATTAAGTAGACCTATTAGATATGGAACCATCCCATAATGTCAAGGAAGTCAGCCCATGAGGTAAACATTCGAGGGGTTTGATTTAGGAACTAGATTATAAGACAAGACTTCGAAGTTATATTAAGGTTAAGGCCTGAGGCAATCCTTCCAAATCAGGGCCATGGAAACCATCCAAAAGGTAATCCTTCAAGATGAGGCTATGGAAATCCAGTCACGAAGCACCCTTCAAGATCAGGGTACGCAAATCAACCAGGGAGTGGAGCTTTTCAGATTAAGGCTGAAAAAACCGATCCGTGAATTAAGTCTTTGAAATCATGGGGATGACCTAAGGGTTAAATAGGACTGTAAACTTACGTATGAGATAATTATTTAAGGTGAGGCCTGCAAGATGAATCTCTAAGTTAGTGCTATGAGAATTAACCCAAAAAATAAGCCTTTGATGTAAGTGTTATGTAAGCTGACCCATAATATAAGCCTTTGAGATAAGGGTTGCAGAAAATATCCTATAAGATTAGCCTTTTAGGTAATGGCTATTGAAATAAATAGCTAATTTAAACCATGAGGTGATGGCTAGGGAAACCATTGGCTAAATTAAGTCTTTTAGTTGAGAATATGGAAACTGTCCCATTTGATAATCCTTTGAGATAAGAGTTGTAGAAAACAATTTATAAAATACACCTTTTAGATAATGGCTATAGAAGCCAATGGATAAGATAAGCTTTTCAGATAAGCGCAATGGATATTTATCCATTCGATATGTCATCAAGGTAGAGGCTATAAATGCTACAGAAACCACCACATAATATAATCCATCGAAATGGAGGGTGCAGAAAACATCCCATAAGATACGCCATTTAGATAAGGGCTATGGAAACTAACCAAGAAGTTAAGCTTTTGATAGAAACCTTATGGAAACTGACCTGTTAGGTAAGACTTAAATTAGCCATATAGAAAAGAGTTCATTAAAAAAAAAAAATCCTTTGAAATAAGGACTATAGAAAACAACCTGCACGACAATACTTTGAGATTGGTGCTATAGAAATTGGCCCAAGATGTTACCATTAAGATGAAACCTATGGAAACTAACACATAACACAAGGCATTAAGATGAGGTTACAGAAACTGACACATAAAATTAATCCAATATGTTCGTTATGGAGTAAACCTATTAAGTGGACCTTAAAAGGAAGAGCTTCTTGTGGTGAACTATCAAAGGAATGCTTTAGAGGAGTCAGCTCACACGGTCATGAGCCTGAAAGATTATGGGTTCTGGAAGCTTAGAAGTGATATTATGGAAGAAATCTTCTGATATATTCGTTTGGAGAATTGAGTTTATAGGTTACTTGTCATTTCAGTAAAACTTCGACCTAGGATTGTACGGATCTGGGGACAAATCAGGGTATACCTTCCACTGACATTCTTCTTCGAGAGGTTAAGTAAGAGAACCAATTATTTTACCAAAGATTCTGCTAACAGAGTTTCGAAAAGAACAGATCATTGAAGCAAACACCTATGAAGTATGAAATTTTTAAACCCTAAACCAACATAAAATAACAAGTCTTTAGGGTAATGTTAATTGTCTTTGAACCTAAAACTTATCCTAACAATGAAAAGTTGAAAGCTAATTTAAGTAGCTACCCATACTCAATCTGTAAAAAAATTTGAGGAAATTTTATCTTAGGCCAATATCCATCCAATATCGATGTTTAAGAAACAGATAAGATATTCACTAACGTTGTCAAATTCATTAGCAATTTCGAAGCCATTGCTGGAAAAATAACGATAATATTGATAGGGACACACGATGTAGTTAAGTCCTCTCATTAACCAAAGAAGGTCAGCGTACAATATAATTTAGTATAGTTTTTTTTCATTTAGAAAAGCATTTAGCGTTATATTTGAAGTATGATTTTACATATTCATACTGGAGAATTGTAATACGACCAAGAAAACGAACCAACTATGAATATAGATTGTAAATGAAGATTAGTTTATTTAGGAAATACCATAGAATTGTTGATTTTGTAAAGGCCACCATATTCTTTTCAAGATTTTTGCTTTGAAATAAGTTCAGATATATGCAATATAATCAAGTATTTATCTGTGTAATATTGCTAGTTTAGAATTAAACATAATTAGTGTTTTCACTAAATTCCTCGCTCAATTTTCTACTCTCCACTTCGAAAATAAATTCTTATTTTCTCATGGTTGATATTTTGAAAAACTATCCTCCTGGTAAGGGTAGAAGAGACTCTTGAACTGTGGTTAGCAGCTCTTCTAGGAGAAGGACACTCTAAAATCAAACCTTTGTTCTGTAGTCTTAGGTAGTGCCATAGCCTCTGTACCATTGCCATCTACTGTCTTGGATTAGCGTTCTCTTGCTTGAGGGTACACTCGGCCACGCTGTTCTATCTTATTTCTCTTCCTCTTGGTGTTTTTGATGTTTTTTATATTTTATGTATGAAATATCTAATATAATGTTGTTACTGTTCTTAGTATATTTTATTTTGATTGCTTATTGCTTCTCTTGTTGTTTTTTATTTCCTTGTTTCCTTTCCTCACTGGGCTATTTTTCTCTCTTGCTTTTCCAATTAGGTTTATAGCTTAGCTTGTAATGATATTAATAATAATAATATCGTTTGGAAATGTGATGACATGAATCTAACGTGACTCCTTTTACGATTTTGCTATGTAAACGTGATTCCATCCCAATATTTAGCCATTCCAAGACGCATCGTCAGTTATGAGGAAATGTTTATTCAAGCTTCTCATTGCTTTGCAGGAATCTTGATAATTAGTTCTATATTTATTCCCCAGGATACAATAATCGCATTATAGTTTTCGTTTGTTTATGGATTACGTAATGCAATATATATACTAGGAATATTTTCAAAGTGGTTAATAGCATTTTTTTTCAATTCTCGTTATCTTCTTTCGTGTCTATTTGCCGCTATCAAAGAGGACCAACACACACTCTCTCTCTCTCTCTCTCTCTCTCTCTCTCTCTCTCTCTCTCTCTCTCTCTCTCTCTCTCTCTCTCTCTCTCTCTCATTAGATTTATTCGTGACATCCTTCCTTGGCGATCCATAAAATGTTCACAATTTTTTCTGTCATCATTTGCCAATGATCCGGGCATCAGTTATGTTCTTTCATGACAAATTAAACTCACAATTGCTTTTACATGTCATTAATAATGTTTGCAAAGCATTATATGTAAATTCTATTCGTCAAAGTAGTAAAGTTAGCTGTGAAATTGTATAATGGTGGAATATTTATTAGACAATTGGTGCAGAATATACATTTAAGGTTCGAAGGTGTTGGTAAAAAACGAAAGAAAAGAGAAATGTAAAGGAATTGAGAATGTGGAATAGGAGGAAAAGAGGATAATGAGAGGGTGATAGTATGGGGTAAAAATCTAAATAATTAGAATATTAAAAAGAAAAGTAAACTATTGATTGAGAGCTAACATGGAAGAATAAACGAGCAAGAAGCCTTTGAAATCACTAATAGAAAAAAAAAAAAAAAACAGTAATCTGAAACTAAGAGATCAAAAAATTTCCTTATGACCTTTTGTATGACTTGGCTTTGCGTTTGTCACACATTTAGACTGATAATGGTTACATTAACTTTATTAAGAACGCATTAAATATAGATTGTATAACTGGTCAATACTGATTCTTGTTTTTATTATTATTATTGTTATTATTATTGATATTATTATTATTATTATTATTATTATTATTATTATTATTATTATTATGGCACAATCTGGGAGGATCTGAGTGCAATCAGAAATCTGAATTATGACAAATTTTATGCAACTCACATGAAAAACTAATTGAACAATGTTGCCAAATGTTAATATCCGTATCAGGAATAAATAGTTTAATAGACCGTAAGTTCAGACCAGACAGGAGGACAATACTCGAAACAAGGTAGAATGAAAGAATTAAAATATTTCCTAAGGATAGACTGATCACCAAAAATCTTAACTTTCTCAATAACCCAATTTTTTCAGACCGAAAATGAATCTTAAAAGTAAATTTGAAATGAAAAATCATACCTAGAATTTTAAATGAGTTGTATATAGGTAAAGAGACATTGTCAATGCAAAGAGCTGGATGTTGAGGAGGCATGCTCTCAATGTACTTACAATCATACTTGAGTTTTGTTGAAGTTCAACTTCAAACCTTATAATTTTCCCCATACACTAATTTTAACTATATCTTTATTCAGGGATTCTGTAGCCATAGGTCTACATTCTGGAGATGGAATTGATGCAAAGAGAGTAGCATCATCTGCATACGCAACATTCTTGTTTTTTTACGAACCACATGGGAAACGGAAGCGTTGAATACAAAAGCAAAACGAAATAATACACCATCTAACATTTAGTACTTTTTGCGTTATATTTTGACCGAATATATTCAGTCGTATTAGGATATTAGAAATAGTTAAGGGAGTAAGACAATGCATAAAGCTATTTAGATTGATTTAGATTAAATATGAAAAGTTTAAGCAAATGGAGAAAAAAAAAACTAAAAGATAAAAAGCATTCCAGAAAAAAAAATACCTCCCAATAGCGTCAAGAAAATTAGAAACTAAGTTGAGCGAATAAAAAAAAACAGTAGATCTGACAATTGATAAAGCTGTCATCATGAAGTTAAGTTAAAGAATATGTGTAGACAAGGAATAAGGAATATTACTAATTAAGAAGAATGAGAACATGCGATGAGTAGGTGTCAGAAGATGGTTTATCGGAGTGTAAAGAGATGATTTCAAATCGGGAAGAGATGAGGAGATTGCTGGCAGTTTAAGAGGATGCAGATCTTCCCTCTCTTTCCCCCCTCTTCTCCTGGCAGCGATGGGAGGAGGCACGTGATACTCCCTACTCCAAATTGTTTGATATGGCTGATAGCAAGTACCTTCCACTCAATTTGGGGCTAAGGTGATAGAGTTTGTGATTCCCACGTATTGGTGTCCTATTTCTTTACTTTAAGCGGGTTATTGGTCTTGACTGTGGCCTTATAATCAGTGGTGTCAAACCTTGAGCTTTGGTACAGCCACTGTATCAGGATTTTCCCGTCTTGTGTTAGTTCTCTTGCGTTGGGGCACCCTGGGAACCTTTGTATGATCACATCATTTATCTCCCTGTTATTTTTCTTATATTAAATAGTTTGCATATTTTATCTTCAGACGATTTTGCTTTCAGTCTTTTTCTTTTGAAGGTTTCAGTATCTAGAAGACTTGCCCACTTGCTTATTCAATAAGATTGATATTCATTAACATTTATTAAGCTTTCAATATTAATGCATGGAAACCAGCATCCATGTGTAAAATCGGAATTAAAAAAATATGTATTAAGAATTTAATATAAAATGTTTGATAGATATTGGATGCGTGAAAGTCCATATAAT
This sequence comes from Palaemon carinicauda, assembly GCF_036898095.1. Lineage (NCBI taxonomy): Eukaryota > Metazoa > Arthropoda > Malacostraca > Decapoda > Palaemonidae > Palaemon > Palaemon carinicauda. Next base: position 84,801,240 of record NC_090725.1, read on the forward strand.
AAGGTACAAACCTTGAATTCGGTCTGTATTAAGTCTCCTTGAAGTTCAGGCGGTGTTAAGAGAAAGATGCTCAAATTCCAAAAGGTTCAAAAATACAATCATGTTAGACCTTCTATTCAGTTTTTTCGAATTCGTTTTTATACAAAAGAAATTATGAAATACCATAGAATATGTAAACATGTTAATTCTAGGTGCCTTAATTAGAAGAACCACACATTTTACAGAGGTGAATGATTACTCATTTGAAAGAATAATGTTTATAATAGATCTTGTTTCCAGAGCGCATCTTCATCAGTACAATACTATTATGACGCAAAATCTAATCTCATATTAGATTTTGTTATAACAATCGCTACAAAATCGCTAAAGAGTCCATTTCAAAGGCTGGTAAGCAGTTCGGATAAAGTTTTCCTGCTTTAAATTTTCTAATACTGTCAGTTTTAGAACAAACTCAGGTTAATAAAAAAATTTTAATTTTTGATATCACTGGGTGAATTGATTTTTATGCTAAGTTTGAAGAGCTTGTGCAGTTTGAAGTGAAGCCAGCGACTATCCTCAGATATTTTCCCGCTATACATATATTTCCAGTGTTTTACATAAGTAAGAGCATTCCAAGCCAAAATATTCGGTAAGTGAGTAATAGCCTGCATATATGCTCTAGAATTGCGCGAAATGAAAGAGAAGCGCTAAATGAGAGAAAATAATGAAAGTTCGTGAGACAAATTTGCTAAAAGATATTCAAGATATAAACACGATATATATATATATATATATATATATATATATATATATATATATATATATGTGTGTGTGTGTGTGTGTGTGTGTGTGTGTGTGTTTATATATACAGTAGATATATATATATAGATAGCATAGATACAGATAATTATATACATACCAACATGTTCCACTTAGATTAGATTTACTATACATCTATTCAGATTTGAAAGGCTTTTATTACTAGTTGACTATAGCAATTGAAATTGTGGTGACCCAAGGATAAGGTTGAATATGAAAGGCGGATTCAAAAAGGCTAGAATCTATACCATTAATGTCAGGAAAGGGTTAAAATGGCTTCTTGAAAAGTCATAGTGGAGCTGAATCCTTTGGGCTAAATTACCTGCGTCTGTTTTGTGGGCAAAATTAAGACCAATCTTAAACAGAATTATTCTTTGGGTAACCGATTGATAAGTCTTCATACTAGCTGAAATCTGAGGGGAATCTTTACAACGGCTCTTTTCTAACATCCAAACCATGACTAGAAAATTAATTAACATTAGCTTTTAATTTAATCCCTTAGCTCAGAGTCTCATGACAACACTGCAATTACATTGTAAATTCTTCCAAATATATTCCTTGTATAGATTTTCATCAATTATTACACATTACTTCACACTTAAATTTATTCTCCCTGGTCCTTCCCCCTTTTTCTTGGTCCCCTAAATACATAAGTACCTATAATAACACTGATATAGCTAGATATTAATCTTCATAACTGATGAAGTTGGATGGTAATAATCTCAAATAGAATATTACTCGTATTCACTAAGATAGTGATAAACCAGTATTTCTGTTATAATCATTTAACTCTAAGAATACTTTTGCTGTAACTTCAATGAGCCTTTCAGGATAGAGCCATTGACTAAAAATATAAATGGTTTTACAATCACACTTTATTATTCCTCCAATTGTATCGAATGACTTCCGCAGGTATGTTGCTCTCTCTTTTCTCTAAGATGGGAAATTGTATCTCTTTAAGTTATGTTAGTAAATGTACTCGTAAGAATCTTTCAAAAATGGGAGTTTTAATTTATAAACTAAACAGAGACCGAATTCCGCCAAAACTGGCCATGAAATTTAAGAAAATCCACGATTTTCTAGATTATCAGTGCATTAAGATTTCGTGAAAATACAGAAGTTTGTGGTCCTTGTGTGTCCGTCTCTTTAGTCTCGTCAAACTGTAGTCTCCTTCCTGTAACCCTTATAACCAAACCTTATTCTCCATTCTCAGTTATTATATGCTGCCCTTAAAACACTCTTCTTCTTCTTCTTCTTCTTCTTCTTCTTACATATTTCATATAGTTTGACAGAGGAAGATGCATTCTCTTTCTTGACATAAGTTCCCGGCCTTTAGAGTTTTCTTGTCCTTCCGTTTCATATATCGCAAGAGTAAATAAATTCCATACCAGATTTCTATATATCGAATATCTATTTGATCTCATTCTTAGTGCTTTAAAATAGCAAGGACTTAGTGGAGAGCTGAAATTTCCTGAATTGTTCACTCCAAGTTTTTCTTAATGCATTCTATCTTTAACCTACCGTGACTTGAGAAACCTCTAATTAAGATCCACGATGTGTGAATAAGCTGGTGAAAAAGCCCTTGGTACTACTCTCTGCCTTTTATTTGTTCGTGGTACTTTATTGTACTTGATTATGTGCGTGTTTACTTAAAGATGTAGACATAAGTACTTTTTTTAGTAAGAGTTGAAGTGTTAGTAGATGTTGTGTATTTACAGTACACGTGTACATTTAAATGTTCATTACAATTATCATATAACATGATATTAAATGAAATGGTGAATTTTATCATAAAGAATATGAATAATGGTACTTCCTATAATAAATTGGATAGCAGTTATAGAGAATTGTAACGTAGGTAATTCTCAGTAACAGCTTCTATTTTCTACCACAAAAGCTATCAGTTGAATTGTAGGAAAGTAGAAATATTTACAGATATATTACGTTCGTAAATGTTAAACTTTATAAGAAAATATTTATGAGGGAAATTGTATTAAGAAATTAGTGTATGACAATAAAAGCTAATGTAGAGTAAGAAAGAAAAACCTTATGTATATTAAATGCTTCATATGAAACATAAGTGCTATATGTTTCCTGTGAAAAAAAGGAAAATTTGCATGTGGATAGGAAAGAATTATAAAAAAAGTTATGAGCAAGATGGGGATGGTAGTGTGTTTAAAGTAATTCAGTGTCTTCAACTGTTGTGCATCAAGCAATCTACTGTAAAGACTTAAAGTCGGATGTGATGATGACATTGAAGCAGAGTAATGTTAGTTTTACTGGAGTTTCATTGTATTTCTATATAGGTGGAGTAACAAAAAAAGACTAGGGAATTGACTCAGTGTATAATTGTAAAACAAATTTGTTAGAGAAGAGGCCATGTGAAATATTAGATATCCGAGTTATTTTCATAACTGGGCAAATGTATGGGGAGAGTGAGAAGTTACAGAGATTGGTAAAAAAAATGTAGGTAGACATAGAAAATAGCAAATATTAACTAGAGCAAAGTTACAAGAAAAAAAGGAAGTTAGGCAAGAAGAAGATTGGGTTTGGGAAATTCAGAGAGGGGATTATAAGCTCATTTGGAAATACTGGAGCATGTAGTATGTTGTCTATGTGAATATTGGTTAGAATTATTAACAAAATTTGAAAATCAACTCTTTTTGCGTAGATGTTTCAGTCATAAACTAATGTATGAGGTAAAATGTCATCCTTAGCTATACTATGTATCATGATGCCGCTTCAGTGTGAAGTGTGCTGATGTTGGTCAGAAAATTGAAGTATGTACTCCTGTAGCTGTGTGGATCTTCATATGTTAATTGTAGTAATGTCAATATGTTACGTAATAAATGACACGCATTTCTATTGCTATCCTTTTTCTTCCTTTTGGCCTTACAGTCAGCCCAACGGCGAGCCGGGACAAGCTGTGCCAACTGCAAAACCACGACGACCACACTCTGGAGACGTAACCAGAATGGCGAGCCTGTTTGCAACGCCTGTGGCCTCTACTATAAGCTACATAATGTAAGTTATTTATCTGCTCTTTTGTTTGTTATTTATGTCTTCGGTTAGCGTCAATTAAAGGTTGCCTAACTATTATGACAGGGTGACAACGCTACGGCTCAATTTGGGTCTAGTTACCCATTAAATTAAACCCAAAAGTAATATATATTTTTTTCTGCTTATTAAACTGAAGTGCTAATACTAAAGGAAAAGGAAACGTTTCTGTTTTGCGAATTAAAGTTTCGTTACCTGGCTTGGATGATTTTTCGATGTTCGAGGAATCATGATATATCTTATAAATATTTGATTTTCAAATTACCATTATACTCTCGCAATATTTCATTTCCTCTGGTCGTCAACATTTGTGGGGGATATAGTTTGTTTGGTATCTTTTAATCTTGCATTATTTTCCGATTAATTCTCTCTGTAATAATCTTTTATTAGTATTGCACGCAAGAATATTGTATGCTGCTCACTCCTCCTAAAGAAATATTTATATATATCAAGAATATTTTCTTGCCTCTCATACCGGGACTGACGTCAATCCAGGCACCCATGCCTGCTAATCACTTTATTATTTTTGAAATATGGTTTCTTTAAATAGTATGTTTAGAATTTCATTATATAAAAGCAATATTTTAGTCACCACGCTAATTTTAGAGAATCCCTCTTGTTCACTTGATTAATTAATTTCAGTTAACTGTGTTAATCTTTTAAATACGAAATATGGTAAGATGTATGAAGAGAAAAGATTATGGCAATGCATTGAATATTGTCAAATATATGCACAAAGATCCCTGCTAGGTCAGACTTTAAAACATATTCCTGCCATTGTTTTTGGTAATAACGGACGAATTTATTTGTGGTTTTCATTCCACATGTACCAGTTGTGTACAGAAGGAAGCAGGAATGTTCCATATATCATATTCCAGATCATTATTTTTTTATTGAATGTCATAGATAAACTCGACTCCATCTTTGAGGTAAAGGGTACTTTTTCTACCTAATTTTCCATTCACGAATAGAATATTAAAGGGAAATTTGTAACAAATGTTACTTGAATATATATTATGGAAACTAAACGGCTTATTGATCATAAAGTCTTATATCCTATGAATTAATTGTTATAGACATCGCTTTCACATATGAAGTGCTAAGCAAATTGTAAAGTCCAAGTTGAAAAGTTGCTGGTAGTTGGTCGGCTAAGGCACCAGCCACCCGTTGAGATACTATCGCTAAAGATTTATTAGGGACTTTGACTGGCCACATAGTACTACATTGGAACCCTCTCTGATTACGGCTCTTATTTCCTTTGCCTACTAATACACCGAATAGACTGGCCTATTCTTTTCACATTCTCCTATTTCATCATACACATGCCAACACTAAGATAACCGGGAAATTGTTCTTCACTGGAGGGGTTAAATACTGCACTGAAATTTTTTAGTAGCTACTTTCCACTTGGTAACGGTAGAGGAGACTCTATAGCTATGGAAAGCAGCTCTTCCAGAAGGACACTCCAAAACCAAACCATTGTTCTCTAGTTTTGGGTAGTGCCATAACATCTGTACCATGATTTTCCACTATCTTGTGTTAGAGATCTCTTGCTTGTGGGTATACTCAGGCATACTATTCTATCTGCTTCCTTATATTCTTTCCTTACTGGGCTATTTCCCTTGTTGGAACCCTGGGGCTTATAACATCCTGCTTTTCCAACTAGGGTTGTAGATTAGTTAGTAATTATAATAATATTTGGGAAAGAGACTCTTTTTAATACAGGTTTTATTAAAGGAATTGGCTGATTAAGCAATGACAATCGCCCAATTACTTGCAGAATCCAGTAATAATAAAAAGAAACCCATTGAAAAGGTCTTCTATGAGATTAATGGGGCTAAGGCAGCGTTTAATTTTAATAATAATAATAATAATAATAATAATAATAATAATAGAGGAGCTGATAGAACTTAGTTCGCTTAAAACGGTACAGCTAACAGAATACTAGTTTTCATAAATATTATAAAGTATTGACGCCTTTTATCTTTCGTTAAAGGAATATAACGATGAGGATTTGACTCTATTATGCAATAGAAGGTTTTGGCTGTTTGACTAAAAGGCTTTTATTATTATTATTATTATTATTATTATTATTATTATTTTTATTATTATTACCAGCTAAGCTACAACCCTAGTTGGAAAAGCAAGATGCTACAAGCCCAAAGACTCCAGAAGGGAAAAATAGCCTAGTGAGGAAAGGAAACAAGGAACAAATAACCGATATAAGAAGTAATGAAAATTAGAATAGAATATTTCAAAAACATCAACAACATCAAAACAGATATTTGATATATAAACTATAAAAAGACTTATGTCAGCCTGTTCAACATAAAAACATTTGCTGCTAGTTTGAACTTCTGAAAATCTACTGATCAACTACCCGAATAGGAAGATCATTCCATAACTTGGTCACAGCTGGAATAAAACTTTTAGAGTATTGTGTAGTATTGAGCCTCATTACGGAGAAAGCCTGACTAGTAGAATTAACTGCATGCCTAGTATTACGAAGAGGATGGAACTGTTAAGGAAGATGTGAATGCAAAGAGATGGTCAGAATTAGAAAAAATCTTATGCAACATGAATAATGAACTAATTGTACCATGGTGAGTCTATATAATCCTGTCAGTCGGCCTCTCTATCCTTGAACGAAGAATGTGTAGTTGAAATGTGGAGAAATATGCCTGCGAAGACTAAATGTACAGACGAAGGAAATGAAACGAGAAGAAGACTAAGCAATTGTCATTAAACATGTAGCATTACAAAAATGTCGTTTTTCTTTTTCTTCATACGTTTATGTGTTTTACAGTAAGATTGATTAATCGTACTGCTTATATCCTTCCATGAAGATTCTATCCATACGTTTGTTTAAAAGAATAAAGAAAACCTTTAGTGATCAGTTAACCACCAGTTAAGCTAAGAAAGCCCTAAAAACATCAAGGGTGTTTATTAGTTTATATTTCTCCGTATTTATTAGTTGTGCTTGTACCGTAACTAATGATTCTGAATATCCTACTTAAAAGCTTACTTTTACACAAGGATTGAAAACACTGGTTATGCTGTCATAAAATTTGTTCTTTTTGTTAACGCTTCTGCTTCGGGTTACAGATAGGATGGCGATAATACAAAGTGCGTCAGTACTTTAGTTTTGATTATCGCTGGAACATAGCTCTACTGTTTACTTATCTGTAACCAATCAGCCTCATTACCTCTGCAAAGAATACAGCCTACCCTCGAGAGGAAAGTGGTAATCATATACTAAAAAAGTACTGGAAAAGAAAGACCGGACATATTCCTCAGAAATAAAGGGTAGTGGAGGTCAGATTCTGAGGAGAGTTGCACCCTTAATCTAGGGAGATGGCAATAAATTAAGGATGATTATCTCATATTGCATATTTTTAGTTTTCAATGAAAGGGATCTTCTTTTGATGAAAACTTTGTGAAAAAAAGTATTTCGTTTCGTGCAAATTAAAGTTCATAGAAAGATGCCATAACAAATTACAGGTAGTTATTTTTCATTATGATTACACCATCAATGAAAGGCTAGAAAGATAAAAAGAATTTGGAATTAAAAACAACATTTTGAATTAAGAGTGTGATGCATCAGGTTAACAGACGAGACAATTTCAATTTAAAATTTTGTGAAGTTAAAGGCTTTACTGAAAGTACTGACTATATTTGTTGGTAAACCATGTAATTATTAGCCATAGCTAGTGCAATGTCATGAATATGAATTGAAATTATGTCAATAATATGAATGTCTCCATTGCAGAAGGTGGGTGGGGGTGCCAGTTGGTTGACCAAAAGACAAACCTATCGAAGTAAGTGTCCCGGCTGTTAGCTGAGAAAGATTGATCGAAGGATAAAACAAAGACTGTTCTTTATTATCAAAATGAGGAGATTAACCAGCCCAATAGAGTTATGGTTGATAAAGTTCGACAAGTATTATTATTATTATTATTATTATTATTATTATTACAAGGTAAGCTACACCCCTAGGTGGAAAACCAGGATGCTATAAGCCCAAGGTCTCCAACGGGAAAAAATATCCCAGTGAGGAAAAGAAACAAGGAAATAAATAAACTACAGGAGAAGTAATGAAAAATTAAAACAATATAGATCTATTATACATAAACTAGAAAAGTTTCTTAAAAAAAAAAAAAAAAAAAAAAAACAGGAGAAAGATAAATGAGAAAGAATAGTGTACCCGAGTGTACCCCCAAGCAAGATAATAATTCCCAAGAAGGCAGAGGTGGAATAGATTTTTGTGACATCTCAGCTGTTTTCAAAAGATGATTTGGAAATAATTAGTGAGCGCCCCAAAACAAATACATTTGCCAAAGTAAATTTCCTGAAAATTATTATTATTATTATTATTATTATTATTATTTTTATTATTACAAGGTAAGCTACAACCCTAAATGAAAAAGCAGGATGCTATAAGACCAAGGGTTTCAACTGGGATAATAACCCAATGAGGATAGGATACAAGGAAATATATAAACTGCAAGAGAAGTACAAATATATGCCCCATAAAATACTGAATACGCAAATCTACATTTCCTTCTTTTTCAAACGACCCGTGTTAGCCTCTATTTATTTTTAGGTAATTTTTGAAGAGGCTTGATGGCCAATTTCAAGAGTAGACAGCAAAGTAGACAGAGGCCATCCACTCAAGTTAAGGAAATTCTTTGGACCACTTTGAATTGCTCACTTGCGGCTTAGCATCTTATCTGGGCCGCCATCTTGCCAGCTTTATTGCATTTTTGTAGGGAGATAAATCTGTAAAGTCAAATGCTGCCTCACTCGCTTTCTAATTGTGCTGTTCTGTATTGTTAGTAATTGCTGGTACAATACAAGAGGCTTGAAATTCCTCGTACCATTTGCTATTAGAGGAACATGCTATTGTTGGTATTAGTCTTGGTATTTTACTATAATAATAATAATAATAATATAATAATAATAATAATAACAATAACAACAACAACAACAACAATAATGATAATAATAATAATAATAATAATAATAATAATAATAATAATAATAATAATAATAATAAGTATTGCACACGTCATTGTATGTAAATTTCAATCAATTATTATTATTATTATTATTATTATTATACTTAATGCTCTATTATTATACGTGCTTTGTTGTTGTTTTCGTTCATTAATCTTTATTTTTCTTTAGCCCAAACCTTCTTTGTTCCGCAGTGGGCGTTTTTCTATCGCCTCCCGTCCATCGTCTCTCATCTTCTTCTTCCCTCGACCAGGTGTTCCCAGGTCCGATTTGCTTGTAGGTTTCGCCAGATTGTTTGGGAAGATAAGAGATTGATGGCTAAAGGTTAGATCTCTCCTCGGAGATTTCGAAGGAAGATTGCCTCTTGCCATCCAGCGGCAGAGATTAACGAAGCGGACGGGGCATTTTCATTCACGGCCTTTCTTACTTTCGTGTGTCAGTCTAAGAGAGGGAAAATGTACAGAAGTATAGCGATAGAAGTAGAATAAGAATGTAAAGAAGTAGTAGAGAGAGAGAGAGAGAGAGAGAGAGAGAGAGAGAGAGAGAGAGAGAGA
>NC_090725.1:84815664-84850664 GCF_036898095.1 Palaemon carinicauda
TTTTGCCTTGTGTCAAAGACTGCAGGCCTTGTTAATTCCTTCTAGATTACAGGTTCCCAGTATGCAGATCATTGGCATTTTAACAGGTTTCGAAGCTGAAACTGCAAGATGAAAGCAAAGATGTTTGGTTTTACGGCCGGTTCTCTTGTTAAAATTTACTCGTTATAATCGGACTCTCTCTCTCTCTCTCTCTCTCTCTCTCTCTCTCTCTCTCTCTCTCTCTCTCTCTCTCTCTCTCTCATTTGTTCAGTTTACGAGACACAACTCATATGCCTTTTCAGTTTGGCCAATATGAGTAATATGATTAGAATGACATCCATCGAAGCCTTGCCTAAAATTGATCAAATCTTAAATGTTTTTACAACGGAAATTAACATGGTGTGTTTATTGGGTTTTATTATTCTTTTGAATAAGCTCAGCATATTTGTTTATACTCTGACGCTTGTATTTTTACATTTCTATCCTCCCTTTCCATCCTTATAACTATTAAGCTGGATAAATGTTTCCTTGTTATTTCGCTTCAGTTTTGCTACGAATTCTTCGTTCATTTCCAGTTCTCTTTCTAACTTAAAGCGCATAAAGTCATGAAGAGGCAAACTCTTTTGTGCATTCCCTTTGTTTACCTCTCTTTCTCGCAGGGCAAAATCGTTTCCTTTGTTTCCCTCCCGTTATTTATCTATCTTAGTTTATTTTCGCCTCCTCTCTCCGTTTCTCTTCTCCTCCCTCACTCAACATCTCCCTCTCTCATCAATCTTACTCTCCCTTTCATCTCCCTTGCCCCTTCCCTCTTTCTTTACTACTCCACCCTCCCTTTTCTATTCCCTCCATCTTGCCTGAGCTATGAGCGTGCGTCACTTGAAAGCTGGTCTGCTGATCTCTCTCCCGATTATCGGAGCCATCAGGAGGTTCCTCGGATGCGCCACTATGCAGTTCACTTACCTTCTCTTACTTACCTTACTTAATCCGGCTCTGTACGCTGTACAGCCTCTTTCTTTAACCTCCCCCCCTTCTCTCTCTCTCTCTCTCTCTCTCTCTCTCTCTCTCTCTCTCTCTCTCTCTCTTATATATGTCTCTCTCTCTATATATATATATATATATATATATATATATATATATGTATATATATATATATATATATATATATATATATATATATATATATATATATATATATATATATATTCTATTTATATATATTATATATATATATATATATATATATATATATATATATATATATATATATGTTTTCCCCAACCACTCTCTCGCTCTCTATTTCATATTTGTTTATTCCCAATCTCTCTCTCTCTCTCTCTCTCTCTCTCTCTCTCTCTCTCTCTCTCTCTTGCTTCGTTACACGTACTTTATATTTACCTCATTACACCCCTTTCTCTCTCCCACTCTTAACCTACCATTTCAGTAACCCCCCCCCCCCCACTCCTCCCCCCCCTCTCCTGGTTCTCCTCCTTCAGCACATAGTGCGTACGTACCCAATACGCTCGGCTTTGGCTTCCCCAGCTCCCTCCGTTTTGTGTTTTGCCTTCACTGCACATACTCATAAACCACCTCTCTCTCTCTCTCTCTCTCTCTCTCTCTCTCTCTCTCTCTCTCTCTCTCTCTGTTGGAAATTTGGGTGATCAATGTTCGATTCTTCCGACCCGGACAATGAGGGACTAGTGGCAGCGTTTCTTATAACCCAAAATGTGTCCTTTGTCTTCATTGCGAATTAGTACCTTGCTGTTAGTTTAATGTTGCTGGTTTCTGTCAGAAGGAAGAGAGAAAGATAAATGAAAGTACAAAATCGCTGTACGTGATTGTTCATTGCTCGGCCAAAAACGCTGTACGTGAGTGTTCATTGTTCGGCCAAAAACGCTGTACGTGAGTGTTCATAGCTCGGCCAAGATATATACGCTATCAAAACGTAAGGTCCTAGGAGTGAAACCTCATCAAAACCATCTGAACCTTTTAATTTTTCATCAACACTAATTTTATCCTACTAATACTTATTTACCTATTTTAACAACAATCAATGACAAATCCATGTTTTGATTGCTGAATCAAGGATAAATCACCTTTACAGTATAGGTGCTACAGAATTAGTGCTCCATACAGAGAAGGCTAATCCTCTTCATACACAATTCACCAATCACTCCTATATTTCGCACTATATATCTAACCCTTTTATAAACCTTCTCTCCCTGCCTCCTGGCGCCTCCAATTGTATACATAGGTCTTAATACAAGTTAATTGTTAGCCATTATTTCCACATGATCGAACCACCTCAAATAGGTTGATCCATTCTTTCACCTATGCTGATCTTATGTACCGCCACAATTCTCACCCTTTTAATCATCTCGCGCCACGCATACTACTCTAACAGTTAATCTCTACAGCTTCAACATTTTTTCTTTCATTTGAATTTAACTTTTAGGATTACACTCTCTTATAAGAATGGCGTTTGAACAGTGTCTTCATACATTCCCGCTTCGACTTTCTCTGATAATCTTTAACATACATTTTGCTACTTTTCTTGTTTTCTTCTGTTATGTGACTCCGTTCTTCTCATATTACCCCCATCCATTATATTTTCTCCCTGATTTCTTTATGAATCAACGACGTCTATTCTTCTACCATCCATTCTGACCTTCATTATTCCATCTTCCTAGTTTTCATTTACCCCCTTACAATAATATCCTTGCTCATAATTATACTCAACTTTCCCCTCTTAGAACCACTTTAAAACTCGTTTATCAACTTCTGTGGTTGTTCTTCACTAACCCCAGTTAACACAGTATCATCTGCAAACATTAGTCATTTCTTATCCATTCAAAACTCATTCTTATGCCACAGCCTGACACCTACATCTACTTTATTTTCCCCGACTTAAAATTTCGCTCAATCCAAAAAGATGTTGAACAGCTGTAAAGACTGCTATACCCTCATCTCAGCTCAACCTTCACGCCAAATCAAAGTAAATTGGTTCAAGGAATGATTGTTCCATCATACGAAAATAAAGATGAGAGAGGCAACTGTCGAAGTTATCAGACTTCATATTACTTAACGTACCAGGAAGGTATGTGGTTGATTTGTAATTGAGAAGGCAAGACGATTACAGAAGGATTTGTGAGGGCAACATTGTTGGTTTAAGCAGGTCAGAGTGTTCTACTATGAAGAATTTGTTATGAAATAAATATGTGAGAACTTTGAAGGTAAAAGGGAAAGCGAGATGTAGCACATATGAAGTTAAAAAGGTTATGATAGAGCTGACTGAGAGACAACGTGGAGCTTTTTTAGGGAGTGTATCCTGTTGAAAACAAGTTCTTTAGAGCCAATTGATAGTTGATGTTAATGCGATGGAGGCAAAGTGTGCCTTAGAATATGATTATAGGAAAATAACTGGTTTGATGTAAAGGTGAAGTGCATTATGTTTTCGAGGCAGTTTAATATCATGAAAGATGGGGGAGCTGATAAGAGATTGAAAGTGCTTGCAAGATGAGAAAATTAGTGTAAATGTGAGCAAGTGTTAAGCTCTGAGGGAAATGGAAGGTCAGAAAATAAAACAATGAGTGAGATATGGATAATGGAAAAATAGCTTTTGATTAATATATGTATTTGAGAATAAATGTTACCGATAATGGTAGAATGAGATAAGAGGTGAGTCATAAAATAGTTGAAACAAGGTAGTAGATGGGTTTAGGCAAAAGATCTAGAAGAGACTAGGAGGACCTTACGAGGTTAAGATGGAATGAATTAAGGGATTGTTTAGCTGACCCTCCTTTATGGATATAAGGTGTGAATGTTGAATACGGATGAAATTGTGTGTGTATGTGTGTGTGTAATAGTAGTAGTAGCAGTAGTAGTAGAGTGAGACTATTTAAATGAGGAAGAATGTGAAGGTATGTTGAAGAGGTTAAAATCTTAGTTTAGAAAAGAAGAGCGTCTTGAGGTAGTTTGAAAAGAAGAGAGAACGCTGGTTAGTGAAGAGTTAGAACTCAAGATGGTGAAGAAGACCTGGAATAAATGAGTCGAGAGTCTAAAAGTGACATAAAATGGAAGGAATCCAAGAAGTGATTGAATGCATGCAGGATAAAGGGGATGTAAAGTTCCTAATAAAGCAACTATATTTAGGATGTCTATTGTTGCTCAATTCTCAATTCAGATAAAAAATTATAAATATAACATTGACCATCATGTCGTTTACTTTTCTTAAGTACCCCTTATAAGAGAAAAAAACTTGAAATTGAATAAATGAGTGTTACATTGTGTGAGAATATTCTATTGGAATGAAAATATATTTTTTACCATTGAGGTAATTTGTTGAGCTCTACAGAAATTCTCTCTCTCTCTCTCTCTCTCTCTCTCTCTCTCTCTCTCTCTCTCTCTCTCTCTCTCTCTCTCTCTCTCTCTCTCTCTCTCTCTCTCTCTCTGAAAACCATGTTCATAAAGTGGCATCCTTTGATAGCTGAATGAAGTAATACATCTTAAGGAACTCGAAGTAATTATAGGGAAATCGATCATTGAACGAGCAGACCAAACCCCCTTTCGTTATGGATATCGAGTGTCTTCTTTTCCATGTTTCAATCTTGCAAGTGTTCGTACTCAACAGACCTAACTGGACTTCTACGGGTATAACTATGAATATTTTCTGTTATTTACTATATTATTAGCATAACCCTTTTATATTAAATTTACGTTATCTAATGTGTAAGTTATTCTCATGGCAAATTAATTTGATATGTTATTTGGGGCAAAAATTTGAATAGTTATTTATATCTATCTATCTTTCTACCTATCTATCTGTTTATATATATATATATATATATTTATATATATATATATATATATATATATGTATATGTATATGTATATATATATATATATATATATATATATACAGTATATATATTGTATAATCATCTCTTCCTACGCTTATTGACGCAAAGGGCCTGCCTCAGTTAGATTTCACCAGTCGTCTCTCTCTCTCTCTCTCTCTCTCTCTCTCTCTCTCTCTATCTCTCTCTCTCTCTCTCTCTCTCTCTATATATATATATATATATATATATATATATATATATTATACTATGATGGCTCCCAGGCCCGGGCACCAAAAATATATCATATACTATGGCTCGTGAATGGGAACCAAACATATAATATAATATATACTACGACTGGCAAGTTTATCAACCTCTCGAATTCCAAACTCCCTTGTTTGCTTTTACATTAAAACTGTTACACTTTAAAATTTTAATACACGAATTCTGAGACAGTTAACTAACTCTCAGACAGCAATATATAAAACACTGAATATCCAAAGATCTCTTAAGTACACTCAAAACTAAACTGGGTGATTATTACGAATAAACTTACAAAAACAGTGATGATTGGAATAATACTCAATTTACAAAAATAAATATATTCCATATAAATTACACTGAAAAGAATTTACATAATAACATAATGAATAACTCGAAATATTGAATCTGATCAAGAAGTAGATTAAGACAAAAATGTTACGATCTGAAAATTATTTAATGACTTGACTTTAAATTTTAAATCTGAATAATCCTTAGACTAAGAAAAAATAAATAACACTTACGAAAATTATACAATCACTTGTTTCACTTGAAAGTACAACATTTAAGTTTGACATTAATGAAAAATAGATAACCAGATCACAATACAATTACCTAACCTTCCTACAGGGCCGTTTACAAAAACTCTTTGGAGAGGACACACTATAGGTTCTGAACACTTTTAAGACAATACTCTGACCTGCGTGCATGACTGAGAGAGGGGAGATGGTGAACTTAAGGCTCGAAATCTCTATTTGTCTATCTAACTCTGGTGTTGCCTGTATTTATGAAACCTAGCTACTTCCAGAAACTTCCCAGAGATCCGGGAAGCGGGGGAGGGGGAGCAAAAAGCGTCAGAGTTACCAAGTATCCCTCTCTCGAACGTGTATGCACTCCACGCTAGACGGCTCTCTCAGTCAGCTAGCTCCGCCCACCCTTTGTCCCCGAAATAAGAAAAAAGATAACATCCTTTCACTAAGTTTTTCGCGAATATTCGAAAGCACATGGTACCTCCGTATTCTCTCACAAACATAACGCAATACCTCACAAAATATAAAAGAACATTACATAAGCCCTTGTTCCTATCATGTATGATCACATAACCTTCTCAAACAGATTACGTAAGACTTTGTAACAAAAATATGTGAAATAAAAAAGTTAATTCTTAAAAATAACGTAAATTTACATATACTGACTTGAATAAAGAATACAATGAAATTAACGATGAAAGTCTTACGTAATTTACATAATATACTTACGTCTACACGGGTGGAGCTCATTTTACGGGCTGGCTATTCATCTCTTCAATGCACAAATGAAATCTATATAAATAAATCATGAATAAACTATTGTATTTACTCTACACTAGACGAGATTCGTAAGAATATATATATATATATATATATATATATATATATATATATATATATATTTATATATATATATATATATATATATATATATATATATATATAAATTATTCAACATTATGTCATTTGTAAAAATTGTGGGTGAACCAGAAAAAAATCTCTGCAGCACTCATTTTTTAATTGCTGAATCATGAATTAACCCCATGTGCAATAACACTTCCACAATATTTATCACCATATTCCCGTACGCAAAAGGCTTATCGACAGGGCGTCAAACCTTACGCCATTAACTCATTTCTTCCACGCACTCCCAGGCCTTCTAGGTATCGAGGCCCTGTCTTTGCAATAGGACATTAATTCACATCTATCAGATCCTTTCTAAGTCTTCCTCGCCTCCTACCTCGTAAGACTTCTCTACATATGACTGAACTACTTCAAAATAATAGCTTTATTCCACTTCCTTGCTTATGCCCACATATTTCTCTCGGCCCTGTACCCAAGTTTATTTGAATGTTTTAGTATTTATATTTTTGGTTTCATATAGAGCTTGTTAACTTTCCTAGCTTCATGGAATAAGATTATGCTGATTACGGTGCATATGATTGAACGGAAGTTAGATAAATAAACAATTTCAATGAATTGATATACCGTTCACGTTGAAGTTCTTTCATTTCTGCAAATAATTGAAAGGTTTGGATACTTTTATGCTAAGTATGTATGTATTATATACATTATCTATATGTAAATTATGTACGTATAAATATATTTATACATGTATGTATACAAGTATATATGCAAATATATGTTATATATATGTATATATATACATATATATAAATATATATTTATATACGTATATATAGACACACACACACACACATATATATATATATATATATATACATAATAATAATAATAATAATAATAATAATAATAATAATAATAATAATATCTTAGTAGCTTCCAAGAATCAAATACAGCATCTCCAAAAAATCTGAGCTAAAGATAGTTTTCTGGTTAACATGTAAACAACATTCACGTTTCTCCATTTATTGTGTTGCATCGACACGTGTTTTGAGTCACTTTAATTTCTTTTTTCTTTTTTTTTTCCCGTGACTCTTCATCAGGGCTACAATAGTGAAGCAATAAAATTTTAATATAAAGGCTGTGGTTGTGAAAATTTAAAGACAAAAATATTTGGATATTTCAAAATTAGTTAACAAGATTTGATAAAGGAAAACTTTAAGTGTGTTTGAAATAAACACAGTTTGAGATCAATTTTGAAATACATAAATGCTTTTTCACAAAGGAATCTCAGAAAATCAACACAATATCGTGCTCAAGTATATATATACATAAATATAATATATATAATTATATATATATACACACACACACACATATATATATATATATATATATATATATATATATATATATATATATATAAACGTAAGTATGTTTGTGTGCGCTCGCGCGTGCGTGTGTGTGTACGCATTGGCTAATTCATTTCGCCGGCGAAATGCCAATGAGTAGTCTAGAGTTCACATCACGCTGTTTTGATCAATTCTACTAAAACATTTTACCACCCTTGTAAGCGAGGGTAGGGTTAGAGCTGCGACAAAATAGTTCAGTACTCAGGTTGTTGATTTCTTGGACCCTGTTTGATCCTACATAATCAAGTCCGCCTAGCTGTAAAGAGATACCAATACCTGCTGGGGTCAAGAAAATGTTGCTGTGCTTGCAACCTCATAGCTATGAACTTCCTAACAGAGGGCTCAAGTCTTCTTGTGGTACTCATGTAAAGATTGCTGAACCAGCGGGTTGCATGTACGAGCATATCTATCTAAATGTGTCACCGTCATTGTTGACGGGTCGTGTACACTAGTGTGTGTATATATGTATATATATATATATATATATATATATATATATACATATATATATATATATACATACACACATATATATATACATATATATATATATATATATATATATATATATCGGACAGCCTAGTATTGTTAAATTGCGAGGTTTAAAAAAAAATCAGGAAGAGAGTTTCTAGGAAGCAAGATAGTCGACCAAAACTTGCTTGCATCTAGGAAACCATTAATTGTTTATTTCTCTCATAGAGAAAATAATGTAAGAGGTGATGACTGGATTTTACAAGAACGCCTAAGATTTGGAGGGCTTCTCCAATCCATCCTAACTGAGTAGTGATAAAAAGCTCATAGACATGACACCCGAAGGAATCCTCTCACCAGAGTGAAAAGGGAATCTAGAGAAGAGGTGAGAGTGTCGTTATTGGTTAATAATATCCCGCATAAGGTCTATAGGATACTATAGGCCTTGGTCCTGCCTTCGATGGAATCTGGACGTATGGGAAAATAGACGCCCAAATATTGTGGAAATATTTTTAAATGGAAAAAAGGTTGAGTTCAAGTTTTTATGACTATGGTAGAGATAAAAATATTCATTCGGTGGATTTCAGGAAACTGGACCACTCAAAATTTTTGGTTGAAGTGAGGGGCTTAATTTCTTCTTTAAATTTTAATTCTTTTTAAACGGAATCAGATATGTTGCTTTCAAGTTGCTTGCAATATATATATATATATATATATATATATATATATATATATATAATATGCATATATATATATATATATATATATATATGTATGTGTGCAGTATCTTAACACGTGGTTAATTTTCCTAATGTACATATGTATATGTATATATATATATATATACTGTATATATATATATATATATATATATATGTGTGTGTGTGTGTGTGTGTGTGTGTGTGTGGGTGTGTTTGTATGAGTATATACATTGTATGTCTGTAAACATATTTACTGGCCTCATATCCTGTATACCAGCAAATATTTTTTCCTTATAAGCATTAAAGAAGATTGCCTAATCGACAGGGGATCTGACCCCTTTTTAAATCATGGTTGCATTTTCATTGCACAAAGATAACCGCACTTGCAAAGTAGACAGAATTGGGGGACATTTGTTTGAACTTCGTGAATTTCCCAAATACCTGGAGGAAGATATTATCTGATGATCCTCGCGTCGTCACCCTTTTACTTTTCCCAGGTAGGGCCACGCCCTTCGGGTGGCCGAAAACCATCCGGACCCGGTTCCTTCTCCCTTCCGTTTACCGAGTCAGAAATGTTCCCTTGTGAGGCCACACCTTCCTTAACCCCGTCGGTGAAGTGAGATTCAAAATCAAGTTTTTGGGGTCAGCTGTATAGAAGAGAGCCAAGAAAGATAAAACAGATGCATGAGAAAATAAGCGAGGAGCCCGAATGTATATACTGGATGTATGTACATATATACAGAAACTGCATTTACCAAATTTTCAGCAGTTGTTCCTGGTTTTGAAATCATAAGATTTAAAACTGTGATCTTAAAAATCACCTCAACATTTCTCCTTTGATTTCCCTGATGTTACGATTTTTTTATTAGGTCTGACAAATCTAGTTAGGACTTTCTTTCATTATTTTTTATAACTACCTCAAGAAATATATTTTCTTCTAATATAGAGTAGATCGACTCAATAGTTTTTGCACTAATGATCGGAAAGTACAGTAGGAAATACGAGTGTACCTGAAATATCAGTGTCGAAATATTTTATGTAGGTTGATTTTACAGAAATAATCATCACCGCAATTTTCCCCTTTCAGCCGACGCGTCTAGGACAAATCTTATGTAAGAAAAAGACCAAAAACATGAACCATGTTATACATGTACATACAAAGGAGACTTAGCATATGAATGTTGAACCTTCGTACAAACATTGTGCCGCCGCATGCAGTCTTTATCTTCCTAAATATTAAGACCCTTCTATTTCGGTAACTCATCCAACACATCTTAGGTCATCTCTTCATCCTAACAAAAATGGAATTTAATTTTACCAGTCTTCCTTTATCCATATTCTCTCATAGCAAAACTGTCTTAGTTTAGGCCTAATTTTATCCTTTCTTATACCAACGCTAACCTTGACATCTATTTGTCTTCTCTTGACCAGATGCAATAAAGAGTATATTCATAATGTCAGTTTAAAACGGAATTGGTTTCGGACAGCATTTCTCAGTTTTATTTTTTCAAGATTAAGTGGTCCTATAGATTTTCTCTTGTGATTTACATCCCTAATGAACTATTGAATTTTCCATTAGGTATGTACTCGGAATTTATCCGGAACTTTCCCCCTTTTTTTTCTTCTTCTAAAGTACCTTATTCCATCTCGTGTCCGTTGAGCCAAACAATTGCAACTCCTGAATATTTTTCAACCAGCATTAAACCTATCATTTTCCTATCCCATCAATATCTGTTTTTGTTTTCATGCTTACTGTCCTACACTCATGACTGCCAATTGATTTTATGACCCCATCTCGAAATTTTGCATTGTTCACTTTTGATCTTTTTACCTTTATGTATTTAACATATCCTATCATATCCTATTTTATATAATATACATATACAAATATATAGATATATAGATAGAGAGAGCAATAAAAGAATGGTTATGGTATCTAATTATAGACAGCCATCTTTCATGTCAGTACTTAGTAACATCATCGATGGTACGGTATGCACACTTGCAAAGTTAGAATGATCTCAGAGGACCTTGATCTCATGATATGCTTCATATCTTACCTGGTCTATATTTAGTGGGTCACGAGTAATGCGGAAGCGAATGTCGCACGTGTAATAGTATTCGCATGACCTTTTTATCGTCCTATATTTGTAGTGTTCTATACTTGTATTAGTATTAAGACAATAGTTTAGTGGACAACTTAACTGCCTTTTCTTTCCCTGTTTTTATTCGTTGTCAGCCATTATTGCTCTGGCAGTATATGATGATATGCACAGCAATTTAATCTTGATATATATATATATATATATATATATATATGTATATGCAGTATATATATATATATATACATATATATATTATCTATATATATTATATATATATATATATATATATATATATATATATATTTTATCCAAAGAATCACTTTTAGTACAATTATTGTTATGCGTGCGGAGAAAAACTGGGTAATCCTCTAAAATATTCTTACTAATTTAACAAATCTAAATAGGTTACTTCACCCTTAGTTAATTTTAGAAAATTAAAATAAACATTCCTTTAGCGATATATATATATATATATATATATATATATATATATATATATATATATATATTGTGTGTGCATGCGTGTATCCATCCATCATATGATAAAGAAATCTGTGTTTGCAAGACAACAAGACAAAAGAGATATTAATAAGCATTGGAAATGTATGGAGAACTTTTAGCCATCAAAGCATCAATATTTCGCTTTAACTTAAAGTAAAAAAGGTATAAGAAATCGACTTTTCAAATTGTAATAACCTTAGCCTTGTCTCCATTTTGATGACTTTAAATCAAGACATAGCATAGCAGCATTAGGTCTGTGTCTCTTGAGAACTTCAGCTCTGTGACATAAATATAAACTTAGGGTTGTGGTGGCCTATTGGAAACGTCCCTGACTGGCATTCTACCAAATTCTGGTTTGAGCCCTGTTCAAGCTCGATAGTTTCTTGTAGTGTCTGCAACCTCACCATCCTTTTGAGCAAAGGCTGATGGATTTGGGAAAGCCTATAGATCTACCTGTTGAGTCATCAAATTCATTACCTGGCCCTCCCTGGTCCTAGCTTTGGTGGAGCGAGAGCTGGGCGCTGATCATATGTCAGTCTCCAGGGCATTGTCCTGCTAGATCATTGTCGCTGTTCCTTGCCGCTGCCATTCATGAGCGGTCTTTAAACCTTTAAAAGGTAGACTTTTGATTGAGTGACTCCACCTCCCTTCCTTCCTTCCTTCCCAGAGAATCTCTAATACCATTTCAGCTGCTCTAAGCGAGTGGCATTGGTTAAAGGAGGCCGACGTCATTCCCCCACCGAACATCAAAAGCCTCTTCCCGTAATGCTAATGTTTATACATATTAACATGGTTGATTCCCGCCCATGATATTACGCCATTTATTACCGCCTCGATCGTAAGATTAGCTGACCCTCACCTTTGATAAAAAAAGAAAGTGGATATAAAAAAAGTTTAACTGGCAGGCTAGGGGAACAGGAGTCCCTTGAATTACCTATAGCTGCTACTTTTTTTTCTTTGCCAGAGAGAGAGAGAGAGAGAGAGAGAGAGAGAGAGAGAGAGAGAGAGAGAGAGAGAGAGAGAGAGAGTGAGTTTTAAATCTATCCTTTGGTGACAGGCGTTACAATGCCACCTTGGAAGACATAGAAATGGGTGTCTTCCGACTTCTCATTGAGCATTCTATTTATATATATTTATTTTTGTATGGTAAGGGGGTTGTTTCTAACCTTATACACAAAATACTAGTAAAAACAAGAATGGGGAAAAATAAATCTTTTCTTTTGTTCATGATATCCAAACCAGAACATCAAAGGGAACATGGTTTGCCCATTAATATTATCATTATTATATTGCAAACCTAATATTATTGTTTTGTCTTGCGTGAGTACAGTAGTGTATTGGATTAATTGTTTAACGAAATGGTTATTATGTATGAAGTGTCTCTGTTTTGAACTAGGGCATGAATTACTTGCCCGTCTACATTATAGGATTGCAGGAATATCAATTAAAACTAAAATAGGGAATATATGAATTGGTTTTTCAGCTCAACAATTCCATCAGAAATAACGTATATAAGAATATAATAGGTGAAAGCACTGGAAACCAAACTCACTGTTATGCATCGTAAAATATGAGAATAGGAACCTCCTTTCCTTTATCTGAGAAACTGCTTGGAATGGGGATTAACGTATCCAAGTAAGAAAGCTAAAATACCACAGGATAAGAATAATTTTACTGAATAATTTTTTTTTAAATAAACTAAATCATTTTCGAAAGAAATCTCCTCTATATGATAAACAGCAAGTTTCTGGCTAAATATATATATATATATATATATATATATATATATATATATATATATATATATATATATATATATAATTCTTTTCGGTCACGGAGTTCTGGCCGTCCTTCGGGTAGGGGAAAAGTGAGTAATCATACCCTGGTATGAGGCGGGTACGTGTGCATGCATATCTGCCTAAATATTTCGCCGTCATTTTTGAAGGGTCGCGTACATCAATAATTAATACAAAATCAGAGTTCTGGAAAGGGTATGCGTTATCTAGATGCATGAGGAACAAATCCTTCAGGAAACAGGATCATTTACGTGGTAATTCTAATTTTGACAGAAAAGGCCCATTTCGTAAGTATCTTTAATGTCAAAGAAAATGGTGAGAATATCATCATGGACACCATATTAACAACCAGTCTTATGACTACATTTCAAATGCATTTCATGTGACAAAGGGAAGAGGGATATTTAAAAGCTAGATGAATCTCGTTTATTATATAAATACATTTCAAAAAGTATCTAAATAGCAAACTGGATTCGGATAAACAAGAAAAAAGCAATGTATTTGTATTTAACAAGATATTACATGCAAATAAATTATAAAGAAAAAGGCCCATCAACATTACATGGCTATGACACTTGTTTTAATTTTCAGTATTCACTTATATTTCACTATCAACAAACGGATATGATGCATTACAGTAAAAGTACAGTTGGACACAGGTTTTTCTGGCACACTACGCTCTGAGGAAATGCATCCTGCTCGCCGAGTTCCTGCGCGTAGCCCCGCCCACCACCTCTCTCAATATCTCCCTACAGAATCTGTTTGGTTACTCGCCGCACAGTAAGGGTGTGACAGGGTGCACTTCTTCAGAGCTATATGTGCCAAGAGATCCTGTGTCCAATTGCACTTTTAAAACTATTATATATAATCGTTTTTATGCAATAACATTGTTTTTTGTGCCTAATACCCATACTGATCAAACGAGAAAAAATGCGGAATATATATGCGATAATTGCAAAGGAAGTTATATTTTTATGATTTGAAAGTTAAAAGGAAATCAGAAGCAGTGGGCGAATTCCAAAGACCAGCTGTGGCAAGAAGTATCGGTCACTGAGCCTAACAATCATATAGAAATTGTCAACGTTCTAGATCACATTGCATTACACATTGATCTGTATTTGGATTTTGATATCATCAGTTGTCCTTAAGCGCACTGCGCTTGCTATTCATTCATCAGCCAAGTCTGTTGATCCCAAACTGTTGAATGTTCTTTAACACCAAAGACCCGCTTCACACGAGCTGATTGAATCCGTGATGTTTAGAAATCAATGCAGATCATTGAGACCCTTCACATGTTGTCCGTGCGAAAGAATATTGTGACGGTAGTGATTTGCTGACCGCATGCACTGCTACTCCGTGCTGTGCTATGCGGTTTATTATATTTAAAGAAGTCTATTTGACATGGGGAAATATTTCGCACAGAATCATTCTGCTCGTGTGAAGTGGGCCTAAAAGTGGTTGTGAACACAACTAACTATTTCTCTTCTTTGCTGATTTGTTGCCCTTCTGTTGTCTCTGTTATGTTTAATCCCTTATGGTAAACGTATACTTGACTATTTTTTTCACCATCGCTATCTATTTAAGTCTGTCAGATGTTTGTAGCAAACTCTGGTGTCTTAGAACACCGTTATCGATGCAAGTCGTAGAAGTCTTCTCAGACTAGTCAAGGAACACCACCCCTCCTCCCCTCGGAGGAGGGGTAAGCAAGGTACCTGTGATCGGAAGGCTCTGTCATATTACCTGTCTCTGACCGTCTATCTACTAGGTGTTGCAAAGCCTTGACTGTCTGTGTGTTGTATTGTTCTCTATCTGTCGCATAAACAACAATTATTTATCTTTCTACCAATCAGCCTGCCAATCATAGTGTCTTCCTCTTTACTGTAAAGCTAATCTTGACATTCTTGGATTTCGTTTTCTTTCTCCTTCATCTCAGAATAGATTTTAGCTTGTGCTTTTGTTGAACTTTGAGGAATTTATTCTCTCTCTCTCTCTCTCTCTCTCTCTCTCTCTCTCTCTCTCTCTCTCTCTCTCTCTCTCTCTCTCTCTCTCTCTTAGCCTGAGAGTAATCACTATTCAGTTTTTATGTCCCACCCTATTCAAAATTTGGTAGACCAATTTTTTTTATTTTGAAATGTGTATTAGTTATTGGTAATTGCTATTATGGACAGAAGAGAAAGAGTGTGGTGGCCATGAAGTCATTTCCATAGGCCAAGACTCTCATCGGAATTAGCGCAAGCAAGACGAAAGTTGATGATTAATGCATATGCATACAATTGCTCCCTCATTCGGTCACACACACACTGTACATACAAACATACATTCACACAATCAGACATACAGTACATATATATAATTATACATACATACATATATATATATATATATATATATATATATATATATATATATATATATATATATATATATATATATATACAAGATGTATGTAAATTATATAATGTGTTAGAAATATATTAAACAACCTAAAGTCAATTTTTTTTTTACCTGAATTGTGAATAAGAAAAAAATAGAGCTTGAGCTGAAATGAACTTTGTTACATTATGCACTAAACGTTGTGGATATTATTCCTTTACAATTTCAAAAGTCATATTTTCGGTGAGATAGGAATCAACGGTTCTTTAAACAATATGCCATTTTCTTCTGCTTTTCATTTATTTTTCCTCATAGAAGACACTTCATTTAATTTTCCCCATGGAAGATGTTTCATTTATTTTTCCTCATAGAAGAAACTTTCTTTATTTTTCCTCATCAGGAGACACGTCATATATTTTTCCTCGTAGAAGAGACTTCATTTATTTTTCCTCGTAGAGGACATTTCATTTGTTTTTCTTCATAGAAGACACTTCATTTATTTTCCTGGTAGAAGACTTCATTTAATTTGCCTCATAGAAGTCACTACATTTATTTTTCCTCATAAAAGACACTTCATTTGTTTTTCCTCACAGAAGACTCCACCTTCAGCTCCTTTTAATAACGAAATAAACATCTCTTCGAATAAGGAGAACATTAATGATTTTCAGCTGCTTTTCCTGTCACTAATTGCGCTTCATCCGGCCATGACAGACGGTGTTCTTTCTTCCACCTTTTTTTTTATGAATCTCCTCCTCCATCTGTCTACCTTCTCTCGCGTTCTTTAAGAAGGAAAGAACCTGTACACCTTGCATAATTAAGCAGAATGCTTCTGCCCTTGTTAATTGTGATTGGCTTTATCTCTCACTTTACCGTGGAATATCGTGTTTCTCATCGCAAGATTTTACTGGGTAAACACTTGTAAGAATTTAATGTTTTAATTGAATTGCTAAATGTTTCTCAACTTCTTCCTGGGATTATAAGTAATATCTTGTACTTTATGTATGTAAATATAGATATATATATATATATATATATATATATATATATATATATATATGTATATGTGTGTGTGTGTGTGTGTGTGTGTGTGTGTTTGGGTTTGCGTGTATATGTGTTATGTATATCTATACATGTATTGTAACTACATTTCGCTCATTTATGTCTTACACACACGCACACACACATATGTACGCATACATATGTTATAATATTTGTGCTTATGTACCATATCATTGTTATTATTGTTACTAGGTAAGCTACAACCTTAGTTGGGAGAGCAGGATACAAAAACCCTAGAGGCTCCAACATGGAAAATAGTCCAGTGAGGAAAGGAAATAGAGAAATGAAATAAGATCAATAGCAACGTCAAAATATATCTGTCACATATAAACATTCGCTGCAAGTTAGATCTTTTGAAATTTCACCTATTTTACTACCTGATTAGGAAAATCATTCCACAGTCTGCTCACAGCTGGAATGAAACCTCTAAAATACTATGTAGTATTGAGCCTTATCATGGAGAAGGCAAGGCTGTTAGAAGTAACTGCCTACTTCGTAATATGTACAGTCTGGGAAGATTTGAATACAAAGGATAGCATCAATTATAAAAAAAAAAATTATGCAACATGCATAAAGAAGTAACTGATCGATGGTGCTAGGGATGGAAATGAAGACCAGGAAAAAGAAATTTAATAGACCGCAAGTTTTTTGTCCAATGAATTAAGATGAGAGTCGGAATATTATCAGAATAAAATTAATGCTAGATGGAGAAAGCTGGCCAGAAATATCAACCCCACATAGAAGTGGGAAAATATGCAGACAAAGAAGAAGTCAGAAGCTGTTGACCAGAGAGGAGAACCATACTCGAAACAAGGCTGAATGAAGGAATAAAAAAATTTCTTCAAAATGAATTGATCACCAAAAATCTTCAAATATTTACTCAAAAGGTGATTTTTTTTTATTTTTTGTGCAATTGAAGACGAAACTGACCGAATGTGTTTTTCAAAAGTAAACTTGCAATTAAGTATCGCACCTAAAATTTTTAGAAGTTTTATGTAATATAATAAACATTATCAATGCAGAGATATGAATGTTAAGGGTCCACTGTGCTGTACATACTTACCATCATACATTCAGGAGATGTAATTGCGGCAAAGTGAGTAGCATTATCTAAGCCAAACCACATGCCATGAGTAAATAGTATAAAAACTAAAGGAAAAATAAAACACTGCTCTGAGAAACACCAGTCATCACATTCCTATACGGACTATGGTACCCATCAACAACTACTCATTGCAATCTATTACTTAAAACTCATTAGCGTTGCTAAGAAAAGACCCACCTACTCCCAAATGAATGGGTTTGAAAACAAGAGCCATATGATTATCACGGCCAAAGAGACCTCTAAAATCAAGGTCAGTCATACAAACCTTTTGACAATGGTGGTCAAGGGATTTCTGTACAACATTGAAAATTTTAAGATGGGCATCATGTGCATATATATGCATTCACGTATATTTGTTTTTTGATGTATATATGTGTCCTACGCTCCCACACACTATTGTATACACACACACATATATATATATATATATATATATATATATATATATATATATATATATATACATATATATATATATATATATATATATATATATATATATACAGTATATATACCAGTTTAGGCTTCGTGACCTGTCAAAAGTGACGGCTAAATATTTAGATGCTGTACAGTAGTTATAGACGTACACACACAGATTCAACCCTTCTCACCCCCTCCTCCTTTCCTACCTACAGTACTACACGACAGTTTCAGCACTTTGTAGGAGATTATGGTTTTGAGTGTACATCTCGAGTACCCCCTCCCACATTGGTATGACTACCTCTCTCCCCTCCCTGAGGGACGGGGAGAGGCCGATTACTTATACGCCTGGTAATGCCACTGAGCGTGACCGAAAAGAAATATATATATATTTATATATGTATATATATATACATATATGTATTATATATATATATATATATATATATATATATATATATATATATATATATATTCAGAGGAGATAAAAACATACTTTGTAGGAATGGGACTTAATTCCTTCCCTCTCTCGCACACTGTGGATTTCTTAACCAATAATCACATTCAAATGAAGCAACAGTTATGATGCCAACTCACCTGAACAAAAAGTGTAAGAATAGACATCATATCATCCGAGTCAGAGAGAAGATAGAGCGTTGTTTCTTTCCATCTATTGTTGAGCTGTTTTAATTATCATCCATCTTATATTTATCCTTTACTTTCAAACGCTGGTTCTATTGAATAGTAATAACATCAGGATGCAAAAGTCCCGTCTTCCTGCTCACCAAGGGAAATCGAAAAGCCTAATCTGTCGCCATGATGCAGATGAAATGAAATGAACGACACCAGCGATGAACATAAAGAGCAGGAAACACAAGAGGGCAAATCACGCCTCTGTGCAAAGTTATCATGTGCAAAGGTCGAGACATCATCAAAGGATGCCGACAAAGCCAAAAAGCCAATAAAAAATCAAAAGGAAAAAAAGACGAAAGGAAGGGGGAAAAAATGTTGATAATCATCTCGGGAGACACACGGAGCGACTAATTGCTTTGGCGAATGGCCCAAACGTACAACACGAGAGAGAGAGAGAGAGAGAGAGAGAGAGAGAGAGAGAGAGAGAGAGAGAGAGAGAGGAGAGAGAATTATTATCGTTACTGTTATTATCAACAATAGTAAAAGTCGTTAAAGCAAGTTCTAGAGTATAATTTATGGGAGTTTTATTTCTCTTTGCCTCAGTAAATATTATTTCTGAGGTATATATCACCAAAATATACGCTTCTACCTTGCTAGCTTCTCGTAGAGGTATTGTTGTTGAAAACACTTGGTAGTCTGTTGCACGTGAACTTGGCATCCGTTCTGTTCATCAAAGTTTGTTGGCCTAGCGTAGCCGCAAGTTCATATTGCTATTAACTTTTCTCAGCTGCAGTTTCAGTTTTATTTTTCAGTATCATTTCATGTTTTGTAATTATTTATTTCTCTCTCTCTCTCTCTCTCTCTCTCTCTCTCTCTCTCTCTCTCTCTCTCTCTCTCTCTCTTTCTTTATATATAATATATATTTATACATATATATATATATATATATATATATATATATATATATATATATGTGTGTGTGTGTGTGTGTGTTTGTTTGTTTTGTTTTGTTTTAGGATATTTTCATATCGAAATAGATTTGAAATAGTATCGAAAATTTAATGCTGTATCTATTATATTACTAGTGACTTTGAAAACTTGGTTTCGATGCCTGCCTTCCCAGCTTATTATTTTTTGGGCTTATAAAACCCACTATTTAATCTCTATCCAGTTTTTAATTAAAATGAGTTGAAGAACAATTATTGAATACGAAAATTATACCCATGAAATATCGGAATTAATGATTCACCGTTGAGGACCTTTTTGGTGATGCAACGCCAGTTCATCTTTTTTTTTTTTTCTGAGTAAATAATTCAAAAATTAAAAATGGTCTTCATTTCAAAAGGAAAAGTTTGAAAATTATAATGATCCAGTTTGCTATTTTTTGGTTGATTCCAAACGTATTGTGTTTATGTAGTACATAGATAATTATAAGATCGATTTGGAAATTTCCATTTATTGAGAAATGAGGAAACATATTCGAAATAATAAGAGATGCAAAGCCTCATTACATTCGCTTTCGTTACGTGGTAATAATGGCACGAGTAACAGTGAGCCATTATGCAAATTAGGGTAGTTGATTTAGTTGTAGATTTTCGTTATCCTCAAAATAGATAGAAAAAATTTTCCCGTTATATTACCTATATTAAAAATTAAAAACTAATCCATCAAAATGTCCATTAATTTTGAAAACTATGCTGCGTAGAAACCCACAATGTGGAAATATTACTGAGAGTATTATACCTGTAATATTGACAACACAGGTCAAGTTATATAGGGGGGACACTGATGTCAGTAGATCTTGTATTTTATATCTAGATGGTCAAGGAGTGCAGGTTTAAAGGTTAGGTGACCAGATATGGAACAAGCAGAAAATGACAGTTCGTTACAAATATTAAGAGGAGGGCGGTAAAGAAAGTAAGAGAATAAGTGGTCTCCAATATATATAAAGATCCATATAGGACAATATTTCGATAAAGAACCATAGAAACACGTAAAAATAAATTAGAATGTAAAACGCCGTTTATATTTTTTATGATAGAAGAGAAATATATATATATATATATATATATATAAAAATATATATATATATATATATATATATATATATATTTGTGTGTGTGTGTGTATCTTGAAATCTAAGGAAATAATACTCAAAGTTTAATTTCACTAAATAGGATGATACCAATGAATCTGGCTTTCCTCTATAAGGTCTGTACAGACCAATAACAAAATTATATAACATCATCCATAGTAAAATTATGATGATCGAAGTTAATTGTGGAAATTTAATGCGTTCGTGTATAAAGAAGTACCATGCTCTATTCGAGATATCAGTTCTTTAGTTATTTTTCAGGAGGTTTATTTTGCGGAAAAAAAAGTTGAATGTTGTTGTGTAAACAAGCTTATAGTACTAAAAAGGACACGGTCGGTGGAAATTACTTTTCTCTGTTAGTGCTTTTTAAATCCCAGCAATTATTCAAGATCTTTGTAGGTGTGCGTAAATGGAACTCAAATTACTTCAAACTTCATGCTAAAAGAATCGTTAAAATAATCTCTTTCATATTAAATTGAGTAAATACATTACGAGAATGATAGAATTTCTTCTAATGTCTTTCTTTATGCCATAACTCACAGGTTAATGGTGTCTAAAAACGACCTATTTCTTTCAGTTAGTTGCAAGGTTATATTTAGTAAGATAAAGAAACTATACGTTATTTCTGTCTCGTATAGCTCATTAATTCGGTAGTTGAATACACTGGTATTATCCTCAACTGATGCAAGCTCAATTGATATGATCTTAGGACTAAGGAATTTCTAACGTTAGCATCTAAATACAGAATTTTCCATTGTAATCCATTAGTTATCAGGTAATTTTCTTATTACTAATGGTATGGCACTTTACTTTGCTGCCTTAATTTCACGTTAATAAAGCATTTGTACAAAACTGTTTGATCTTGCGAAGTTACTTTAACCAAATCGAATATGAAATCTTAGTACAAACTCGTGCTTAAAATTATCTGTCGTTGAAAATATTCAATAAAAAAAAATGGACGGTGGAATACGGCAATCATTATCCTTAGAGTTCATAGAACCTATCCAGGTCTTCTTCCATACTTTCTAAATTCCTATGTCAACCCTTTGTAAAGTTTTCCTTGACAAGAATTGAAAGAAAATGGTGACCACCACCTGAATGGAAGACTCACGATAACAGATAAGTCTCATTTTACTTAAATTTTGTCCATATAACACACATTTCGCTTTGACAAATCTACCTCTAAGTCTAAATTATAATTTCTCTCGAAACTTAGGAAATTAAATTCCTTCGTACTGGGTTAGCAAGAATTGTATTATTTATATAGCTAAATCTGTTTATACGAATGGTAAATTATAATATGACTTCCCCTGTTAATCTCCTTTTTGTACTCGGTTCAATCCAGTGAAATTGGATTTCATGAGTATGGTTATCGGTATCCCTTTTTTGGACTTTTTTTTTTTCTTTTACTACCCTTAGAGACTTGGCTGTCTCTTTTCTACTGGTAGTGTTTTGTCAATATCCCAGAATGATGGACGAGAAAGTACAACCTCCCGTCAGTCAACATAACTCTTGAGTGCCCAGCAAAATGATTGTTTCTTTGCCGCTTCTGCCAAGTGCTGGGATAATTTCCGCAAATGTGGTTTTCCTGATTCCTGTAATGTTTCTTTTTTTTCTGAGGGCGTCTATCGCTTCTTTTTGTGTGAGGTCTCTCGTCTTTTCTCTGGTTTGAGCTGGAGAACGGTTTTCAAATGTAGTCTTTCGATTTTAATTTTCAAACATCATCTTTTCTTGTTAAGAATTGATGTTTAGGGTTAATCTACTTAATTTTGGATTGACTTTGATTGTAATTTTGGATTGACTGATTTTTGCGGCGTCCTCATATTTTTCCTTTTTTGTATGGTGTGATTCTCTCTCTCTCTCTCTCTCTCTCTCTCTCTCTCTCTCTCTCTCTCTCTCTCTCTCTCTCTCTCTCTCTCTCTCTCTCTCTCTCTCTCTCTCTCTCTCCAAATTTTATCCCTATTTAGTATTTTTTTTCTAATCCACATTAATGTCAGGTTCGGTAGCATTCCAAAATATTTGTATTCAAGCCATTCTGTCAATTGAATATAAAAGATTGCTGTTAGATTACAAAATAAGCTGAAAAGAATATTTTTTACGGAGCATCAACGTGGAAATTGAGTATATAATCACAACCCACTAGTAGTTGTGAGAAATTATTAGTAGTCACAAAATAATTTTTTCATAATTTGACACCTATTTGGGCCATTAGTCGAAGCTTTTCTCAATGGAAGTTGTTTTGTGTTGCAATTCATTTTGAAAATATTTGAAATATCTTATCATTATGTTAATATGTTTCATCTCAACTTGGAAACAGTGAAGATGGTGTATAATTTTATGTTATCAAAAATGGTAAATGGACACTGCACGAGCTTGAGGAATAAAATCCAAGAAACAAAGATCTGAAAGTTGACGAAGATAAGATTTAATGGAAACTTGTCTTTCATCAGAATTTCCCGAGTCTCTCATTCTAGGACAGGAAGTTCGATTTGGCCTGAGGCGTCATTGACCTAAACCTTCTACTCCAATTTACTTCTACCGCCAACCTCTCACGCCCCCACCCTGTTCCGACCTTTCCTCCGGAAGTACCTTATGATCGCTGCCTTTATCAGCTCTTCCCCTTCACCCAAGGCCCCTGAACTCTTCCCCTGTACCGCTCCTGCCTATAGCCCCCAGAGTATTTCCAGACCCCTCGGGTCGCTATCGCAACGCCAATCACCGCTTACCACCTGTTTTCGGCAACCAATCACCTATCAGCAGGATGATTTGGAAGGACTAGCGGCTTCCGCAAGAACATTGGAGAGTTAACGTTTGGTCTATCAGAACCCTCTTCTTCCTTTCCTCTTCCTCGTTCGAAAATCTTTAGCGTTCAATGGGGTTTCTCTTTTATGGGTTTCAAAACCAACGTTGTATTTTATTGTTTAGCATAAATCTCACTAAAGATTTTATTAAGATAAGACGATGTTAATGTCTCAGGGGATCGAGTTTTAAAATGATGTTTTACCAGCGACAAAAGGACTTTATTTTATTATCATCAAAAGCGATTAATAACGACAATTTATCAAGGCTGGGCAGGCTTATCAAAGAGATATCATTATCTAGATCCTAGGAGATTCGAAAATATAGTGATTAAATATAGAAAAAGGAAGTAACGACCTCTATTTCTTCACTTGTTTTGATACTTCATATGAAATGGTGTGTTATGTTTACATTTCGCAATCATTTGATTCATGCAGTGAATATTTAATTAAAATCAACAGATCCAGTCATCATGTAGTCAAGCAACATTTTTAATTATATTTTATTGTATTTTATTTACGATGAAGCACCTGTCCTTCCAATGTTTTTTGTATGGTAGTGTGAAGAGGACACCAGTTCCTTGATGTTTTTACCAGCCCTAATTTCTCATCGGGCCAATGAAGTGTCCAGTTTTCAAGGGACTATTCTTCCTCATTTATTTTATTCTTCTGATGGTTGTTATTTCATATTCGTCTTACTTCGAACGAAGACTTTGTGAAGTTTCTCTCTCTCTCTCTCTCTCTCTCTCTCTCTCTCTCTCTCTCTCTCTCTCTCTCTCTCTCTCTCTCTGTTATTCGGTGTGTCGAGAATGTGACTGATCCTTTCAAGTTCATTAATTTTTTGGAGTTTACCAGTAAATTATTAGTTTTGTCTTCAGTTCATACTCGCTTACGAACAAACAATTCCCATGTCTCTTTTGGTATAGCCTTCTATTCATTGTGTATGCAGTGATATTAATACCTCAGTCTAAGGTCTTAGAATAGCATTTTCAATTCTTAATGTCTGTATTTATGTTTTC
The DNA here is from genome assembly GCF_036898095.1 of Palaemon carinicauda. Lineage (NCBI taxonomy): Eukaryota > Metazoa > Arthropoda > Malacostraca > Decapoda > Palaemonidae > Palaemon > Palaemon carinicauda. The sequence goes on from NC_090725.1 coordinate 84,840,622, forward strand.
AGAATGCACCATTGATTTTCTTAAATGCTGTTATTCCATTATTCTAGATAATAATGGTGTTTTTTTCTTTTTCTTTTTTTTTGAGCCATAGAGCATAAGTGAAAAGAGGTTTCTCTCATGCAAAATCATTTATCCCTTTTTAAATTACTGTGTTATTTTTCTCCGTTCTCACATGTCACATTTTTCCTTTCCTTTTTCACAAAGTTGTACATTATATTTGGTACTACAGATTTATGCATATGATCTATCCTCTTCTATGTTAGTATAAGGGCCAATTGATTCAATATTATTTGGGCATATGTAAAAAAAAATTTATGTGGGCTAACTTTTTTATATTTGTATGCTCCAAAGGATATATGATTAATGCCGCATACAAGTGTTAAATGCTCAATATTCTATACAATTTAAACTTTTTAACTCATATTTCTGTTTGAATGCCAAATGAAAAAATATCACTGACATATAAGTGTCAAAAGTTCAACGTTGAACATGCTTGATCGCTTCACAACTTAATTTAATTATTTTTTCCTTTTTGGGATTATTGAATTTAGAAACACTGCATACATGATTTTTACCCATCACAAATAATGACTGCATGAAGTTATCTTCAAATGGTATCGATTAACAGTAAGTTACCGCCTGTTATCATCCACCCATTTTATTTCTAGCTAACCAGCATAGTAAGGTATCTACCGAAATCCATGAAATACTCACCCCAAATTTTTCCCTTGCAGGTGCCTCGGCCGCTTTCCATGAAGAAGGAAGGCATCCAAACTCGCAACCGCAAATTGAGTTCCAAATCGAAGAAGAAGAAAGGAATGCTTGGTTTCCCCGACATGCTGAAGCCCTTGGACAAAGGAGGTTTCGGAGGCTTCGGCACGGGAGGATCAGGCTTCGGATCCATGTCACATTACATGTACGGAGGACAGATGCACGGATCTTCCATGGCCGGAGGCTTCATGTCAGCGCCGCCGATGCACGGGATGTCAATGTCCGGCGTCGGCCTGGGTCTCTCTTCCACATCGCAGATTCAGATTCCCTCGGCGTCAAGCTTAGGTCTTTCTTCGTCCAACAGTATAGTGGGTGCGATGGCCTAGGGACACGCCTCCGCCGACGGCCGCAGTAACCTGCTTGCCAGCCTCAGCCGGGAGGGCGCCGCAGCCGCTGCTTGTTTCGCTTCTGCCACGCAGGCGATGGAAGTAGTGGAGCCTCAGCCCTCCTATAGCGGTGGCCACCTTTACTCCTCCGAGGGTGTCTCGAGTTCCTCCGGTGGTTTAGGTGGTGGCCGCAGTGGCACTGGCCAAGCAGGATGCGGAGATGGGGGCACGAGCAGTGGTTACCTGGGGTCTAACATACCCCACCACCTGTCCTCCTCGTCGGGTGCCACCTGATGTGGTGCTCGCAGCAGTCGTCGCGCGGACCAACTGCACAGCAGCAGTAGCAGCAGCAGCAGCAGCAGCAGCAGCAGCCCAGTCGGCGTCCAAGTCTTTCAGGTGCTAGTGATATAGGCAGAGAGTGTCCAGGGTGTATTGTGATGTGTGTCCTGAACTGAAGTCACACTCACAGCAACTCCTCCTTCAAGCATGCGGTCTTCACCTCATTCCACTGACGCTGTGATTAGCATTACCTTTCCGAGGTCACTATTTATTAAAAGGTGTGAGACATACTGACGGAGAAAAGGAAAGCAAAAACAGAAAGCATACTAGCGGAATACTTCTTAGCCAAATAACAGGCAAAAAGTCGCATTATAAATGACCTACGAAAGAGACGAATGCCTATTTCCTGAAGGAAAAAAAAAAAACAAGGAAGGCAGGCCCATGAATCAGTGATGAGCAGAAAGACATGGATAAGAACACTTTGCCTGATGTTAATCGAAGCAACTTAGCCAGGTTGTGGTGGGACAAGGCCCATCTATGTGTGTGGTGCCTGCCCCACCACTGGGATCTTTCTTGCATACCCATTTTTATTTCTGCACAGTGGCACGTGTGGACTACTGAGTTTCCTCTTAGAAAGAAAAAACTTTATAAATTAACCCCCTCCTGACTTCTGAAGTCGGATTCTGATATTAGTAGCATCTACTAAACAGTGCATAACGTATAAAAACGAGCCAATGTTCATTGGAATTAAAAATAACAATTAAAAAATCAAGAAAAAAAAAAACTTGGTTGACCTTGGGACAGGTCAAGAGGTTAGTTTGTTTGTTTGTGTGCGTCCGACGGCGCATGGAATCTTGTACAGTACGAATGGCGAGATGTAGATAAGTGATTGAATGTAAATTTGTTTATCTCTATAATTACTAGTCGGCTATTTTTATTATCATAACGTGTTTCCTTGCTACATTTACCCTGGCCAAAATACAAATAATGATACGTTTTAAATAATATTTTGTCCAGTAACATGAATCTTTAGAAACATAAATATATTTGTATATTTAAAGTAATGATGTTGGATTTATAAGACAAAGTAATTAACTGTAAATATAATGCTATATATATGTAGAGAGAAAGTGACACTCTTAGTGCACATGAGATTAGGTAAGTACATCGAGGAAAAGGGAATTCAATTTCACTCATCTGGAAAACTAATGTCGGGAAAATTCACTTCTTGTGCGCTCGTACCTAAGGCTCATATTCACTTGTCACAAACCGCGTCACTGGCCAGGGTAAGGATGAAGTTTCTGTGGTTTCTGGAATATTTATGTAGTATGCGAGACTTACTCATTTGTTTGTAACCATGAATAGCACCTCAAAAATCCACAACAGAGATTTTTGTGTTGTACTGTGATGCGAACATCGTCCGGGGTTGAGTAACACTCAAAGGAATACTTGCAAACAAGTCGTGTTCATCTGGGTCGGAATATCGTCTATTTCGTCTAGTTTTCAAAAGACTAACTTTTAAGATCGTAATATTTCTCTAACTTTCGATCAAACGTAGTGGACTTGGGCAAAGCTGTTCACGTATGTTTTAATTCAAAGCAAACACACACACACACACACACACACACACACATATGTATATATATATATATATATATATATATATACTTACATACATATATATGTATATATATATATATATATATATATATATATATATATATATATGTATATATATATATATATATATATATATATATATATATATATATATATATATATATATATCATACATAACTGTGTATCATGTTCTTGCATTCATGTATATATTTTACATATGAAAATCAATGTGTGTGCAAATATGCATTTATTTACTGTATAAATATGTGTATTTATACTCGTAAATATATGTGTATGTATCATAAATGCATATGTATAGGTATATATGTTATATATACATCTATGTATATGTAAATATTCATACTACATCTAAATGTACACATTTAAAGGAAAGTTCGAAGCCTGTGAATATTACTCATGTAAATCTTCAAGTGAGAAAGTATTTTTCTTGTTTTAATGTCTTGAGTGGAAAAAATAACTTTGATAAATACACGTTATGGGGATCTTTCGACAAAACTTAAACCGCCTTTTCCTTTTTTATAATCTAAAAATTAATTTTTCATTAATGTATTTTTAGCTCATGGAGTGATATGTAATAATATACTTCATTTTACCTCAACATATATTGTATACATATTTAATCCCCAATTCTGAGTGTTAGTCTTATTAAGTTGTGTGTATGTAAGATATCAGATAAAAAATTTTAAAACTATTTTATATCGAATAAAAAAGTCTTCTTTTTACGGATGTTAATCTAACTACCCAAACTACAGAAATATGAAAGGGGAGTGAAAGTTAATTTTGTCCTTTTTTTGGTAGAGAGCTACAAAAAAAGTTATACCTTCTTTAACTTGCGGGAGAAAGAAACCTCTTCTTAGAATATTCACAGATCCACCAGTAAAATTGCGAAAATGTCAAACAACAACGAATTTACGATCCAGAAAATGAGCATTTCCAAGAAATAGGAATTATGGCATCACGACATTTATGTTTTGATTGAATAAAGATTTGTATAATGATTGGAGGTGTTTTATTAATGAAATATGTTCCTATAGCAATATATGCTACATTCTATATACACTGTGTCACTGGTCGTTCAAGAAGATGATGGAATCCCCTGCCAGTATTCTAGGGTAGATTCACCACTCAGGAGAGGAAACAATTATACCGTATCCAGTGAAGTAGGATTAAGTGAACAGGTTGAAAGAAGACAGGTGTGTTTCAGCTGCTATTATTATTATCATTATTATCACTACTACTACTACTACTACTAGCTAAACTACATAACCCTAGTTGGAAAAGAAAGATGCTATAAGTCCAAGGGCTCCAACAAGGAAAATAGCCCAGTAAGGAAAGGAAATAAGGAAATAAATAAACTACAAGAGAAGTAATAAACAATTGAAATAGAACATTTTAAGACCAGTTACATCATTAAGATAAATCATTCATATATAAACTATAGAAACTTTAAAAAAAAATAAAACACGAGGAAGAGAAATAAGACAGTGTACGTACCCTCAAGCAAGAGAACAGTATCTACTCTATATATTGGAAAACCGGTTGGGCCTTGAGAAGATATACTATTGTTAAGAAATTCCTTAAAATAGGTATTAAGTGAGAAAATTAGTATTCATGCGTTCTTCTTTATCAAGGGGGTGTATTGAAGTAAGCATTTGGAAATTGTGTGGCCATCCATTCCTAAAAGTATATGAACTCTTATGGTACTGCATGGTTATACCATTAATAGTTATTTGCCATTACCCCCATGCAATTAAGAGCTGCTTCATTTATATCCAGAGGCTGCATTAGTTTATTAATGGACTCAAAATAAAGAGGCTGAAAAGTTTGAATTTCATTTCCATCTCTCTAGAAGTAATGATATTAAGTCGCTGGGATCATCAAGGTTGATATCTCCGTATTTTTACTTGTGAAAAAAAATGCAGTTAGCTAACGTTGGATCTTACAAGAAAGGAGCTTGGATAGAGGAAGCGGTAGATTCAAAATTTTAGGCTTTTTGAAAAAGCGATTCTGTAAACTTGAGAGTGGCTGAACACCGAAGAATATTGCTATTAAGAGCAAAGGATAAGACCCTGGTTTATTCTTGAAGCTATTTTCTTTTGTAAGTATAGTATGTAATAAAAGATGTTACATACATCTTGAAAACATTGTCAGCGCACAAGAAGAATTATGAACATGTTCCACAATACAAAAGAGATGAAGGTGGGTGTATTTTTGTCAACGATAAACAGCCTTTACTGGGTCATACTGAGCAATACATCATCTGCGTCCATGGCGTAGTCAACAAATTTAGTGTGATTTTTGCATATCATTTTTAGGTTATTGGATCTTGACAGGATTTTGGACGCCACTCAGAATAGCCTTCATACTTCACACTTCAGCTCATTCAAGAAGGAAGTATTGCACTTGAGTTTAGCCTACCTAAGCGACTGCAGTAGAGTACATTATGCACGTGCATTTCATTATATATTTTAATCAGCTACAAAAATACCCATAAGGTGAAATGAGAGTAACTTCAAAAGGTCTCAGCCCATTTTAAACGGTATCATATGTTCTCCTTTTGATATTTTTTCTTTATACTTTTTCTCTTTTCTCGTCAGTTTCCACCTAGTATTTTAATCAGCCCTATATCATAGTCCCGTTCTGTTAGCTTATCATTGTATAATTATGGGCTACTTGCCCTAAGTGCCCAAGCTCGCCCCGAAAGACATGTATCCGACTTTATGGGAGAAGTAAGAGTTCTCGAATTATTAAGGTCCTATCATCCGAGAGATTATAAAATAGTATTCTTTTTTATAATTACATTTTTTTTTTTTAAATGGGCAACAATTTTTACAATGGAATAAGATGAACGTGAATCCATTGAATTCTCTATCACTCAGTGAAGAATCCCTTAGACAGGAATCTTTTGATGAAATTTTAATAGTTTATTTGTGTAAGGCTGCCTCAAGTTGTCGTATCTTACCCATAACTGAAAGATAGGTAATGATCCAAAACTGGCAATTAACCCCAAAGGAAAGTGCACTCTCCTCTCTTAAGAATGAGAAGATTACACGAATTACGGGAAACAGAGAAAATAATTAATATGTCAATCCATGTTTAGTATAAGTGGACATATTCATAAATAAATGTCCATTGATAGATTGGTTGATACCTACGTATCATATATTCATTCTTCTAAATGATACATACATACATATATGTAAGGCAACAGCTGAATGATCGTGTTAACATAATGACAATAAAAACAAAAATATACTTTAGTGATGTATAAAAGGTCTTGAAATCATTAATTACTAATTTTACCAAGTTGATAGCAAGAAATATGTAAATGTCAGGAACAAATATTCATATGGTTTCGTTAATAAATATTTACTATAAATACCTCTGATAAGTTATTCAAAGAAACAATTATCTAAAAGTCTATAGTTTTCATCAAATTAGACATTTCGATGTGCATATAATCCTTCTACTTTGCTCTCTCTTCTACTTTAGTCTCTTCTTATCATTTAGTACATGTACTGTGCTAATTAGCTTGAAGAATAAAACTTTTGTTTGAATTTTAAAGTAATTGCTTCAGTTCCGATGAATAGAAAAATAAATTCCTTGTTTTCTTTCCTTTTGGAACCCTTGGGCTTATAGCATCTTGCTTTTCCAACTAGGGTTATAGCTTAGCTAGTTATAACACCATGCAAGATCACCATATGATTACAAAAAGTTGTATAGATTCAGTGAAGAAAATTGGGAATGGGTGGCACACAGAGTCTCAACTCAGAAGACACACTAGCCCAGCTGTCACCGAGGTTTACAGTTTTTCTAGCATTCATGATTGCCTGGTTTTCACTATTGCTGAGATTCACAGCCCAGCTCCCAGCCATGCTGTTTGGCTGAAATTTTCAGCCTAGCTCTTAGCATTCCTGGGTGTTTTCACCATGGATTTCTATGGTCCAAACTTCATTTGTGATGTTGTCTACCCACCAGAAAGGATACCTCGCACTTCTCTCTACCCAGATGACGGCAAAGCCTGCAAAAAGTACAAATATTACTTTCCATACTAACGGGTCATGGCTATGGAATTGGTGGCTCAAGCCAGGACCCCTTATCAACATAAAAATCACTAATCACGTGACCACCTTCAGATGTCATGGATACAACCAGCTACCAGCTTCACGACATCTGCTACCTATTTAAAACTGGCAAACTGAGTGGGCCAACTTTTCCAGAATTTTCCGGCCCATCTAAAAAGTGACGCGAGTCAAAACAAGTACTGTAGCCACCATCCCATGCCAACACAAGAAGTAAACATAAAGTTACCTGCTACTCCTCTAGTCCTGTCTTCGCTGGAACCCTCCCCCCCCCCCCCTGCCACAAATTAACTACCAGCAACTCCACTCACAACAACCAGCTCCTTCTCCACTGTCATGGAAATAAAGGAATCCACCTTCAAGGCCCGACTCAACCCTGAGGGGACTCACCTTCCCAATTGTAACTGCACAGGTTGTATCCCTCAACTACCCAATGAAGCATCTGCTCCAATTTTAGGCTCTCAGCCATCACCCCAACCTGAGACAAGAATAAAAAAAAAAGGAGTGAAAACAGCCCCTTAAGAGGTTCAAGTTTTCGCAGCCTCCAAACCTCAAGGGCGAACTCATCATCACTCCAATGGATCAAGACAGCACCGGCCTCCTTTGGATGGAATCCTCCTTGACGCTCTTTGTTCCAGCCAAGAAGCTAAGAAAAAGCATGCATCTCCAACTATCCAATCTCCGTGCCCTTGGAGTTCATCACCGCACTTGACAACATTGCCAGTGCAGAGCAATGTAAGAACATACTTACAGTGCTAACAAAGAAAGTCATCGCCTCTTTCATTGGGTCTTGGAATATGGGGGATTTTTTCCATTGAGCATTTCTCGCCAGAATCCCTATGATGCTACCGTTGCCAGTGATTTGGGCACCATGCAGCTGACAGCAGAGGTGCGAACATTTTTGGCATCTGCAGTCAAAAACATCCTTCCCAACTATGCAGAGATGCCCACAAGGAAGATAAACAAACCCTTCCAAGATGACCCTACTGTACTCTCTTATCATGCCTAGAATAGGAAGTATCCAGGGCATTTGAAAAGGATAATGACCATGAAGAATACTCCACCGTCAAACCCACCTCAACCACCGTTACAGCTTCAGTCGCTGCCCAAACCTCTGAGGATATATTGCCAAAGACAACATCACCAACCCTTCACCACTCCTGATCCTGTCATTCTTGCCTTGCCAGAACCCACACCTTCCTACACTACCTCATCCCTTACTTAACAAATAGATGCCATGAAGCTTAAAACCTCATTCCTATAATCCTTCACCTTTTCTCCAAACTCCTATCCCTTGCAAAATTCCCGAAAACTTTCAATCACTTGCCAAAGCCTCCCTCCCCCCATGACAATGCCTCTTTTTCACCACCCTAAAGAGCGGAGAAAATTCTTACATTTGTAGCTACTCCTTTTCCTTTTACTCATAATCCTTTCTCTTCCTTTTCCATTCTCTTCTAGTCACTGGGTCATACCTGTACTGCTATGAAATTTTCTCTGCCATTCCAATCCTTTATTTTGGTTCCACGAAGTACCTTCCTGATTTTGGGTACAAGTATTAAGCATGACTGCAACATACAGCAGGCTCCGCGTAAGAAATAGACAACTTTATCTCGGTTCTAGGCTTTAGCTACCAAAACGGCATAGGAGAGAAGATAGGAGTTCATCAAACAAGTGTTATCAAAGTTATTGGAGATGTTCTCGTGAAAATTGTTAAAAAGGCACATATGGTTATTTCCCCCTTTTAAAAATTAAATGAGAAAGGTTCAGGAGAACTGGTTAGAAAATATCACTTACCGTTATGCAATTGGAGCAATTGATTGTGCAGATGTACGGATTTCAAAATTTAAAAGTCATAGTGATGAATATGTAAATAGGAAAGCATTTGAAAGCATTAATATCCAAGCCATTTGCAATTACGATGAAGTGTTTACTAGATGATGGATCGAAGAACTAAGAAAGTTTCCAGGTCTGGGATGGCATAGAAAAACCATAACCAGACTCAAGTAGAATGCTATGTCTGAGGACTTTGTTTTGCAGTGGTTTACTAATGGCTTATGATGATGATGATAATGATGATAATATATATATATATATATATATATATATATATATATATATGTGTGTATATATATATATATATATATATATATATATATATATATATATTATATATATGCAGTATATATTATTACTAGTTTTGCTGCAGCCATAGTTGGAAAAGCTGCTCTGACAGGGAAAAATATTCCAATGAAGAAAGGAAATAAAGTAATAGATATACTACATGAGAAGCAACAAATAATTGATATTAAATATGTTAAGATCAGCAACAATATTAAAATAAATCTGTCCTATGTAAACTATGTAAACTATGAAGAGAGACTTACCTTACCTTATGTAACATAAAAACAGTTACTGCAAGTTTGAACTGAAGAAAAGCACCACTTACTCCCAATCATTTGAATTTAAAAACAAGGGCCTCATGATTAACACGGTCAAAGGCAGCACTAAAATCAAGGCCAATCTTACAAACTTCCTGACCACAATCAAGGGGTTTCTGTACAGCATTGGAGGTTGTAAGGAGATTATCACATGCTCCAAGGTCTTTGAAAAACCCAAATTGCAAACTAGGGAACAGGTGATTACCTTCAGTATACCTATTTAGTCGTTTTGCCAATAGACATTCAAAAACTTTAGATAATATGGGAGTTGTGGAAATTGGCTGGTACTCAGCATGGCTAGAGCTACCCCAACCACATTTACTCAATGGAGTAACATTACCAGTTCTCCAACAAGTGTTAAAAGACACTCTTCTAGCTAACTTGTAGAAAATAACAGACAAAGTAGGAGCTAAAAAACCAGCAGTCTTTATGAAAAACAAAGGAAAAGTACCATTTAGGTCTACACCTCCATAAGCATCAAGGTTCAACCAGGGGTTTTAATTTCA
>NC_090725.1:84855664-84883164 GCF_036898095.1 Palaemon carinicauda
TCTCACTATTGTTGTAGTCTCACTGCAGTTTCATTCTCGGGGTTCAGAGTTACATCTTCAGGGTTGGCATCGCATGCCCTGAGAGGTGTACATGTGAAGTTAACAATGCATCTTTCGAGCATCTGCAACTGTAAGCAGCACTGACCTTGATTCTCGTTGAAAGACTAATGATAATTGTAAATACGAAATAATTCTCAGTAAATACAGCATACAGCCTACTCTATTCGTGAAAAAAAAAATATATATATATGTATATATAGATATATATATATATATATATATATATATATATACTGTGTATATATATACTGTATATGCTGTATATATATATACTATATATATATATATATATATATATATATATATATGTATATATATATATATATATATATATATATATATATATATATATATATATATACTAAAATTGGGCTACGGAAATAGAGTCACGGTAGCAAAAACCAAATAAGGAAAGTTGAATAAATGAGTAATAATCCTGTATAATTCAACCCCCACTTGGGAGACAAGTCCCCAAAATGACCATCCAGAGTTGAACCATTGCCTATGTTAATTTTATAAGTTTGTCACCCATACTATTACCAGGAAAGCATTTTTACAGTTTTATAACAGCGAGAGTGAAGCAGTTTTAGCACCAATACTATAAACAAAGTCTAGAAGCAAAAGAAGGATGCCCTTCGACGGTAATCCACAGCAAATCCTAATCGACATTGCTATTTAAAAGGAAACACCCATTGGTATTAGTCTCAAAACAATAGGAGGCGGACTAACGTTAACGACAAGAGAACTTTCAAAAGAAACCTTTACGAACTACCATCATTACCGTCGTCTATGTAGCAACAGGAATCGTTAAGAACAATGCAATACCTTATATTAAGACAAAGTTATATGTTTTTCAGTTGTAGCAGAAAAAAAAAATTATTCTAATAGACCGCCTGAATAGGTAACTGTTGCCGTTTCCATTAACATTTCAACGTTAACATTTGTGGGCCTTTAATTTTGGTTTGGCTTAATTTTATTGATTGTACACCCAGCAACAAAACCGGTGTCGCCTGGCCAGACCTGACTTGGAGAGATCATGCCCCTCTGGCCCTGAAAGGTGGACGACGTTAAACATCCGAGACATCGTTAGGATGGTTCGAATGTGAGGAGGAGGGAAATTACCGATATCACTCAAAGAAATGCGATGAAGAGAGAGAACTTTTTTATCCTTTTAAAAATATAATCTAATATCATTTCGAAACTAATTCATCAAAATATTTTATTATAACTTTTTATTTGAATTTTCGTATCCTATTTCTATATAAAAATTTCTTGAATAATATTGGAACTGACTATTCATATTAATATTCATAACAGAAATACCCTTCGTTTGCATTTTCTTAAGCAATTGTTCTCTCTCTCTCTCTCTCTCTCTCTCTCTCTCTCTCTCTCTCTCTCTCTCTCTCTCTCTCTCTCCACATATACACACTGTAGCCTGTGTATTATATGTCGGAGCTAATATTGTATCGTTTCAAATAGCACCTATTGGGTCACCAATCATTAATAAGTGGCCTTTGTTCAAAATTTCGAAGGTACTGCGATTGAAAGGTTTAGTTGTTCATTTCAGTGTTTTCCTTTGATTTCGATCATGAGCCACGTAGCTCGGTGTGTTTGGGGTCAAATTTTGTCACGGACTATTCGGCTCCGGCCCTCTTAGAGAAAATAGTATTATTTGATATATCAATTATATTGGCATAAGGTTGGAGCTTTAAAATGCATCATCAGGTAACTTAATCTATATTGTTTCAGAAGTGATTGGTGACAATAAAATATGTGAAATGACATGCAATGAAAGTTCATTGGTGCATTATTATAGTGATGAAATGGTATATGGGATGTAGGGTATAAAAGATTAAACTATCAACTCATAATTTACTCAAATTATCTGGTTCGGTGTCAATAACCTTAGATGTCAGGATGGCAAAAACTCCTAATCAATCAATCAAATTATTTGGGCAAGTCGCTCACTTCCAAGCGAACCCCTTCCCTGATGACGATTGCTCAATGCCCAAAGGTCCGAGTCTAGCTGGCTTCACCCTTCCCAAGGCAAAAGGAATTATTTCCTTAGCATTCAGTATTCGTATTATTACGATTTTATTTGTCGTTTCATGTCCTGATGTCCAACACCTTAAAAGTGTTCCCCCGGTAAGCTCTTCAAGAAATCCATTACTCTCGATATTTGTTCAATCAGTCTTTCGCATATTTACTTCGTTATTTATAGTTTTGATATAATTTTAAACACCTGGAAAGCAAACTGTATGAAATATTGCCATCTTAGTATTTTGTTTTTCATCTACTTAAAAACTTTCACCGGAAAGATCTCATCATAACTATGAGACCTTTAAACCTCAAACATGTGGGGATGGGGGTAAGAGGATATAACGAGGTGGGGGTTAAAGATGATGGTGGAGAGGTGGCAATTGGGTGATCTTAATGTATGGCTTGACGAGGTTGCATATTAACATTTATGAAGTGATGATGATGTTGGTATTACCCCTGTTGATAACCTTTGATATCAATGATTAGACCTCACAATGAAAACGTGCATTTATCGTTCTAACATTGTTTTTAGGTGGTCATTGAACATCTTTGGAACATGGGATCTTCACCCAAACGAAATACAAATCCAACACCTGCTTGAAAAGTAGCTAGCAGTCGTGTGTGACCTTTGGGAACATCCAAATGATATAAAATATTGGATACAGGTAATAAATTATATTATATATATATATATATATATATATATATATATATATATATATATATATATATATATATATACAGAGAGAGAGAGAGAGAGAGAGAGAGAGAGAGAGAGAGAGAGAGAGAGAGAGAGAGAGAAAGAGAGAGAGAGAGAGAGAGAAAGTGTTACAAGGATTTTAGATGTCTCAAAGACTTTTTAGTCCATTCGCAGAGACTCCATTTGCTCTTTGGTAGAGCGATTTAGTTTAAGCATTTGGAGAGTTCTTATGATCTTATCTAACTTATTCTAAAACTCGAGAGAGAGAGAGAGAGAGAGAGAGAGAGAGAGAGAGAGGGGGGGGGGTAGCTGGTAGAATAGTGCAAACAACGAATATATCATTCCGATTTATATTAATTGGAATAGTCAGTTCCCAAAATATTTAGGGACGATCCATATAAAAATGTAATAAGGAATTCAAATATATCGGTGTGATTATATTTTTCGATAACTATTCTCGAAAACCATTGCAGTTTTTAAAAGAATAAGAAATAAGACCTTTCTATCTCTTTCATATATATATATATATATATATATATATATATATATATATATATATATTATATATATACAGTAAATATATATATTATATATATTTATTTATAAATATATAAATATGTAGACAACTATATTCACAACTATATATATATATATATATATATATACATACACACACACAAGTTTATTACAAGTCTACTGTACATATTCCTATCGAATTCAGGAATCTGTTCTTTGACTTGAAAGCAACCCTTCTCCACTATGATAGCTGATTAGTGAGTTTGCAACACGTGGTTATTTGTCATGAATCTATACCAAAAACAACGTGTTGCAAACACTAATCAGCTATCATACTGGAGATGAGTTTATTTCAAATCTAAGAACAGATTCCTGAATTCGACAGGAATGTGTACAGTAGACTTGTAATAAACTTGTATTTGTCTTGATAGCATGGTTGGTTACAGTCTCTGCAAGCATGGTTCCGGCTAAGAGGCATAGGTTCGAATTTCTGCCCAGCCAGAAGCTGTTATCATTAATGAATTTCTTGTGAATATTCAGTACCAAAGAGAGAATTCGATATTAAATGCCATTGTGGTTGATATTTACGTTAATTAAATTGAAGAATGTTATATATATATATATATATATATATATATATATATATTTATATATATATATATATTTATTTTTTTTCTCTCTCTCCGATCTATCGAAGTCCAGACATAGATGGCTATATATGAAAGGTCTGGGACTCACTGACGGGTGCTAAGTACCAGGAGCCTGTATGGTGAGGAGCAGGTATGCTGGCTGTTTAGTTCGCCACTCAGCTGGCTGAGGCGGGGTCATTTCATTCATAAGAAATACCTGAAGTATATGCTGTATTTAATTGTAACACCTCTTTGGCCCACATTTTGAGGTTCCTTACCTTTAGCATCAGGGTCTTCTTGACCTCTTATTTTGAGGTGCCTTACTTCTAGCATTTGAGGTTCTTTGACCTCTATTTTAATGTGCCTTATCTCTAGCATTAGGGGCGTTTTTTACCTCTAGTTTAGGTGTTTCAACTTTAGCTTTATGACCTTATGACCTCTATATTTTTAGGTGCCTTATCTCTAGCATTAGGGTTTTTTCACCTCTATTTTTAGGTGCCTTATCTCTAGCATTAGGGGCTTTTTTACCTCTATTTTTTAGGAACCTTGACTTTAGCTTTAGGGTCTTTATGACATCTTTTTCGAGGTGCCTTATCTCTAGCGTTAGGGACTTTTTGACCTCCTATTTCGAGGTACCTTATCTCTAGCTTTAAGACTTTTACCTCTTATTTTGAGGGGCCTCATCTCTAGCATTAGGGGATTTTTTTACCAATATTTTGAGGTGCTTTATCTAGAGATAAAGCACCTCAAAATATAGGTAAATATAGGTTCTTTTTTACCTCTGATTTTAGGTGTCTTAACTTTAGATTTAGGGGTTTTATGACCTTCGATCAAAGGGATTAACCGGTGATGAGTGGGACAGAGGTAGATGGAGAACGCTGGCCAGAAACATCGACCCCACATGAAAGTGGGAAAAGATGCAGACAAAGAAGAAGATGACCTCTATTTTTGGGTGCCTTATCTCTAGCATTAGGGGCTTTTTGACCTCTGATTTTGAGGTGCCTTATCTCTAGCCTCTAGCATTAGGGGATTTTTTACCTCTATTTTGATGTGCCTTATCTCTAGCATTAGGGTTTATTTTACCTCTATTTTTAGATGCCTTATCTCTAGCACTAGGGGATTTTTGGCCTGTATTTTGATGTGCCTTATCTCTAGTATTAGGGCCTTTTTACCTCTATTTTTAGGAGCCTTGGCTTTAGCTTAAGGGTCTTTATGACCTCTGTTTCGAAGTGCCTTATCTCTAGCATTAGGGGCTTTTTGACCTCCTATTTCGAGGTACTTTATCTCTAGCCTTAGGGCTTTTTACCTCTTATTTTGAGGGGCCTTATCTCTAGCATTAGGACCTTTTTGACCTCTTATTTTGAGGTGCCTTATCTCCAGCATTAGGAGCTTTTTTTACCTCTATTTTTAGGAGCCTAATCTATAGCATTAGGGGCTCTTTGAGCTCTGATTTTGAGGTGCCAGGTGCCTTATCTCTAGCAATAGGGGATTTTTTTACCTTTTACCTATATTTTGAGCTGCCTTATTTCTAGCATTAGGATCTTTTTTACCTCTGATTTTAGGTGTCTTAACTTTAGAATTAGGGGTTTTATGACCTTCGATCAAAGGGATTAACCGGTGATGACATATGGGACAGAAGTAGATGGAGAACGCTGGCAAGAAACATCGACCTCACATAAAAGTGGGAAAAGATGCAGACAAAGAATAAGATGACATCTAATTTTAGGTGCCTTATCTCTAGCATTAGGGGCTTTTTGACCTCTGATTTTGAGGTGCCTTATCTCTAGCCCCCAGCATTAGGGGATTTTTGACATTATTTTGATGTGCCTTATATCTAGCATTAATGGCATTTTGACCTATATTTTGAAGTGCCTTGTCTCTAACATTAGGAGCTTTTTTACCTCTATTTTGAGGTGTCTTATCTCTATCATTAGTGGCTTTTTGCCCTCCATTTTGAGGTGTCTTATTTTTAGCATTAGGGGCTTTTTTACCTCTATTTTTAGGAGCCTTATATATAGCATTACGGGCTTTGTTTTACCTCAATTTTGAGGAACATTACTTCTAGCATTAGAGGCTCTTTGACCTCTATTTTAGGTGCCTCATTTATAGCATTAGGTGCTTTTTACATCGATTTTGAGATGCATTACTTCAAGCATTAGAGGCTCTTTGACCTCTATTTTTAGGAGCCTTATATATAGCATTAGGGACTTTTTTACCTCTATTTGTAGGAGCCTTATATATAGCATTAGGGGCTTTTTGACCTCGATTTTAGGTGCATTACTTCTAGCATTAGAGGCTCTTTAACCTCTCTTTTTAGGTGCCTTATTTATATCATTAGGGGCTTTTTGAATTCTTTTAGGAGCCTTATATATAGCATTAGGGGCCTTTGACCTCGATTTTGAGGTGTATTACTTCTAGCATTAGAGGCTCTTTGACCTCTCTCTTTTGGTGCCTTATATATAGCATTAGGGGCCTTTGACCTCGATTTTGAGGAGCATTACTTGTAGCATTAGAGGCTCTTTGACCGCTATTTTTAGGTCCCTTATTTATAGCCTTAGGGGCTTTTTGACCTCGATTTTGAGGTGCATTACTTTTAGCATTAGAGGCTCTTTTACCTCTTTTTAGGTGCCTTATATATAGTATTAGGTGCTTTTTTACCTCTATTTCTAGGAGCCTTATATTTAGCATTAGGGGCTTTTTGACCTCGATTTTGAAGTGCATTACTTGTAGCATTAGATGGTCTTTGACCTCTATTTTTAGGTGCCTTATTTATAGCATTAGGGGCTTTTTTTTACCTCGATTTTAGGTGCATTACTTCTAGCATTAGAGGCTCTTTGACCTCTATTTTTAGGTACCTTATTTATAGCATTAGTGGCTTTTTGACCTCGATTTTGAAGTGCATTACTTTTAGCGTTAGAGGCTCTTTGACCGCTCTTTTTAGGTGCCTTATTTATATAGCATTAGGGCCCTTTTTACCTCTATTTTTATGTACCTTATTTCTAGCATTTAGGGGTTTTAACCTCTCTTTTTAGGTGCCTTATTTCTAGCATTACGGGGTATTTTACTTCTATTTAAGGTGCCTTTTTCTCGTATTAGGGTTTTTTTACCTCTATTTCAAGGTGACTTACCTCTAACATTAAAGGCTATTTTATGTCTTCGTTTAAAGGTTCTTAGTTGCTGTTCTCTTCTGTCTGTTCTATTTTTTCAAGTTCTTTAGTTTTTCGGTTTCCTTTGATATTTCATCTTCCAGTTTCCTTAGTTCGTCAATTTCCTTCGAGATTTCATCGCATTCTTTCCTAGTTCGTCAGTTTCCCTCTAGATTTCAAGAGAGATTTCAGTGCCGTGTGTCCTCAGTTCGTCAGATTCCTCAGAGAAATCGATGGCATCCGTCTTTGTCCATCAGGGCGATGGGTAAAGACAGGAATGCAATAAATTTTTTCTGCATATGTCATCACGCTAAAGTAAACGACGAGCAACACAATATTTTTACCTGTACGATCTGGATTTGACCCTTCTTCAATGTCGAATTTTGGAACTATCCTGTTGAAGAACCACACGTCGCTCACCGTTCAGTTGAACCATACTGTCTCCGTCCTTATTTCCATAGTTCCAATAGTCTCCAATTATAGGACATCGTTGCAAAAGCCCAAGCAAAAAATCATTCACGGCGCGTACATTATGTTCTTCAAAGCTCGACAACTTCTGCAGCAACCACCAAAACCAGCTGTAGATGAAGGTGTTCCGAAGAGCCTCCTGTTGATCCCGTAGATGTAATACACAATTCTCACAGTCGGCTCCCTTTTCCAAAAACAGCCATTAACAATGTTCACTGCGTTGCATGCTTAGTTTGAAAAAAGAGATCAGGTCTTCAGAAGTCATTTGAAGCTCGTGGCGGACCCGTTCAGAACTTCTCCGGGAAGATTCTGTTCTGGAGTCATTCAGAACTCCATGCCAAGTCTATTGCTGTCTTCTGAATCCTTTTGAAGATCCCAGAAAATTTTCTTCAGGTGCCGTTCAGGGAGCTCCAGGAAGAATCTGTTCTGGAGTCATTCAGAACTCCATGCTAAGTCTACGGCTGTTTCTTCTGAAGGCATTTGGAAATCCGGGAAAGTTTTCTTCCGTAGCCGTTCAGAGATTCTGCTCTAGGGTCATTCAGAACTCCATGCTAAGTCTATGGCCATTTCTTCAGAAGCCACTCAGAGATCCGTGGAGATTTTCTTCCGAAGCCGTTTAAGACTCGCGAAAAAAACTCTTTTTTCGTTTCAATAAACCCTAGTAACTCATCCTTATCATCATCATCATCATCATCCTAATAATAATAATAATAATAATAATAATAATAATAATAATAATTATAATAATGATAATAATAATAATGTTAATAATGATAGTAATAATAATAGTAACAATAATAATAAACTACATGATATGATTTATGGATTTGAGTCTGAACGTTCTGAAGTCGTTCAACGCTCAGATTTGCAATTTTAAGGAAAAGTTAAGAGACTGAATAGGAAGATGAAAAGATGATTAATACTATAATTTATTACTTTCATTATTAAGTAACGCCTGAAGCGCACTCGGCGATCGAACTTGGTCGAAGGGTAATTGATGTTTTCAGCAAACCGCATTGAAATAACCGAAGGCTTCTACTTATTTTTTCAGGTTTGAGATTTAAAACAATCCATTTTCGGTACGAATCGATATCAGAGCCGCTCGAAACAGAAAATACGTCTCAGAAAAATGCATTTCACTAGTACTTTTCTGAAGAATTCATTTTAGAGAATCAATAATGATGTAATATTCACATGATTTTTCCAATGGAATTATTACTTTCTAGATTTTTTTCGAAGGCGATGGATGTTACTATGTGTATATGTTATGTTTCTACCAATGGTTTATATATTCACACGCACACTCGCACACGCACACACACACATATATATATATATATATATATATATATATATATATATATATATATATGCATATATATATATATATATATATATATATATATATATATATATCTATATATATAGATATATATATATATATATATATATATATATATATATATATAGATATATATATATATATATATATATATATATATATATGTCTGTGTGTGTGTGTGTGTGTGTGTGTGTGTGTGTGTGTGTGTACATTTATGTGTGTCATCAGCCGTGACTGGTCCACTATCGAACAAAGACCCCAGACATGCCACTTTATACGTTCGTCTTCTCTTCCTCCCCCTATTTCTTTTACAATCTCTAGGGACACATTCTACAATTCTTAATGTCCATCTATTGTCTGACATTCTCATTATATGTCCTGCCCATGTCCATTCCTTTTTCTTACATGTTAGAATATCTTCTACTTTAGTTTGCTCTCGTATCCATGTTGCTCTGTTTATGTTTCTTATTGTTATTATCATCATCATTCTTTCCATAGCTCTTTTAAGTTATAATCAGCTTATGTTGTAAGGCCTTTAGTAAGGCTCCAAGTTTCTGATGCTTAAGTTAATACTCTTAGGATTATATGATTAGATACTTTCCTTTTTAGAAAAAAGACATTATATATATATATATGTATATATATATATAGATAGATAGATAGATAGATATAGAGACACACACACACACACATATATATATATATATATATATATATATATATATATGTATATATATATATGTGTATATATATATATATATATATATGTATATATATATGTATATATATATATATATATATATATATATATATATATATATATATATGTATATTTACACATACATACATATATATATACACATACATGAATACATGTATAATGAATACACAAGGTCTCATCGGCGTCCAAAATCGAAGACAGCTTCTCCTCCGACAGATCATCCTGCAGATAGTTTTCAGGATAACAGCAGAAATACATTTACATTTCTCCATTTATTGTTTGATATCGACATGTGTTTCGGATCACTTCGCGACCCTTCTTCAGGACTACATTGACTTTAGGAACTCCAGTTTAATATAAAGGTTATAGTGGTGAAAATTTGATCAAATTTTCAACTTCATAACCTTTATGTTAAAGTGATGTCTGTCCTAAGTACACCCAACAACAAAACCGGTGTCTCCTAGCCAGACCCGACTTGGATACATCATGCCATTCTTGCCCTGAAAGGTGGCCCGACGTTTAAACAACCAAGACATCGTTACGATGGTTCGAATGTGAGGAGGAGGGAAATTACCGATATCAGTCAAAGAAGTGTGAGGATTAAATATATATATATATATATATATATATATATATATATATATATATGTATATATATATATATATATATATATATATATATATATAAATATATATATATATATATAAATATATATATATAAATATATATATATAGTATACATACATACATACATATATATATATATATATATATATATATATATATATATATATATATATATATATATATATGAAAGAGATAGAGAGGTCTTCTCTTATTCTTTTAAGAAATGCAACTGTTTTCGAGAATATTTATCGAAAAATATAATCACACCGATACATTTGAATTCATTATTACATTTTTATATGGAACATCCTTAAATATTGTGGGAACTGTCTATTTCAATTAATATACGTCAGAATGATATATCCTTTGTTTGCATTATCCTAGCAGCTGCTCTCTCTCTCTCTCTCTCTCTCTCTCTCTCTCTCTCTCTCTCTCTCTCTCTCTCTCTCTCTCTCTCTCTCTCTATCTCTCTCGTTCAAGAATAAGTTAGATAAGATCATAAGAACTTTAAATACTTATGTATCCAATATTTCATGTAAATTGGATGTGCCCAAAGATCACACAAGACCGCTAACTACTTTTCAAGCAGGTGTTGGATTTGTATTTCGTTTGGGTGAAGATCCCATGTTCCAAAGATGTTCAATGACCACCTAAAAACAATGTTAGAACGATAAATGCACGTTTTCATTGTGAGGTCTAATCATTGATATCAAAGGTTATCAATAGGGATAATACCATGATCATCATCACTTCATAAATGTTAATATGCATACCTTGTCAAGCCATATATTAAGATCACCCAATTGCCACCTCTCCACCATCATCTTTAACCCCCACCTCGTTATATCCTCTTACCCCCATCCCCACATGTTTGAGGTTTAAAGGTCTCATAGTTATGATAAGATCTTTCTGGTGAAAATTTTTTAGTAGATGAAAAACAAAATACTAAGATGACAATAGTTTATACAGTCTGCTTTCCAGGTGTTTACAATTATTTCAAAACTATAAATAACGAAGTAAATATGCAAAAGAATGATTGAACGGATATCGAGAGTAATGGATTTCTTGAAGAGCTTACCGGGAGAACATCTTTAAGGTGTTGGATATCAGGTCATGAAACGATAAGTAAAATCGTAACAATACGAAGAGTCACTGCTAAGGAAATATTTCCTTTTGCCTTGTGAAGGGTGAAGCCAGCTAGACTCGGAACTTTGCGTATTGAGCAATCGTCACCAGGGAAGGTGGTTCGCTTGGAATTGGACTACTTGCCCCGATAATTTGATCTATTGATTGATTGATTGGGAGTTTCCTGTCCTCCTGACATCTAGGGTTATTGACACCGAATCAGATAATCTGAGTAAACAATGAGTTGATAGTTTAATCTTTTATACCCTACATCATATATACCACAACATCACTATAATAATGCACCAATGAACACTTTCATTGTATGTCATTTCACATATTTTATTTTCACCAATCGCTTCTGAAACAAAATAAGTTATGTTAACTGATGATGCATTTTAAATCTCCAAACTTAGACTAATATAATTGATATATCAAATAATACTATTTTCTCCAAGAGGGCCGGAGCCAAGTAGTCAGTGAGAAAAGCTGACCCCAACCACACCGAGCTATGTGGCTCATGACCGAAATCAAAGGAAAACACTGAAATCAACAACTAGACCTTTAAACCTCATTACCATCGAAATTTTGAACAACGACCACTTATTAATGATTGGTGATCCAACAGATGCTATTTGAAACGATACATTATTATCGCCTAAATATAATGCGTGGAGAGAGAGAGAGAGAGAGAGAGAGAGAGAGAGAGAGAGAGAGAGAGAGAGAGAGAGAGAGAGAGGGGGGGATTCTAAGGAAAATACAAACGAAGGATATTTCTGTGTTATGAATATTAATATGAATAGTCAGTTCCAATATTATTCAAGAAAATTTTATATAGAAATAGGATAGAAAAATTCCAATAAAAATTTATGATAAAATTTCTTGATGAATTAGTTTCGAAATGATATTAGATTATATTTTTAAAAGGATAAAAAAGTTCTCTCTCTTCATCTCATTTCTTTGAATGATATTGGTAATTTCCCTCCTCACATTCGAACCATCCTAACGATGTCTCGGTTGTTTAATGTCGGCCACCTTCCCTGGCAAGATGGGCATGTTCTCTCAAAATCAGGTCTGGCCAGGCGACACCGGTTTTGTTGATGGGTGTACATAATATATATAGACACACATATATATATATATATATATATATATATATATATATATATATATATATATATATATATATTTCAAATAAGCCATATATATTAATACATTAAAGTCTGGATTCTCTTAACGACCTCGGGATCAGAGCCCAAGGCGGAACCGCCCAAAGACTATGATATCGGACCGGCGGGGATTTGAACCCTCGCCAGGATATCTGTATGTGTAAGAGAATCCAGACTTTAATGTATTAATATATATGGCTTATTTGAAATATGAAAGAAACACGTTTAAATGTGCAAAAAATTTATCATATATATATATATATATATATATATATATATATATATATATATATATGGGTGTGTATATATATATTATATAGACATTTTAACGATTATATATATACATACATATATATATATGCATATATATATATATATATATATATATATATATATATATATATGTATAGTATGTATACTGTATATTAAGAATTAAAATTAAATATTCTATGAACAGTAACAACATTGAAATAAATCTTTTATATATAAACGATGAAAAAAAACAGGGGATAGAGAAATAGTGAGCTCGAATGTATCCTCAAGCATGAGAACTCTACCCTAAGACATTGAGAGACCATGGTAGAGAGGCTATGGCCCTATTATTATTGTTATTATTATTAATATTATTATTATTATTATTATTATTATTATTACTTGCTAAGCTATAACCCTAGATGGAAAAGCAGAATGCTATAAGCCCAGGGGCCCCAACAGGGAAAATAGCACAGTGAGGAAAGGAAACAAGGAAAAATGAATTATTCTAAGAAGAGTAACAACATTAAAATAAATATTTCGTATTTAAATTATAAAAACTGTAACAAAACAAGAGGAAAGAAAATTAGATAGAATAGTGTGCACTGAGTGTACCCTCAAGCAAGAGAACTCTAACCCAAGACAATGGTAGACCATGGTACTGAAGCTATAGCACTACTCAAGACTAGAGAACAATGGTTTGATTTTGGAGTGTCCTCCTAGAAGAGCTGTTTACCATAGCTAAAGAGTCCCTTCTACCCTTACCAAGAGGAAAGTAGCCACTGAATAATTACATTGCAGTAGTTAACCCCTTGAGTGAAGAAGAATTATTTGGCATTCTCAGTATTGTCAGGTTTATAAGAACACAGAACAATGTGGAAAGATTATTCCGTGTATTAATAGGCTAAGGAAAAATGAGCTGTAACCAGAGAGTGATCCCATATAGTACTGTCTGGCCAGTCAGTACCCAATAAGTCTCTAGAGGTAGTATCTCAACGGGTGTCTGGTGCCCTGGCCAACCTACTACCTAATGTCATTAGCAAAAGCGTTGGGCAAGCAACTTAAGTCCTAAGTACTGTACTTGCTGGGAAACAATAATCTCGTTTGGATTTTTTTTTACCATGCAGCTATAGTACTATGAGTTATTTTTCACGTTACATTTTATCCCCGCTCTTTCAAACTTCCCTCTATTTATAGGCGATTCCAGTGGCCACCTTTGGGTTTCGACCTAACCTTTTTCTTCCTTTGGAATTTTTTCTTAATAACAGGCCATAGCTATGTAAAGGCATATATAGATTAGTGAAGTGTCTCCCATTCAGTATTGAGGAAGAAAATAGATAGATATCTTTCCTTTATTTTTTTCGGCATCATAAGTTTAGTTCTTGGTAATCGAAAGAGAACTTCTAAAGATTTTGCTCAGAAAGAAAGGCCATTGAAATAATACGAAACCCTAACTAAATTCTCTTCCCTCTAAATGGAACCTTAAATAACTAGATTGAAAAAAAAACAAAAAAACTCAATCGCTGCTTGGTCACCATGGGAAAGGAAAAGTAGTATTATTACTGCTATCAAAGGCCTTATCTATATTGCAATGGACGTCTTTTATCTCCGTTAACAGATCCATACCGTAACGTCTTCCGTTCAGTAAACCGCGAAACAGATTTAAAGTTTAAAGTCTGCTCATGAATGGCAGAGAAAAAAGACAGTGATACTGCCCTAACTAGTAGGGCAATGCCCTAGAGACTAACCGTATACCGTAAACTTATGATCAGCGCCCAAGACCCCTCTCCACCCAAGCTATAACTAAGAGGGGCCAGACAATAGCTGTTGGTGACACAGCAGGTAGACCTACTGGCTCGCCAAACTCTCCACCCTAGCTCATAAGGTGAGGTTGCCGACACTACAAGGAACTGTATAGTTTGAGAGGGCTATATACGAACTCCAGTCCGTCGATCACCAAGCAGGGACGTTTCTAATCTCTCCGAGATGAAAAAAAAGGAAGGATATGAGTTGTCTAAAAAATATAATAATGAACATTTAATCTTATAATTTTAGCAATAAGCAACGTTGATATATATAGTATAATGTAGAACACAAAACAGCATACTGAGTTTGTAACTCAATATTTTCTGAAAATCTTCTTCAGAATGCAAAACTTGATAAACACCTTTTTTTTCATAAAAAAAGATTTAAATCTTGATTTTGATATCACCATTGGAAGTTGGTTTCTGCATATCTTGGAAGTTCCCGTCCCTTTACCCCCAAGTAAGTTATTGTATATAAGTAATTTAGTACAGCGGCATAGCAGACCAATTGTTCAAATTGGTCTAAAAGCACCAAAATTGGCACACATGTAGATTAATATATTCTAAACATTTTTGGATATGGAGGCATTCAAGATTAGCCCTTAGGAAGATATGGCGGCCATTGTTCAAAATGGCCGCCATTTAACATTAGCGTCATTACATAGACTTCATTATGTGTCGTTAGTTTGGTGCTAGATGGGCCAAAATTCCCTTTTTTTACATCAGAATTAACATCAATAAATGTTTAACAGATATTTAGATGAATCTTCTCAAAAATGGCCCCCAAACTGGCCGCCATTTTGTGGAAAAAGTGGACATTTGATGAAGATTTCAATACTCAATGACATAATACCTCTAATAACCAGTACCTGATTTCAGGAACACACTTTAATTGCTCAAGTTGCTTTTTTATTTCAAATTGCTGGCAAAATTGCTAGTCAAAATAATACACAGAGTACGGGAAGTTTACAGTATGGTCAGATTGTAGTTATATAGTCGACCAAAAGCCCAGTCTCTAGGCACAGTACTTGTGTAATCCTGCAGTACATACATGTAATACAATAACGTAGATTTTGCCACACTATGTTAATTATGATTCCGAACTTTTCAAATCTGGTCACCAGAATTATGAATGTCTACAGATCATAATGTTGGTTAGCAAGTTTTCTGTCCCAATCTACTGGCATTCGCCTTCACAGAAACATAGACCAGTGCATTGCAGTGAAGCGTTCTTGCACTTGCAGCGGTTTTTGCAGCCTTTCTTGCATCCGCAAGACACCAGCTCATAGCAGGCCTTGGATGCCTCAGGGAGTGTGGTCCAGAGTGGTGTGTAGAGCCCATCATCACTCCGATGCCAGCCCCAGTCTGTTGGTGGAGGGAGCACGGGCGTTGGTACCAATGCCTGGCCCCAGACATGACCACCCTGAAGGGCAGATCTCTTCACATGCTGCTCCAGAGCAGCGTAGGTTGGCGGGATGTTCTGAACAGAGTTCGTCTTTGCAAAGAGCTGCTTTCTCGCCTTGTTGACGTCCTTGCATTTGCTTGTGCGGTCATACAGGAGTATGACAAACCTCTCGATGACATGCATTGTATCCTCTTGGATGCTTGTGGGTGCATTTGCCAGACTCAGCAGGGCATCAGTGAGTTCTGGCAGCGTGTTCCATGTTGCCCAGGCAGATTTCTTCCCATGTCCGACGAAGGCTGACACAGTATCACACCCTGTGATGGCATGAAACATTGGAAGAGCACATGCCTTCTCTGGACCAAGGGAGGAAGCTATTTCATGGGCTGCAATGTAGCGGTAGTTCTTGCCTGTCCCAAAGGCTACCCAGAGTTCGTCTCCAGCTGGTAGTTTCTGGACTACCATCACTGCTAGGACCACGACGTCACTGTCTACTGTTCGAACCTGTATCTGGTGGTGACCATGTTGTGCAGCATGTGCTACATGTAGCATCATGCGGGTGTCTGCCTCTTCTTGGTTGCATGGTGCGAGTGAGTTGACATCCTCTTGCTGTGGAACACAGATCACCTGCTCCCCATCAGTGACGACCAGTTCCTTGCCTTCTTCTTGAAAGGACTCTGCAAGCATGGTGGAGAGGTAGCTGAAGAGCTCCACTTTGTTGCTATCAACTCGCAGGAAACTTTGCCAATTTCCTGGTATGACTGCTGAGTCGACAACACGCCGACGTACTCCCTTTCCACGCTGTTCTCTGGTTGATGCCTTCAGGGAATCTGCTCTGTAGCTGTCCCACACAAGGTCAAGACGTGATACATGTTGGAAACGTTGTACAACGTATGGGATGAACACTTGCTGTGCATATTCCTCGAACGTGTTGGCAGTACCCGGCTTCAACATCTGTACGATTACTGCTCCATCGAGGACAACAGCAGTGACAGTAGGAGCTTCAAACTGAGGCTCAGCATGGCCTTCAAGGCACACCAGCAAGTCACTCTTGCTCCCTAGGTACAGTCTCCCTCCGTCAGATAAAGCTGGAGGGCATTGCTGATTTTCATGCCTGAAGAACTCTTCTAGATTCCCATCACGGGTCTGGCAGCCGATATATAATCGTGCGAAGAGCGCAACATCATTCTTCAGAGATTTGACCTGTTCTTTTCCTTTGGGTATATTGGGTCCTCTCTTGGTCGCAAACAGTGGTAGCTTGTTCCGGTGGATTGCCACCTCAATGGACTTGGTTCTGTCCACGATGCATTCCTTTGAGAATGCTTCAAACTGGTCTTGGCCAATCTGCTTGGCGTTACGGACTGTTTCTATGACTGCAGGGTCTGCGATCTCCTTTGTGTCGAGCACCAGCAAGTCCTGACTGTCCTCCTCGAAAGGGTTGCCCAGCTCTTCAATGACGGCCACGAGTGAGCGCACATCTCTGGCAAAAGTGTTCTGCACACTTGGTGTCTCTTCGTGGTGACGTGTCTCCTCTTGATCGTGTGGATGCAGATTGAAGTCGTCAAATTCCACAATCACTCTAGCAACCTCCGGTCCGGCAACCATCCAGCGCCTCAGTGCAGTTGGATTGTCTGTGAGGCCGATGGCTCCTCCATCACCCTTGACATACGCGTTGTTCTGCTCATGTCCTTGGTCAAGAGGGATTGCTGAAAAGATCCTCTTGGTCTTCTGGACTGTGAAGTTCTCCGAGTTCATCAAATTTGACCAAGTTTGCAGCCATTGTCGTGTATCCACTCCCAGGGTCTCGGCGTTTAGACAGTACTGGGCAGACAAGTGACTCTGTTGTCTCCTCTTGACATACAAGACACAGCTTCCAGTTTGTCTCAGGAGGTGTTGTGGGAGTACGTTGCTCAAAAGTATCGACCAGTTGGAACTTCTTTGCCATGGCTGCAGTCTGGAACAACGCGTCTCTGATGTCAGGTGGTGCTGCTGCTGCCTCACCTGCAAAGACACAAAACACCACCATGTTACCACAAGTTACTACTACAAGCACCATGACTATCAACACTATACTATTACTGCAGCCGCCGTCACTGCCACCAACGCTGCCGCTGCAAAGTAAAATTCATTTTCTTGTGAAATGGTAGCCAAATTATTTGGTAAGCACAGAAGTATGTGTAATTGTACAATACTTATCACCTCTAGCACACTTATCACCTTTAGCATCCACAAAAAGACAAATTATGGTACATATTCAATGACGCTAACGGTAAATAGCGGCCATTTTGAAAAATGGCCGCCAAATGTGCTACGGGGAGAATCTTGAATGCCTCCATATCCAAAATTGTTCAGAATGTATTAATCCACATGTGTGCCAATTTTGGTGCTTTTAGAACAATTTGAACAATTGGTTTCATATTTCTTACTATGCCGCTGGGCTAATTTAACTGCATAAAGATAGGATTACTCTCTCAGTACTTTTTTACCATCATGATAAAGAATGTATATTGAAGAACGGGATATATTAGATATGAAAGAAAAATAGCCTGATTAATTTCATAATGGTGGTATTTACTCTTTATATCCTATAAAACTTCCTTTAAAGTTGTTTTTAAGTTTTTTTTTATTGTGAAGTTCATGGAAACCTCCCTGTTTTTTCGACTTCCCTTGCTTGTAATAGGCATGTCCTATCTTTTTTTTTAATTATAACAGATTTTTTTTTCCTCCAAAGCCCGAGAGAACGTTAGATTATTTACTTTCCTCTACAGATCCTCTTAAGTAGACGATCTTATGTGAGACAGATAAAAGCCACGCACTTCAGTTGGCTGATGAGTGATGCTACTTCCGATGAAATCGAAAGTGGACTGTAAAAGAGTTAATACTTTTCTTTTTAGAAAAATTGTCATTTCACTTTTCATAATATTTTGTTTTTCGAAAGCTCTCCTTACTTTGCTTATCCTTTTAAAAGTGTTGTGTAGTGAAGAAGGAGGTACTCTGTGTTAGGCCTACTTGACACCAATTCAAGCACAAATATCATCATAAACGTTATTTGTGTGCTCTTTGATGACCACCTAATGTGAGGTGGCTGGACTTGTAAATTTTGACGAGCATCTACACTTGTCAATCATCAGGATAGTTATGGTCACACGAACAGCGATTAATACAATTTGTTTGACAGTCTTTTTAAATGCAGCCTTTCTTTATAAACTGGTTCAGCTTTTTAACGACATATAGCGCCATTGCATGTTAAATATTATATATATATATATATATATATATATATATATATATATATATGTGTGTATATATATATGTATGTGTGTATATATATATTTATATATATATATATATTTGTATGTATATGTGTGTGTGTGTGTGATAAAGAGTAACTGTCACTGTCTGGCTATATATATATATATATATATATATATATATATATATATATATATATATATACACATACATACACACACGCACACACACACACACACACACATATATATATATATATATATATATATTACCAAACGTATGATTACCATTGCCCTGAGAATTAGTTTGGAAAGGGGGAGGGAGTGGGAAGGGTTCAATCTCTTATTATTACGGGTCGCGTTCACACACACACACACACACACACACACACACACACATATATATATATATATATATATATATATATATATATACACATATGTAATATTTTTATTACCCCTCCTCATAGCGGGTAAAGGACTTTCAAATCCCATTGCCTTTAATTTCACTCCTTTTGAAACGTTTATCTCTTTGTTATTGCAATGTTAACAGCTCGTCATAAATCCATAAACATCATGCAATATTCGTAGAACGAATTCATCATCATGGAAAATACTCCCCCGGTGAATTCTGTTGCTAATGAAGTGTTTTCCCAGGAACTCGTTCTATGCCCTTCCGCAACCCATTCTTTATTCATCCCCACCCACCACCACTCCCACCCCCATCTCTTACAACACAGAGCTAAAGTCTCCATCTCGACTCTATTGATCGTTACCTTTAGCATATAATCCAGTCAGTAATGAGGGGCGGAGTCTCCCCACAGCTTGTCTTTATTGGTCCCTTCCATGAGGTCGGTTATTTCAGCACAGGTGATTGGTCGGCAAGAGGTAATTGGTGTCCAGCAAAGTGACAGATGGCTAAGGTGTCCGTCCATTCTTGTCTATAACGAAGCCTCAGCGATGCAACTGTCACTCCGTCTTACATAAGTTGGGCTCATTAAGTGACTCTTTGTTTCTTTTTCTCATTTTTTTTTTTTTGGGGGGGGGGCAGGAGCATTAGTGTTAGACGTTGTGACGTTGACCAAACAGGCTTCCGCTTGTAATGGTAAAGTTTATAAACTTCGATAACAAAATCAAAAGATATTTTTCAAGTTGATGAAAATTCTGGTATAATGATTGAGAATATGTAAATGATTTATTATTATACCCTTTAGAAATACTGCATCATTCAAGTAAGATTTTGCCGTAGGGTCTTGAAAAACATCCATCAACTTTTTTTAATTTCCATAACAGCAGTAGATTCTAGAGCAGTGGTTCCCAACCTTTTAAACATGGCGACCCATTTTAGAACAAGCAATCAGGAAGCGACCCCAATATATACGCATTCATTTTTTTTTTTTTTTTTTGTACAATAAACTGCCATATATTGCGATTATTGAGTTATATATTATCTATTCGTGAAGTAACCATACATTCCGTAAATTCAGGATTAGTTTCAAATTTATTCATAATTCTAAAGCTGCTACAAAAAAAAATTAATTGTAAATCAATCAAAATCATTCAAAAAAATTCCCAACGTTATGTAAAGCGTGTATATGAAGTGACCTTAATGCGACGGCTGGTGTTGCAGTTTTTTTAGGTAGCAAATCTATCTTGGGCTCCGTTGTCATCTTCCACATATAATTGATTTCGGCATTTGTTTTTAAGGATGAGAAGTTGGAGGAAGGCTGCTTCACATAAGTAAGTTGTTGGGAACGGCAATACATTCCTTATTGCGATTTCTGATATTACTCGGAATTTTTGGAAATTTTTGCCCAAAATTCTTGTAATTGCAGTTCACCAAACCATGATTTAGCTTCAAATTCGTTTTTTCAGTCGATGAACTCTTCTTTTTCTGCTTCAGGGACCTCAGATACACTGGCATTAAAAGGGTTGATTGTAAGGGAGAAAGATTTGTAACATTCATCATGAAAATAACTTCTTATTTGAACAGTAAGATTTCCCAAATGCTCTTGTATCAAGCCATATAAGTCATCGATTTTATTTGCCGCTTCTTCAACAAATTGGGCAAGTGTTGGGAACCTGTATAATTCCTTTTGGTTAATTTCGGTGATACAGAGTTCCAATTTCATTTCAAAAGACAATACCTTTTCAGACATAAATATTATCGTACTTTCCTAACCCTGTAATCTTGGATGAATACTATTAAATATCTCAGAAATGTTGGCCAGGTATGCTAATTTGCACAACTTAAATTCATCCGTAAACAATAATTCATATTCACTTGCATTCTGAGAAGTGAAAAATATTTGCAGCTCTCCTCTGAAGTCAAAAAATCTTTTCAGTGCCTTTTCTTTCGAGAGCCACCTTACCTCCGTGTGAAACAGTAGTGCTTCGTGTGTTGAACCCATATCGCCACATAAAACGTATAAGAGCCGGGTTACAAGTGGCCATGATTTAACGACATTTACTGCTTTAATCACTCGGCTAAGCACTTCTTTAAATGATTCAGGTAACGTCTTGGTAGCTAATACTTGTCAATGAACCATGCAGTGAGTCTCAATTACCTCTGGAGTCACTTTTTAACTAACGATTGAAGCCAGACATACAGCCGGGCATCGTAGGTGCCCCGTCAATACAAACTCCGCATAATTTCTCACATTCGATCGAACGTACTTTGAAGAAATCATCACTCAAATAGAAAATATCAGCATCAGTAGTTGAAGTTTTCATTTTTATAATACCGAACATACCCAAGAAGTTGTGAAAAGTTTGTCCCATCAGTAGTTTCATCAAGCTGTTACATTAAGTTAAATAGTACGATGCAAACATGGATTGATAAAGGGAACATTTTCTCCCGAATCATGATATTATGATCCTAAGAACCACTCTAGGTATCCAAGATAGGTATTATAATGAGTTTTTGGTGTCCGTAAAGTCAAAGAACAGAGCGAGCGAAAGATTGTTGGAGTCTAACTCACACGTTAGCCAACATATTCAGTTATTTAACCATTGATGTAATGCTCTTACAGAAAAAAGTTCAGTTCAGAAAGTAATGAACTCAAAATGTTTTAACATTCAGAAAATGGTATGGTACCTATTGTGCAAACATGCAGCATATTCTATAAAAGATTTTAGTGGTCTAATATACCAATAACTGTTGTTAATGTGTTACTCCCCTTGTAAAGAATTTATTTAACTGTCTTCATATGTTTTTTCACCTTGTTTTACATAATATTCCCATTCAGCTCAAAATCGATTGGCGACCCTACGGCATTGGTGTAGCGACCCCATTTGGGGTCGCGACCCACAGGTTGGGAACCACTGTTGAATCTAGAGTCTTCTGAAATTACTCCCGAAAATCGTTGGCAATTAATAGTAGTGCTGCTCAGGAGTCATGTATGTGGTTTAGGTGTTAGTTACTTCTCTCGCCAGAAAGAGGATTATAGTTCGCGTGTGCACATTCCATTAAATCACGTACCCGATAGTTATTCGACAGTGGAGGATCGCAGTCAGCATAGAAGATGATGTAAGCTAGCAACCACATTCCAAATTACTGGCTGCAAGCCGAAAGAATTGCTAATATCTAAAGTCTTTCTCTGTAAGGGAAAAACACAAGCGGTTCTTAGAACCAATTGTCAAAATATAAAGATCCTATTCATCCACCAGAGACAATACATTATTTTATTTTTGCGCTCACCAAGACAAAATCGTGTAAAAAGTAATTTTCTAGGATTCCTAATCCTCATTACTAACGCAAATTTGGTGTAGAAAACCAATCAAAGATTATCACTAATACAAGAAATTAACGCTCCTGAATTCTGTACTGAAACAAAATTCACAAAATATGACTGACAGTTTGTATTAGTGTTCTGATCCTTACCTTCCTTTTCAGCGAGGGATGAGGGTTTGGAAGAGTTTATAGGTCTCCCTGCTTATTCATCAGTACCCACTGCCTGATCTTCTCTGGTCCGTCCTTGGATGGAGAGGGGACTTGAACACTGAATCATGTGGATAACCAGCCACCCATTGAGATACTACCGCTAGAGAGTTATGGGGTTTTTTCACTGGCTAGACAGTACTACGTTGGATCCTTCTTCCAGGTTATGGTTCATTTTCCCCTTGCCTACACATACACTGAATAGTCTGGCCTATCCTTTACAGACTCTCCTCTGTCCTCATACAACTGACAACACTGTAATTATCAAACAATTCTTCTTCACCCAGGGGGTTGACTACTGCACTGTAATTGTTCAGTGGTCACTTTTCTCTTGGTAAGGGTAGAAGAGACTCTTTAGCAATGGTAAGCAGCTCTTCTAGGAGGACACTCCAAAAGCCTACTCTTCCATCCCATGAATTTTGGAGCTCCTGCAAGAAAATATGAAGGATATTAAGTATTATTTCCCTTTTATAGCAGACTGATAGAACAGTGTCAGCACAGAATTAGTCGGGAGTTTCCTAATCATCCGGGCCTCTATAATCCGGAAATTCATTACCTTGTTGTCCTCATTAGTCAACTGAACATACTGTACATTCGAATTATTATTATGCACATGACTAAAATGATATTAAAATCACTGTATGTGGAGCTATGGACTCGTGATCAAGAGTAATTTGCAAATTAATCTTATATATGAGGCTGCCTTTACATTAAGACCATTATTACATCCCTGACTTAAGATTCTAGTTTAGATGTCACATAGAATGTGACCCTTTTGACAGCCATCTTAATACTACACATCAATACAATTGTGCAACTTACTGAATGGAATGAGAATATTCAAGAAATTCTTTTACCTTCACATGAATACTTAAACACTTTAAACAACCTTTCCATAGTTTAAGAGGCTAGTATGGCCAATAATTTTACCTAGAGACTTTACTTCTCACAATATACCTCATATCCAGAGTATGAAATAAATCTACTCCGTATTACTTCAGTTTCCCAAAAGGTATCATACTCTTATATTGATACACATTTTCCATGC
The DNA here is from genome assembly GCF_036898095.1 of Palaemon carinicauda. NCBI lineage: Eukaryota > Metazoa > Arthropoda > Malacostraca > Decapoda > Palaemonidae > Palaemon > Palaemon carinicauda. The sequence continues at coordinate 84,879,907 of NC_090725.1, forward strand.
TGCATGCTCACTCAAAGTATTATTATTTAAATGGCTGTAACAAGAAGAGAATAGTCAATATGCTATTCATCCTTGATGTAAGCCATTACCTAGCTCATTTCATGAATTGTCCAAGAAATCCAGTTCACATATCCATCAGGCAGTTCTCATGCCCTTTTTGCATTATCTAGTTTGCACTTTAAAATCTGTAGATTCAGTTCCCACTGACTTCACCATCTTGCAGGTTAAGTCAGTTTGCTAATTACAGGCTTAGTAGCAACAGTGATCAGTTATTCGTAAGAGCTTTCCTTAATACAGGTATTTTTCTAATTCTTAACAAGCTAGAAAATACGAAATGCTTTCTTGTCAACAATTGTTTCAGTTGCTCCAATAATGGTTTCTTTATAGCAAAGTCACCAGGGGTACGAAATAGCTATCATTCACCAAAGGTTAGACAGAACAGTGCCTTATCTCTTGTATCTGGTGTGCAGTGTTATTGGGTACTGGGTGCCCATTAACTGCAGAATTGGCTCTTCTGCCAGGAAATATGCAAGAACCTTGTAAGTTTGGATTCAGAAAGCAACTAATCAAAGATATCTAAATTTCTCCAGGATAGACAGACATTGTAGTAGATTTATCAAGAGGGGCTCTTGATAATCAATAAAGTCTGCGGTAGTCTAGACTGCCAAATAATGACTTAGTCTCCTTCGTTGTCATTGGCTAGGGCATCCCTTCTAATGCTCCAACCTTGTCTGCTTTCTTGACCCTCCAGTTATGCTAATGGCTCTCAGACTGTGCATTACAGATGATAATTATGGCCTGCTTTTCCGTTACTAATTTGAGGAGAGGTGACAAAGTGATGCCAGTGCATTAGGTGTCATTTGCTTGACACCACAATATTGCATTAAGACTATCATAGAGGTATTCTACTGGGCCAATAATTTTTGAGTGGTAAGTAGAAATCAAGAGATTTTGGGTGCCAAAGTCTAATTAAAAAAGTTATTATCTATTATAGATAACCCAAAATACAATAGTTCATCTTTTTGAGAAGGACTTAGGTGATTGCAGAACTTAGTAGCATGCCTAAAGCTGCTGATAGGAACATCCAGCAGCGTTCTAACTTTTCAATACCTACCTGAGGGAAAGTCGAATTGATGGCCCTTTACTATTTGCACCACTGAATGGTAGAATTTAATTGAGCTTAATATTAAAACTTCTAATGGAACTTAGGGTCCTCTCCTTGACATCATTTGGCACACATTTTTTGAGTGCAAATATCATATATTTTCGGATGAAATTACTCCAAGTATAGCATAAAAGGAAGGGCCATTTAGATTTTTTGACTCCATAATTAGTATCGCCAGGTTTAGGATGGCTATTTTTTAGTTGTCTGTAAAAATTTGTTTGTGGAGCCATTCCTTGGGTAAACGGATCATGTAACTAAGCCAATATAATTGATGCTTGGTGAATATGAATTCAATTCTTATGTATCCTGTTTGATACTGAATCTGTGTGTGGAATTCATATTTTCCAAGTAAGACCATAATTTTTTGCAAACAGGCAGAATGAATTTGTTCTACTTGCTTGAGATGGTGTCGATATAGAGTCCGGGCCTCTGCACCAAAGAGGAGAGTTCAAATACATACAGCTTTACATTCATGGATTTTAATTGACAGTCTCAGGTGTTTGCACTGAAAAAAAAAAAACCCCTGGGCCTCAACTTTCCAAATACACATGAATCCCTCTTTATTTTCTTCAGCAGGTAGTGGATAAAACAATGCTAGCAAGATATTTGAAGAATGGTGCATCCGCAGTATTGCATCATTACTGATAAAGACAGGCAATCTCTGATTTGGTTTAGTTTGGTATAGGCCTACTATGACTTCTGTTTTTATTGTATTTATTTGTAAGCTAAGTTCCTGGTAAATTGATGATACGGTGGTAGAGTGTCTATGATGTGTTGCATTTACTCCAGGGTGTGGGCTATAAGGGCAGCTTCAGCAACATATTGCAGGTCAACGAGTTGGAAAGTAAAAGTTTTTGTTTGGACATGTAACCATCTGATGTTGAACAGGTTACCATCCATTTATTATTCTATTTGGGTCACGTCTTCTCTGAGTTTTTCCTACAAATAATTTATTAATGAAGAGAAAACTGAGTGAAAGGGATAAGGTCCTAAACAAAACCCTGCTTTACTCCAGTTTCCACAGGAAGAATAATGATTTCAAGGTGCCAATATATACTTTTGCTTATATGTTGGCTTTGAAGAATTTGCCTGGAAATTTGTATTTTGTAAGTATCTTACATAGGAGCTTTTGGGGGACAGTGTCGAAGGCCTTGGTAAGGTCAATAAAGACTTGTATTGTCTGTATTTTGCTCTTGACCTTTGTTCTGTACTTGCCTCAGCATAAATAATGTTGATGGTCCCTCATTCCATGCTAAACCCACAATGGATCTCTGGCAGCATGTATTCAGATATATGTTTAATTAAGCACAGGAGCATAACTCTGCTAGAACTTTACCAGTTGCAAATTGAAAACCAGTGGAGGGATGACCCATGGTAGAGGTATAACAGACAGCACCTTAACCAAATGTGTGCATGCACTGCTTCACTGTGTTCCTTTACCGTCATGCTTTGGAGACGTTTACTGGTGTACACTTTGCTACCTCGGAACAACATACACTAAGGCTTCAAACAAGAAAGACTATGATGTCTTTCTCCAGTGGCTGCAGTTACACCCACCATTTGCAGATTACCAACCTGATCACCTAGTATCTATTTCTGCTGGTGCTGTAGCTGACACATCTGTCAACTGTTACAATAACATGTAGATTGGTCAAGCTACAGTATCTAAAATAACATGGAGACAGTTCTCCGAGGTCACCCTGGATTGTAGTAACAAACTCAAGAATATGTGAGATAAGAAAATTATTAATATCAGGAGCAACACACAGAGGTGAACCCTACTCTCTTTTGCAGCTGGATGATTTGCGTCCTATAAACAAGTTCTGACACGGAGCATATAAGCTGACTCCTCAGCCTTTATCTCTATTTTATGATGGTGCCATGCATAAACCAACCAAAAGTGCCCTAGGTACTCTCAAATTATTTGCCCCTGTATAACCAAATATTCCAAACAACTGCCAGTTTTTCATAAACGGCAGCCATCTGCTGCATTCAGTAGTCTAGCCACAACCATCAACCTACGATGGTGTGTTACAGTACTATATTAACTGCATCTTTAGGCACTATGGGGCTAGCACTGCTACTGTGTTTTG
>NC_090725.1:84893164-84930664 GCF_036898095.1 Palaemon carinicauda
AAACAATAATCCAAATACTTCTCTTCTCACCTTTACAGTGATCAACTTGCTCTTCTAGGTACTCTAATAAAAGTCAAGCAATATTTTTTCCTCACTATTTTCTATTTTCACAAGCATTTTTGTAAATCTCGTCTGAAAACAATGTATTTCCAAAATATAGCCTATATATATATATATATATATATATATATATATATATATATATATATATATATATATATTATATATATATATATATATATATATATATATATATATATATATATATATATATATATATATTTCGCACACTGCACTGTTATTTTTGTCTCAGTAACCCACAAAACATTGTAGATTGTTTTCTTGCCGTGTAAAAATACAAGACTCTCTCTCTCTCTCTCTCTCTCTCTCTCTCTCTCTCTCTCTCTTTCAATAAAAATATGGCGTATGAGGTTGGAAACCTCACCAGTCCCCCTGCCTGGCCTCTATCCTCAAAGCTGTAATCAAATCCAGGCCTGCAACCTCTCATTTTATGTTACTGTTACACTAAACACAATAGGAAGTATGCAATTATTTTCTTTGCAGAGATCCTTTTGGAGGGAAATTCTAATGGCCATAGCCTCGGGAGAGGAGTTCCATTTACTAATTAGGTTACATATCTTTAAAGTAAGGGGCCTACAAATCTTAATTAGGAGTTCCTTTGCCTTAAGGTACAACATTTATGCAACCCAGTCCATTGGTATTTCCTAGGGCAGCAGTTTTCAGATTGCACCCAATTACTATCATTACAGTAACGTTCCTCAGCAAATAGACTGGCGTTATATATGCGATTGCTATTAGTCTCTAGAGGGTCTATGTAGAATGCATTTTCTCCCCAAATGGTATACATGGTATATATGTGTGTGTCAGTTCAGTCAACTAATTATTAACTGCTACTTTGCTGATGGTAAGTAGTATTACTTAAACAGTGTTACCACATAAATGCAAGTCACTTGAATTTCTGAAGCACCATTTCCAAAAGCATGAAAACATAGATTGAAGGGTTGAATATCTCCTTGTTGGAGAAATGCCTGAGTAATTTGCATATGAGCATCTTTCCTGTAGCTCCAAGGCTATCACTTTTAGTCTTCTATATAGTGTGAAGTCACCGGATGGGTTTGGTCCTGAGGTTTGCAGCTCGTGCGCTCTGTACTCAAACCAAATAGTTATGGAAAATACAAAATGTTAAGTTCTGGTGCATAGAATATTCATGAATACAGTGCAGACTAAAATATATAGTTAAGTTAGTAAAGGTTAGAAAGTACATATATTTCTTTTACCTTTCTTTTCATCTTCATCTCTCGTTGGGTAGTATATCATTTCAAAAGCTCTATCATATAGACATATGCTCGACTTGGTTTCACCTATCAGGGAAATGATTATGTCTGATACCATTGTTGTCAGAGATCCGTTTTTGGCAAACTTTCTCAATGTTTATTTCAAAAGAGTTTGGTGCCTGTGCATTTAAAATTTTCCACTCCTTTCTTTTCAAATCAACAGCATCTATATCTTGCTGGGTACCTAGTACAAGATTTTCTTTGTTTAAAATTTTTAAAGACAATAGAATAATCTTCTTGGTGGTGTAATGGATGTTAATTCTCAAATGTTTAAAATGGTTGATAATGGTACTTTGGAGTGATCTGCACCCGTGTAACATTTTTAACTTTCATTAGTAACGGGTCATGTACGTGTGTATGTATCTACAGTTGTATAGTTATATCCAAAGGTTGATGATGAGCTTTTTTCTAATGAGGGAAAAAAGATGCCATTCATTGCCCTGTTGATTCGTTAAAATATAAATGAAGGGTAAACCTCTTGTGTGTGATATTTTAACAATATCAGTTACTTTATATGTCTTCTGCAGAGTCTCCTCAGCAGTGCTTCGATCCCTTGGAACATGTAGTGTCATTCCCATCTATCTTGCACTTAACTCTTATTTACTGAACACTAAAACGCTTTTGTTCCAATATCTTTCCCACTCTACAGTATCTTGTTTGCATTTTGGAGGCTCTTCCTTTCTTTCAGCACTTTTAGATATAGGCCTACTTTGTTTTACCTTTCCATTGACTTCCAGTCTCTCCAGATGACCTAACGACCTCAAAAACTCTGGTCCACCTTTTCATCTATTTACAACTCTCCATCTACTGTACATATGTCCCACTCTCTCCATTCTTTCCACTCCTCGTGTACTAGGCAAACAATTAATCTCAGCTACTACAATGTATTGACTTCCCTTCGAATACAGATTTTTCACATTGTTTCCATCAATAAGAGTTGACTCAACCATCTTTTTATATATTCTAAATTTAGTTTACGTTGACATTCGTCTTTCTCTGACAATTATTTTACACCCTAATAACTTCGTTGTATCAACCATTCTGTGAATCATCTTTTCTCTCTTCTGTTGCATTTTCTCCCTTATAACTAAAGTATGTTAATGAACCTTATCTACTTTTCTACATCATCATAACTTTAATCTTTTTCATATCCACACTTAGTTTTTTTTCCATTTAAACTGTTTTATTGTTCCATATAGTATTCCTTTTATATCACAAATTAACACTTTAATATGTAAATTTGTGCATGGCATTTGCCAGGGATGTGTCTTGTATGTTAAAGCTAAGAAAATATTTCACCATCCCTCTTCTACTCTGCATCATCTGTGTATCTATCATCATCATTTGATTATCACTCGTTAAATTACCAATATTTCCAAACAATTGGTAATTAATATTGCATTTGACAAAGCTCCATCGACAATTCACATATAAACTTATTGAAATAAAAAGTAATTAAGATATCATTGTTTCATTCATATATCGTTACTGTATTCGTAAAATCAACAGACCTTATTTCAACCTAATTAAAATTAGTATCTCAGCGTGATCCCTATATACTTTAGCTAATCCATTTTCGAACGTACAAACTCTACTTACTTTCAGTTTTGCTATAAGGAATTTAGTGAAAGAATTCTATTGAAAAAGTAACGTTTTATTATTCGTATTAAGCAACAAAATAGGAGTGCGCAGTTGGAGTAAGAAAAGAAAATAAGTAAGTAAAAGAATCTACAAAGGAATGTTATCAAAGACTGCAAAATATTTATGTTTTTGATGTTTAATCTATATTCATGAGATATTTGTCAAGTTTTGCGATAAAGAAACTATTTATATTAACATACAATTCATGAAAAAAAAAAAAAATTAACGTGGAAAAAACACTTGTCCCGATCAATGCTGTGATCCTTTCCTAAATCATTTATATTATAAAATCAAACCTAAATCCTCCAGTCAATAATGTAATATGTCTGCAATAGTAATATACTCAAAAGACAAAGGCCTATGAAACCAGCAAACTATTGGTAATGTCTACCCAAAGCCTGTTGAAAAGATGAGGAATTAATAAACAGATCTTAACCACGATGAAAGCGTTAAAACATCACTTGTAGGAAGGAATTTAACGGAGGGGCCAAAAGAATTGTGAACTTCATTCGAGATATTTTCTTCGCAGATGCCTGAACAGAGTTACTCGATCAACAACAAGGTCGTCTTCATGCAGAATGGTTGGTGCGGCTACCGATTCCTCTTAATCTTGAGTCTCATCGTCAGCATCGTCACCTACACCGTTGGAGCCATAGTTACTGGTGTTGTCTTCCGAGCTTGGAACCGGCGAGGTGAGAATCCTGCTCCAATATCTACTTATTGCTGGACTTTTTTGTGTGTGTTTGGTTTTTGTTCACATAAAGGCAATAATTAGAATAGGTCTCTTTTATCTCAAAATCTTGCCATTGGGTTTAGACAGGTGAATTATCAGAGTCTGACTGACAGACAAAGATAGCCTATTGGGAACGTCCCTGCCTGGCTAACTTCAGGAGTGGAGCTCGAGTTCCGCTCAAGCTCGCTAGTTTCTTATAGTTTCTGTAACCTCGCCATCTTTGTGAGCCGAGGATGGCGAGTTTCGGGGAGCCTCCCGAGTTATCAGTCGCAAATGCTTGGCCCTTCCTTCTGGAGAAGGGACTTGGTCGCTAATCATATATATATATGCTTGCTCCCCATGATTCTGTCTGCTGTCCGTTGTAACTTTGAGTAATTGATATATACATATATATATATATATATATATATATATATATATATATATATATATATATATATATATATATATATATATACACAGTTTGATATATGTATATATATTTTCAGACTATTGGGAATTGTCCTGCTAGGCCATGGTCATTGTCCCTTGCCTCTGCCATTCATTATTATTATTATTATTATTATTGTTATTATTATTATTATTATTATTATTATTATAATTGCAAGCCAAGCTATATCCCTAACCTCAATTGGAAAAACAAGATGCTGTAAGCTCAAGGGCTCCAACAGGTCAAAATAGGCCATTGAGGAAAGGAAACAAGAAAATAAACTACAAAAGAAGTAATAAACAATAAAAATGAAATATTTCAAGAACAGTAACAACATTGAATTAGATCTTACATATATAAAATATAAAAACTTCAAAAAACAAGAAGAGAAATAAAATAGAACAGCGTGCCCGAGTATACTCTCAAGCAAGGGAACTTTAACCCAAGGCAGTGGAAGACCATGGTACAGAGGCTTTGGCACTACCCAAGGCTAGAGAACATTGGTTTGATTTTGGAGTGTACTTCTCCTAGAAGAGCTGCTGACCATAGCTAAAGAGTCTCTTCTACCCTTACCAAGACGAAAGTAGCCACCGAACAATTACATTGCTGTAGTTAACCCCTTGAACGAAGAAGATTTGTTTGGTAATTTCAATGTTTTCAGGTGTATGAGGACAGAGGAGAATATGGAAAGAATAGGCCAGACTATTCTGTGTATGTGTAGGCAAAGACAAAAAGAGCCTAACCAGAGAGAGGGATCCAATTAGTAATGCCTTGCCAGCATAGTACCCAATGACTCTCTGGCGGTAGTATCTCAACGGGTGGCTAGTGCCCTGGCCAACCTACTACCTTCATGAGCGACGATACAAAAACAAGAATAAATATATAAAGAATATTTTAGCAAAGTCAAAATTGCTTTTAATTAATTTTCTTGCCACTTATAGATTTCGATCGCTGTCTGCTGTGAGCTAGAGTTCCACATATTGCTTATAGTCTTGACATCAGTTTAATGCTCAAGATTAACAAAATACTTTGACATTCCAGACAAACTTGAGGTTTTGGTTCTCATATGTAAACACTACTCTTGAGGGTTCGTCTTATGGTTGTTCTAGATGTCTAGAGGTTTAAAGCAATGCTGGTAATACTTTGTAATTTCTGGAAAGTTACATATATCCAAGCAGGTACATGAATAAAAGACGAAACTAAGTTCGTACTAATAGTTGATGGATCTTCGAGTCTTGTGTAACTGTTTCCCTCTCTCTGTTATCAAATAAAGATAGGGAAATCTCAACCATCCTTAGGACAAAACAAAGGTACTTCTTAGGACCCTTGAGATCAAACAATCTTGGGTAGATGCTCTTCCTGGTGATACCTGTTGTCCTCATCACGTCCACGAAATTTGGTGTTCAGGCAAGGCAAGTTGAAAATAAAATCTTGGATAACCCAGACATAAAGTGTTATTAAAATACAGTTATGTGTTTTTCAGCATTCTTTAATATGTCATGGTTATTTGTTGTTAAGAGAATTGTGTATGCATACATTGCAACAAGAACGGGTTTATTTCCCTTGTTAGGGTACTCTCTAAAGTTGCTGAAAGATTTTGTTTTAAACCCAAATGATTATTCCAGATACTGATTCTAGACAATTTCTGACATCTAGCATTCTTACGAGAGGCAGTTAGGTTCTTGAGATGCTATTTAAGATAAAATTGATTACGTGTCCTTGACAAAGACGATGGAAATGAGTCCATACTTGTTCAATTTGCCTGTAGAGTTCCTCTCAAGTTGGCTAACCATAATATTTAAAATTATGAGTGCCATAATTTAGATGCTCTAGACTATGTGCTTAATTTCATTCCTAGTTTTTAATTAAGTAATTGTTTTCAATGGAAAATCGTTAAGAGCTTTGTTTTCATAACCCCATTATTATTATCAGATAACGAGCTTCATGTCTACTTTACTAAAATGAAACATGAAGCTAGTCTGCATACAACACCCGTTAAGTACTATTCAAGGATAAAGGCCCGTCTTGGTTTTCTAAAATTTATCCTTGACTCTAAGCCATCGGCATCATTGTGGCCTCATTTTTTTATGACAAAACTTCAAGAAAAGTGAATGCTATGATGCAAAATTAAGATTAAGATACAAGACCTTAATTCCAAGCCACAGAGCATACCACGGAGATGATATGTATGAGGTTGTGGGAATGCATTGGTATCACTAGGGTCAGAATTCACGAAGTAACCTAAGCTAACTCAGCATTCTTCATTAATGTAGACGAAGATGACTCATATAAGATCTTGAAGATAGACAACAAGACCGTCTTTCAAAACGAACAGTTTCAAGTGACTGGCCCCCAGAATATAACACTTCCAAAACAATCGTAGCTAAACATTTTGATGTAACAATGTCAGAATACGGAGAACTTGAATATAGTGTTGAGAGGAAAAGTTATTGGGCTAAAGTGGATGATGTAAAAAAATCCCAAATAATCTCCACATTATGAAAACAGGTTTGAAACACCAAAGATGGCAAAGAGAGCCATAGAAAGAGACCTCATCATAGCTTACCAATACACCACAAGTCAAAATATTGAACAAAAAATGTTTGTGAAATGGTTATTTTGTTATAGATGCTATTCTTATGAGCATCTACAGTATATATGGAATGTTTTAAAGATAAAAACTTCAAAAGATGCTGTGAATGCTGATCATATGACCATACATACAAGGAATGTTCAGAAAATACAAAGAAATTTGTCAAATGCAATCAACAACATAGAACTTTAGCAGTGAAATTCCCACGTAGAAAGGATCTAATTAAAAGGAAAATGCAAGAGATAAAGGCGAACAGAGATGCAATATCCACTACAGACAACGGTTCAACTTACGCCAAAGGAACCGCTATACAGGGAATTGTCAGGCTAATGCAAATCGGCTTCTTCCGTAAACAATATACAAGATGACACAAGAATTGCGACAATAACAAATACTGTATAGCAATAAAATTGGGGCAGCATCAAGGAAGATTCTACCCCTCAATAATAAACAGCATATAAGCAGATAACAATTTACCAACAATGCATTTCTCTGAAGAAACTATAAATAAAGTAGAAAATACCATGAAGAGGAACTAAAGACAACAGAACTGTAAGAGAAGAGCAAGTGAGTTTCAAGCATTTCATAACTACAACGGGACATACAGAATTTCAAACAAGAGGTAAAGACTACTCATCAGATGAAGACTTCACACCCAGAAATGAACCTAATTCGGACTCAAACTCACTAATTTCTCCATCAGCAGATCTAAGAACTATGAAAGAACCACAGCATCAATCAATAAAGGAAATAAAACCTAACTACAAAGCCCCCAGGTCTCTCCAACTCTCCCATTTTGCAAAATATACAACAGTAAACCTCAGTATAAAAAAACACTACGCCAGTAGCCAATAAGACTAGAAAATAATAAGTAAAAGAAAAATAAGCAGTTTTTGCACTAAATTAACTTTTAGGACCATAGCAAAGAAAATGTGCCTTTATATAAATAAAACTGTGGTTAAACCACACTTTACATGCTCTTTTTAACTTAACTTTCAAAAGTATTCCCTACCATAGTTAGTTAGCTAACTGTCCTCACACTTCTTTCACCCACCTTTCTTATCGGCTAAAAAAATTTGTAATGGCTGCCAGGCAAATTTAGAACATATTGCTATGCGAAACAGTCATTGAGGATGGGACTGAACACAGCAAAACCAAGAACAATGCTTGCTCCCCATGGTTTTGTCTGCTGTCCGTTGTAACTTTGAGTAATCGATAATTATTGGGTTTTCCATAATTCCAATGTTTTCTCTTTTTTCTATACAAATTACAATTTATAATCTAATGTTTCTACTGTGATGACAGCATTAGTGATAAATGGTCCAGATGTTTTAAAATAGCTTTGGCGGAATATTTTTTGGTTTGGATGTCTATAGCCTGATTTATTCTTTTAACCTCAAGATTTATATTGACGTTTCTTTATTCAGCTATAGTAAAGATTATTTTAGACCATTGTTGGGAGATCTGTAATTTTGTCATTTTTCCAGCAGGAAAAATCTTTTACTTAATAGGCTATTTCGTAGTTATGTTGTATTCGTGAATGTTCATAAATAATAAGAATATATAATGCTATTCTAAAGAGCTTTGTACCATTGACTGGCTTTTTTATACTGTTTTCAACAACTGTTTACGTACAGTTGGGCACAGGACTTTCTGTCGCATCTTGCTCTTGAGGAAATGCATCTTGTCACCCTTACTGTGCAGCTAGTACCCAACCAGCTAGTGTGTATGTGATGTCCCTTAAACCAAATTCAGTATATTTTATTGCTTTTACACTTTTATTGTGTCATTCTAGATTATCAATGAATGTGCTTCATTGTGTCTTTTCGGATTTTTTTCAGATGGGTCTGTATTATCCCTTCTTAGTCCATTTAAAGTTGAGTGATAACTCCATATCTACTATGCATTTCAGGCAAAAAATAGTGTGCTTTTCGTAAATATCTCCCATACTAATTACTTGATCAGAATGGTACTTTTGATAGCACTCTATAGACCTCCCCCTAATTTTGTATACTTTAATGCACCGGCAAATCTTGTTAATCAAGGCATTTACTCTTGTCATAATAAAGCCCAAGTCACGTGAATTGGTTAAGTAGGTGAAGCAATTCGAATGCGTACACTCCCCCGTCCCTCCCCTCTCCTTTCCTCCCTCTGTCTAGAGTGACCCTCCTCCTATCCCTCTAGTCTCTCCGGTGTTGCTTACTCTATCTTTTCTGTAACCTGTTATATTTGTTATTAAATGACAGAATTGATATGTTGAATCCTTGTTATAATTTTTATTAACATTTCATGATATTGTTGTATTTCATCCAACTTGATGAACCTGCCCTGAGGGCTTCCTTCAACTGTGTAAAAATAATGAAACACGTTTACCAAAGGCAGGATTGATGGGCTTTATCCCCCTTGAAAGGTAGAGCAAATGTAATCAAGTGTTATATAAGTTGACCGAAAATTTTTATGGTGTATTTGCTCACTTTACCATTAACAATCATAATTTGGGTATCTGCTGTGGCTTGTGCCTAAACAGTTTGTTGTCTCAGTGTTTGTTTTACTGAGGAGGTTTTCCCATCATATTCATGACTGGCATGTTAATTTGCCCCAGTAAAATCAGAAATGTATTTGCATTACGTCTCCATTCCATATACAGAAAGGAACAAGCTAACAATAAACTAAGGATTAGTCTTGACAGGTAGGAGAAACTTCAGGTTTGTTGGACGCACAATAACACAATGTGGCATAAGAAACATAAGCATGTTAATGAATAAGTAAATCTTAATATTTACCCTATAATTTACTCCTTATATATATATATATATATATATATATATATATATATATATATATATATATATGCAGTATATATATATATATACATATATACAGTATATATATACAGTATATATATATATATATATGTGTGTGTGTGTGTGTGTGTGTGTGTGCGTGTGTGAGTGTAATTGTGAAATATCAATCCAACAAATTATGTAGTTTGTAGATTTTTCATCATAGTTTTAAATACTATGATAATTGGTGTCACAGCACATTTCTGTTTGTATGCTACAGCTTTTGTTTATTCCACACAAGCCTTTCAAGGAGAATAAAGCCCATCAATCCTGCCTTTGGAAACCGCGTGTTTCATAATGTAAACACAGTTAAAAGAAGCCCCCAGGGCAGGTTCATCAAGTTGGATAAATAGGCTAAAGGCTATAAACTCCTTATACATCCTGACGAAATACAACAATATCATGAAACGTTAATAAGAATTATAACAAGGATCCAACATATCAATTCTATCAGTTATTAACAAATATAATAGGTTACAAAAAAGGTAGAGTAAGCGACACCGGAGACTAGGAGAGGGGGTTACTGAAGGGATAGGAGGAGGGTCTAGAGTCAAAGGGAGGAAAGGAGAGGGGGAGGGACGGGGGAATGTACGCATTCGAATTGCTTCACCTACTTAGCCGATTTACGTGACTTGGGCTTTATTATGACAAAAGTAAATGCCTTAATTAACGAGATTTGCCGGTGCATTAAAATATAAAAAATTAGGGGGAGGTCTTTAGAATGCTGTGTCAAAGTACCATTCTGATCAAGTAATTAGTATGGCAGATATTAAAGAAAAACACTATTTTTCCCTGAAATACATAGTAGGTATCTTTTATATAGACACTTACTTCTTGACATCATGTATTGTTAGTTACTGGGATGTAGTTTTTTAAATTACTAGTTATATTCAAGGCAACCAAAATGGATAGGAGTTCAGGCTTATTAAAATAGCTTTTAGTGCTGCTTCAGTCTTCGTTAATCACAAGAGTTTATCGCATTGAACTTGTAAATATCAGGCTGCATATTTGATGTCATTCATAGTTTTTAAGGTATTGGCGGCAATGAATTGTTGATGGTGTTTTCATGTGTCTCAAGTCTCTTACATCTGTGTGCTATTCTAGGACCATGGTTGTTTTTAGATTTTGCTGGTAACATGATTGTTTCCTTTAAAGCATTAATTAAATCAGTGGATCTTAACCTGTGCTCGATCAAACTCCAGGGGTTCGGTGATGCAGTCTCAGGAGTTCGTCGGAGGTAACACGACATAAGATTGAAGGTCACAGCAAAACGCCAATAGGCGCTCGCAAGGCAGCTCCTGGCTTATACACTGTTGAAAATTAAATTAGTGATTATGGTTGTTAGCAAATTTCTACTGGGGGGAAAGTTGTAATAATATCCTTACGCTAGCCTTACAATTAGAGAGAGAGAGAGATAATAATTATTTCAATAAGTAACGAAGGCATATATATATTATTCATATATGAGTGCATAGGTCTGAAAAATATACGTATACATATATGTACGTATGTGAATATATATGTATGTATGTATGTATGTATGTATGCAGCATGGGTGTGTGTCATTGTGTGAGGGTGTTTATGCATGTATTAAAACTATAGAATGATAATTATTTTATTAAATCAAAACTATAGAATAATCTGTACTACATGTCCTTATAAGGAAATTGCAGGTGTGCGTGTATGTCCATTTGGTTTACCACACTCGTATATCAGCCATAGACTATCTGCGCTGCAAGCAATTCGGTGCACGCAGTTGTCGACTTGTGACTAACGTGAGCGTATGTCATTCGTAATTTCTATTTTAATAGTTCAGTCCTTCAATACAAACTATGTCGAGCAAAAAAAGGAAGTGGTCGGATGAATACTTACAGTATGGTTTCACATGTATAAGGGAACATGATGGGAGTCAGCGTCCTCAGCGCATAATTTGCAATGCCAAGTTGAGCAATTCTACACTAGCACCGGCAAAACTAAGGGAACACTTCCTAAAGCTGCGTGAAGATGGTAAATACTAGAACACAACACTTGCTGAATTCAGGGTGAAGAGAGCCAGATTCGATGGAAAGGGTATTCTACCTGTTCTCGGCTTTGTACCCATCGTCAGACCGGTCTCATCATACGAAGTTGCGTACCTTATTGCAAAGCAGGGCAAACCACACACTATTGGTGAAACACTTGTAAAACCAACTGCGTTGAAGATGACGAATATCATGCTGGGAAAAGCTACTGAAAAGTTGTCCCAAATTCCTCTTTCAAATGATGCCATCAGCAGAAGAATAGATGACATGAGCCATGACATCTTGACTCAAATAGTTGCAGATCTGATTTCAAGTCCAGCCAAATTCGTCCTCCAAATTGATGAGAGCACCGATGTCTCCAGTCGGAGCCAGCTTGCGTTTCTTAGTTTTGTTAATGACGACATGATAGAGGAAGACTATTTTGTAAACCTCTCACAACAACAACTAAGGCAGCCGACGTAAAGAAACTTGTGGATGATTTCTTCAGAGACAATGACCTTTCGTGTGATATGGTTTCAGCAGTTTGTTCAGACGGAGCTCCACCCATGCTGAGACGAAACTCTGGTTTTGGTGCGCTGGTGAAAGCTGATGCACAGACATGCATTGGCAGCAAAAACCTTCTCCAAAACTAGCAGAAGTATTAAGAATTGTACTGGAATGTGTGGACTATGTGCAAAATAGTGCTCTGTGTAATGAAATTGGCTCCGAATTCGAGGTACTTATGTACCATTCTAATGTTCGGTGGTTATCCCGGGGAAAGGTGCTGGATCGTGATTTGCCATGAGAGTGGAATTAGCCATTTTTTTGCAAGAGCATCAACATTGTCATGCAGATTACTTAAATTCTGAGTTCATTCTCTCATTTCATCATACTATCGCTTATTCATTAATTTTTGCTTGTAAACTAGCGTTTCATGAGCAGTTTTCTTAAGTTGGCTGTCATACCAGCAATTTGATGATATAGGCAAAAATGATACGAAATCCATACTCCTCAATAAGAACTCAATTGAGCACCAAAGTAGTCAATGCTAGGAGAGGCAACTTTTATGGTATCCGGTAAACATACTTGCGAAAGAAAATGCCTTTCGAATAGTAATAAGGAAAACTTAAGCTGCTACCTAACACCTAGCAAAGAAACTGGGCCATTTACTGGCCTCATAAGAAGCAAATGAATGTTGCATCTGTTCCGCTGCTGAATTCCTAATAGTCATTAGGATTCCTGGAATAAAAATATACAGTATTTGGTTTTGGAGTTCTTATTTGCAATATACCTCTAGACAAAACAATCAATCTTTTATTAGGTTGGGAATATAAACAAAACTATTCCGATGCTAGACAAATCTAAGTAACCCCTAACAATTTCTTGAAGATATTTGCCAAAAACACCCTGTTTATTAATCACTCAAGGCATATAAACATATAAAAAGATGTAGTAGCGAAGGAGTTCCCATTTGTCACCTTATTTACTCTTTGAGATATATGAACATTCAACTCCCATGTCTTTTTTCATATCTCTGAAGCTATAAGTTTGAGGAATGCAGCATCTCAGCTACTCTACTAAGAGGAGAAACTTTACATTACTGAGATACGCCGTCACTGGTATGGTGATACAGATGTACACTAAGGAACAAGCCCTTGTCTGCCATAATAGTGAAAGGAAGTGCTCAAGTAAACATAAGCACAGTCCCCTCTGTGACGTTATAGGAGTGATTTTCCACTGCTCCATATGGTATGCATCTCATAAAGAACTAGATCAAACCACAAAATAGATATTCAAAGTCCGACATTTACAAGGAAATAAACGACACACTTGATAAATGATACATTGAGATGCACTCATTGAAAGACACTTCTTGTCATATTAGCATCTTCTAGAGGTTGTGTCTGAACTTCAAATAGTAGGATGATGAATACATCCCCAGACAATGAATCATATTATGTAAAGCATGAATTAGAAAACTGATGCTGGTTGGTATGATTACCAGACGTCTTTCAAAGTTGGCGTTGTACCGTGTTCAATAATATCGTAGTGCTAGTAAGAGACCCATGGCACCTTTCCATTAGATAGATCAATAACAACAATAATTATGAGAATCATACTATCTTTTGGACTTCACTTGTGAAATGCATAGAATGATTGCATTAATATCCCTTATCTATCATCTTTTATAGAATTCACCAATGAAGAATATAGTAACATTACACAATGTTCATGATCATAAATATTCTAGTTTCTTTCATCTTTTTCATATGTTATTAAATTTTCTTTTTGTAAGAATAATATTTCTCCTTTTTTTATCTTTGTTTGCATTACACATTAATTCCTTTGAATATATTGAGTTCTCACAAATGATCTGAAGATTCACTGCACTTTTAAAATACCGTAGACAAAGAAACGTGCATCTTATGCTTTAAGCAATATTGCTTAAATCTTTTCATGTAATAGTATTTCATTATTCTCTGGTGTTTTTGTCAAATTTATGCAGGATTACATAGATATAATTAACAGGAAATGACCTGAGAAATTTCATAGGCCCTGTTAGTGGTCATTATTATAATGTAGGCTTGATTTCATTAGGAGATCTACCTACGGTCATCCAAGAAAACATTATTTGCAAAGATAATATTCATATTATCAATTCCCTGAAGCAGATGTTCTAACCAAAACTCATTTTCAGCCAACTGCACTGATGTTTGGTTCGACGAACACGACATAGAAGTACGGAATGAAGCAATTTTTGAATACAACACACCTCTGGTGGTGATTGGACCTTCTTTCATGGCTGTAGGGGGAGCTATCCTCCTCTTTTTGATCTTTCAGTGGTCTTTCTGCAAGCCTGCTATCAAGCGTTAAAATTGCAATGCCTTAACTTCAAGCATCAATACCATATTCCTTTTGTGTCTTATGGTGGTAAGAAGAACTCGTCACATTTGCACTAGATCATTATGAAATTTCATCAATGGTATCTGAATGTAAATCTGGGCATTTATGGCAGGTTGTCGTAGTATAAGTGATTTTACCCATCAAAATTTTTCCATATCATGGCATTCAGTTAGATTTCATAGTCAAATTTCATATAATTACTTTAAAAAGAAATCAAGTGTATCTGATTTCTTAAACCTATTTTTTTATCCTTTAGCTCATGTCTTAGCATCCAAGTGTCATTTATAGACACAGAAGATGTCATCTTGCATTTCTGTTCTGTTCCCTGTTTATGTGAAGAGAACAATTCTATGTTCTGTTAATATGGCTTAAGAAATTAGAAGTGCCTAACCATAAATCATGACCCTGAATTTTAATAGTTTCTACTGTAATGGCTAATATAATTTATCTGTCAGATGATGAAATCTACTCTTTTACATAAAAGAATAATTGTAATAAATATTTTGGAATTATTGTTTTTTGTCCCATAGTAATACTCACCAAATGGATGAAGTATATCTACAATAGTAAAACATAAACCATGAAAACTAATTCAATAGGCGCACAAACTACAACTACAGATGCACAGCTATTGTAAACAAACATAGAACACTTAAATTATACATAAGGGTGGACAAGGTGTTACCCAGACTGAAAAATGCTGCGTCAATGTAAACAAACTGTACTAATGTGCCATATGTACGACAATCAGTGTAAATGTACATTTGTTTAAGCTTTTGAGCAATGTATGGCAATATGGTAATTTAGAAATTCACAGCCATCCAATGCAGATATAAAAAAATTTCAAAATTATTGAGCAAGTGGTAAAGATTAGAGATAATTTATGAGCGGAGCTGATAAAGGTCAAAGAAACTTATGAGAGGTAGCATGTTTAATCCTCTTACTGGAATTTGGATATCAACACTATAGAACTACTAAAAAACCTATTACCTTTCTTACCTAAGATCCAAACATAGGATGAATTATGTAAGATGTTGCAGTCTTGCCACACTCAAGCTTACAATTCATCTATAATTCATGTAACTATCAACCAGGTTCTGAGGAGCAATTTCTCTCCTAGCAGTTTGCCTTTATGGCAACTGCAAAGAGATTGTAAAAGAGGTATTGATCATCTTTTAAATTAGTGTATGCTTTCTGAATTTGAAGGCAAATAAGGTAAATTTCAAATCTAATTAATCTGGAACAACTTGGTGTTGGATCGCCTGATGTTCATTCTACTGGACTCAAGGACCAATTGTTTTTTATTTTTACATTCCCAAGCTGCAAGGTCATCGCAAAGGGTGAGTTGTTCTGTTGGGTTTTGAGAATACTGTAGGTTCAATTATCGCCCTCACATCAAATTACGGTGAAGTGATCCATCCACCTAAAGTTGCTGAGATAATAAGATGGAATGTGCTCCATCATAAATCAAATTTCAGAACACCTTTCATGACACAGACCTACAACGGGCTGTACTACCATCACTGCTACAATTTATATGTGTGATTGAATATGGTACAGATATCAAGACCCTAATCCGGCATGGAGCATGAAAATTTGACCTTTCTATATTACAACTCCAACAATTCAACTGCTTTCTGGAATGCAAGGAAGAAGCTGATATTCCCAGGCATTCCAAGGCCCATGAAACACCTTTTTGCAGCGTACATCAGCGTGTATATGACAGGATCCTACAATTATCCGCACATCTAGAAGCAGTTGTTGCACAGTAGGTTGAAGAGGGAGTAATCTGTCACCCAGTGTTGAGAAAGCAGTTGTTCACGACTGCAGCATAGGACAACGTAGATCATAACTGACTGCAACCACAGCTCAAAAATGTCAGTGGACAACATAGATCATAACTGACTGCGACTACAGCTCAAACATCGTTCCATGGTACAAAAGTGTCCATTTTTCAACACACAAGAACTGAAAATGCTGGCTATAAAAGCGAGCCTCTCAAACTGGAGTCAGAAATGTAAGTTAGAAAAGTTCCAGAGCTTCAAGGAGCATAAACAAATATTCGATCAGCATACATCATGTACATTCACAAGGTCAGCCCATCATGCAGTGCAAAAGTAGAGCCAACCATTTGAGGTAAGCATTTCAGCAATGATGCCTCCTCTGTGGCAAGACCAAGCTCACTCTGTTGTAACAATGAAGCATGCCATGGTGAAGGTCCGTGAAACAGTGGCTTTCCTGAACCCTTGGTAGACACCTGTCATTGCTGCTGACCAACCATTGTATGCTCTGTCCAAACAAATACAATGGACATGGGCCTGTTTGAGGAAAGGACAAAATTGCAATCATGTTCGGTGAACTTCATAAAGAGATGACTACACTTAAGTCAATGGTAGGATCGGTGATATAGTGGAAGCAGAGGTGGCCTCATTTTGCATAGAGTCTTACTTATCTGCATCCAGTGTCACCAGGACAAGACAAACACACCAGATTTCCGCAAGCAGCTTGTAAAAGTTTATGAAAAAGATTCTGGCAAATCAAATAAAACCTTAGAGGATTGGTGTGAACCACAGAAGAAAGGGACCCCACAGTGCAATTTCTGGATTCTGGGGCAGGATGTGGAGCTCACCATATTATACTGTGAAGCCCTTTCGGAACTGGTGACGTACTTTGCAGATACCAATGCCACTTATGTTCAATGGATCCCAATTCACTTCAGAGATATGATGTCACTTGATCAACAACATCCAGACGTGCCTAGTGAGTTTCACAAAGGGAACTTTCATCCACAAGTCCAGAAGAGATTTATCTTCCCTAGCGATTAATCAAGAACATGGGTAAAATAATGCTGTGGTCTAGGGTGACAGAGGAGCAATTAGGTTGACAATAGATGCATCGACGATTTGTTGGTTAATCATCACTGGACCTGAAGTAAGTGGTCTAGTACCTGAATATGAGGTCATGTCTGGTAACTCTAACAGACATCATGAGCAGACACTGAGTCCCCAGAAAACTTACTTTAAGATTGTGAAATCACTCTCTGCAGTGATTCCAGGGATGGGAAACCCATTCCAAGAGAAATCAGTCAACCTGCTGGTGCTAGTCATGAAGAACATTGAAGATCCAACTCCAGTTGAAATGGTAGCTACACGTCACTAGCAGGATAAAAAGTAGTTCAAATCATTTATAGAAGGGCTAGGGGATAAAGGTGACTATTATTGTTATGATCTTGAAATCGTTACAGGTTCTTTTAATAATTAATTAAACTAAATGTTTCTGACAACAACCAAAGGAAATATGGGAAATGAATATAAAAAGAAACTCACACAAAAAAACACAACACGTTTATTCACAAACTTATAAAGTAAACCAATGTTACTAATTCAGTTACTTTAACTGACAAATCAAATCAATCAAAACAGAACAGGGGAACAGTCAGTAAGGTAGAAATACTTAAGGAATGTTAAATAGTTTCCTGCAGCTGCTGAGATGATACTGGTATGGAGGCTTCAGGCTTGTGAAATTCACAGAAGGGCTGCTAAAGATCAGGTGAAACTGGCACAGGGATTTCGGATTCGAAGACGTCACAGAAGGGTGGCATCAAAATGGGACATCAGAAGTCTTCTCCAAGAATTCGATGATAGTGTAGAATTAAGGCCATGCTGCGTGCAGAGTTAGCTACTTCTCGTCACAAGCAAGGAGGGCTAGCTGCTTCAATTCGTCTCCTCTTCTCAGCCATAACAGGATTTTTGAGATAGGCGTTTGTCATCTGAAGGGAAGGTTAGAAACTGACTTCTGGCCTTTTCTGCTTCTTATCTCATCAGGACGTGGTTCCTATCTGGTTAGGACATAGTTCCTCTCTTGTCATATGTCCTGTCCTATCTCCTCTGGACAATCTCTTCTTGAAGTTTATATACCCATGTATGAATGGAACTAATTACAGTGGGCAGTCAATTCCATATATGGCGTTTTTTTGACAATTCTGCATCTTCATTAGTTTCCTCAAAAATGCCCACTTTGATCATGTCATGGAATCTTCTAAAAGAAATATCTGATGCAATCTGGACCTTGTGTTAAGTCATAACAAAAGTGTGGCATGTGTCCACCCATGATGACATATTTTATAAACAAAGATATCCCTCGAGGCTCGGTTTCTCAAAATATGCTGACTCCACTGATTAAGGCAATGACATCGTGGTCCAAATAAAACAGTTCCTTGATGCTGCAAGCAATCTCCGTCAAGGCTTAGTTTGTTTCCAAAATGCTGAAGACAGTAAAGTGATGACAAGTGATGACAGCTTTGACCAAACACTACTGTAATCGAATCACGTTTTGCTGCTCACACTTTGGGAATGAATGATTTTTTCTGTTAATATATTCTGTCAATATTATTGCGTCACCCATGACAATTATCCAATCAAGAAAAACCAGCGGTGATAATTTCTATGTAGAAATTCCTCAAAGACGACTGTCAGTTATTCTCATGACTGTTCATCTCCTGTCAAAACTGGCAGTGTGACTTACAAGAATTCTTCTAGCATGAGAATCAATCGCACCTTGCATCTCTCAGTGACATTGGCAGGCTTCATACGTGTCAGAAATTACAGAAGATTGAAATTATTGAAGCGTTGTTCCATCTCAGAAAGAAAAGCTAAAGACCCAAAGACAGATTCAATCATCATAGATGGGTCAGCCCTTATAAATACCTTACCTCTATGTACTTCAAAAACATTTTAAAACATTGCTAAAGAAGACATCATCCCAAATGTGGTACAAGTGGGTGGACTTAGTTTTTGAAGTACAGTTATAGAAGAAGTCAAGTCTTAAATTTGAGATTTATTAGAAAGGGAACCAGGAAACAGAAGAAGAGTAACGGGAACAATGCAAGCAACAATACTGAGCTGTTTCACTTCCTTGCAAAGATGTGTGAAGTAGAGATGACAAGCACAGTCATTGTCATAATTCCTCTTTCATATAATAAAAGATAAAGTATATTTTTAGTGAAATTTCTTGGTAAATTATAAGAATTTTAAGAAGCAACACAATGAAGTCTCTGGATGCAGAGCCCAATGTTGTTATGAGGAAGCTGACAGTCGAATATTTGTATATGCTAGGGATATAACGACTGATGGGAGAAAGTCTGTTATCATTAAAGCCAATGACACGGACGTGCTAGTCATAATATCTGTGCTCCCAGGAAATGGGGGTTGAGCAAATGTGGATTTTCTTTGGCCAACAAGCCAAGATTCGATGGATTCCCATCCATGAGGTAGTATCTGCTAGAGAAATCCCATACTTTAATGCATTCACTGGATATGACATCATACCTGTCTTACTGGATATGCCATCACACCTGCCTTCAGTGGGAAAGGGAAGAAATCTGCATAGCAGACTTGGAACGTATCTGATGACGTTTATAAAGCATTCACTAATCTCAGCCAGCATTCAATATTGATTCGTGATCTTGACCTGCAGAGACTGGAGAGATTTGTTGTCCTCGTGTACTACAGATGAAGGGCATCTGCTAGTGTGAGTAAAACAAGACTAGATCTCTTTGTCTGCTAGCAGATGCCATATAACGCTATTCCACAAACACAGGCAGCCCTCAGAGAATACTCAAAGTGTGCAGCCTATCTGGCTGGGCCAGGCAACCATCTGCAACCCTGTCATAAACAGTCCTGTGACTGGATGTGTTTACAGAAAGGAGAGACATGGCAGATATGTTGGACAACACTACCCCATGTTGCAGCAACATAGCAGAAACTAACAGTGTCCCTGTAAAAAAAGGTAGCAAAGGAGGATGCAAGTGCTTACAGTCAGTACTCCTCTGTACATCACTGTGCACCTGCGTATGTGAGCAGTAGCAGCTGGAGGGCTAGTGGCATGGTTTGAACATTGTGGTACAATATTACTTTAAAAACAATAAAATCTGTAAAATATATGTCATTTTGCTTTATAAACATTAAAATCTACTTCAGTAAATAGGGCAAAAACTACAAATACTTCTAAGAAAACTTCAACTTCGGGTGACTAATTCTGTGGCCATCCTGAATTTTGAATTGGACAATCGGCCAGGTTTGATTAGTATCACTTGGAGAACATGCGTATAAAATTTTATGTTTGTATTATCTTTTGCACGATTCTTCCCAATAATTGCTGTTATTTCCTGTACTAATAGTGTGGGTGTCACTGTGAAGGAAGATGCTTACCCGTCCAGGTCGAAGAACGAAGTCTACTGACGGTCTTCTTTTGTGTTTCATTTTCTATTTTTACCTCTCTTTTCTTGCAGTCCAAAGTGTCCCTCCGATTCAGTGGGAAAATTATCATATTTTTTTTTTTTTAAATGAAGAGATACAGCGCATTATCTTCCTATGTCTCTTCCTTACCGATGTGGTAACGTCTCTGACTGGTGATTCCCAGACAGGGGTTTGAGTCCCGCTCAAACTCGTTAGTTCCTTTGGTCGCTGCAACCTCACCATTCCTGTGAGCTAAGGATGGGGGTTTTGGGGAGCCTATAGGTCTATCTGCTGAGTCATCAGCAGCCATTGCCTAGCCCACCCTGCTCCTGGCTTGGGTGGAGAGGGGGCTTGGACGTTGATCCTATGTATATTCGGTCAGTCTCTAGGGTATTGTCCTGCTTGATAGGGCAATGTTACTGTCCCTTGCTTCTGCCATTCATGAGCGACCTTTAAACCTTTAAATATGCAGTACAGCTTTTATTCCACCCAGGCTGACTGGATGCACTGTTGTCATCGTCTTTATAATTTTTGTATGAACTTTACTATTGTGAGTCATGCCTTATGAATTGCAAATTACACGTTTTTAACAAAGAACTTTACAATGTGGCTAATGAAGACAAGGAGAAAGAAAGGGCACTTTGCTAAACTTGCTCGTGTTTTGCTTTTGTAACTAGACGTAAACACGTTCAGGAAGCGGATATGACGTGGAGATACTTTTTTTTAAGTAACGTTAGGTTGTTTATTATATAGCTTTGCATTCGATCATTTCATTTCCATTGTTTGTTTTGCTATATATATATATATATATATGTGTGTGTGTGTGTGTGTGTATATATATATATATATATATATGTATATATATATATATATATATATATATATATATATAAGTGTAACATGGTGATAATAATGTAACTGATAGACTTTTACAGTAATAGGCTTTAATCAGTTCTTAAGAGACATTAGGAGAAATTTGTAAGAATCTCTAAAAACGTGACTATTCATAAGCCCCAACTTGAGAACTCTTTGCTGAATGAAAGCTATAATGAAACACTGGAGTACATTATCATACTTCAACAAAAAAAAAAAGGTTGTCATTAAATATTTATGTCTGGTTTACTCTAATAATAAAAAAAAAAAGCAGTCTCAAATTTTACCTAAAATCGTATAAGCTCTGTGCCAATGGAAATTAAAGGCACTATTTAGAAAAAGAGCAAAATGTTTTTGTAAGGAGTTTTTCTTGTTTTGTAATTTTAGTATTACATAAGATTTGAGTTAAGGGTCATTGATTTATCTTGCAAGGTATTCGACAAGTAAATTCAATATTAGGAATCGGTGGAAATTAAATTTGCAAGTAGTTGGCGTGCCCAAGTAGATACTGTACGGTCATCTAAACAGGCACATTAGAGGTAATATGTGATCTTTACATACTTCGAAATAGTTATATGGTATATTTTTTACGTTTAAAATAAATTAGTAAAACTGTGGGAAAATTTCCAATAATATCAATCCATTTATGATATAACACAAGCCAAAATTTGAAGGAAAAATGGGTTTAAACGGAATATTTTAGGTTAGTTCCATACTTGCATTTCTAGTTCTTAAATTATTTACTCCTTTATGCTATATAAAACCTTATTTATCATACGTCTAGTCCTATGTACCTCAATATATGAAGTTCTATGTCTTAGATTATATAGATAAAAAATGCTAATTTGCAGCCTACAGTAAGCAAAAAAGGGAAGACAAAATTGTTAGTGTCATACAGGATACGAAATTCGTTTCACACTAAAACTCGTTCTCGACGCGTGGAACTTCCGATGACATTTAATTGATGACTAACCAAAAATTATATAGAGACTGAATGAACAGTAGCCATTCTAATTTATTCCCTTGAAAATAATCTTAAGTATTTTTCTCATTTAAAAACCGGATATAAAAATGGTTATGCTCTGCTCCTCTTGTAAGAAAGGGAGAAGTACTGTATTATGCTTTTAGATACAAATGATACAAAAAAACTTTCATATGAAAAAAATGAAGAATTTGTTCATGACCGCTCTTGTAAATATAGGATATGTGGGGATAATTACTATTTTTGATGTCAATTGTCTATAGCAAATACCAAAAATAATTGTCTCCTTTTAAGTTTTTAGCCTTTGCAACAGAATCGAAGTAAAACATTTTATTAAATGTCTGGTTCGTTTGTTGTTTTTCAAATCTTTTTAGATATTCAGGTTCTCAAAAACTTGAAAATTTTGTATACATTTTGAGTGAATCTTATTTCTATGTAAATAAGAAGAGAAACTAGTTGATTCTAAATATTTTTTTTTTTTTAGATTTTCGTCTTATTTCATGCATTTAATATTTACCTCCAACTATAAAGAGTTCACACATTTCTACATTTTGTTTTAATCGGAGAGTCCACTTGGAGCCATTATGAAAGATCGTCATAACTCATCACAAAGGCTCTTGTGGAGACTTTGCTCGTCATTGAACTCGAAAGCTCAATTTCACTAAAATATTCATTATTTTCATGTTGAAACATTTGACTGTCAAATCAGTGCAATTTAAATATCTTGATTTTTCAGATAAAAATTAGATATATATATATATATATATATATATATATATATATATATATATATATATATATATATATAATATATATATATATATATATATATATATATTAATTACAAAGGTTTATAAACTAGAAAAGAATAATTCATGTAGTTAAAGTAAATTCATTTTGGAACAACGGCCACTTTTCGAATTAAGAAAGGTTAAAAGAATAAATATTCTTTATGCATACCAACAATCAAGAAATGTATTAGAAAGTGATTTTGTAATCTCCTGGAATATTTCCTTTTTCATTTAATTCTTGTAACTTTCTCAAACTTGAAATCCGGTTTCCACACTTTCACAATCCTCTGTTATTCACATTTAATTTAATAACCTTTGTGCCCCATTCCCCTTTTGCAATCTCTAGGGACCCATTCTGTTATTCTTAATGTACAACTATTATCTGTCTTTCTCATTATATGTCCTGCCCATGTCCATTTCTTTTTCTTACATGATGTAAAAATATCCTCTACTTTAGTTTGCTCTCGTAAACCATGTTGCTCTTTTCCTGTCTCCTAGTGTTAATCCCATCATTATTTTTTCCATAGCTCTGAGCTGTAATTATCTTATGTTTTAAAACTTTACTAAGACTCCAAGTTTCTGTTGCATATTTTTTTTATTGATAGGACCATCTGATTAAACTTTTTTCTATTAGGGAAAGCGGCTTTTTACATTTTATGATCTCATTTTGTGAGTGTATGTATATATGTGATATAAATGCACGTTTCTATCTCTAAATCTAAATCTATATATATATGTGGATGCACATATATGCGGATGTTTATTATATGTAATTGAATATATATATATATATATATATATATATATATATATATATATATATATATATATATATACTATATATATATATATATATATATATATATATATATATATTATGGATTTTGAGCGAAGCGAAAAATCTATTTTTGGGTGAGATGGCCATGTCGTCCTGATGGAAGTTCCTTAAAGTAGCTTCCTAAGGGATATATGTACTACAGTAATATTCCCAGAGAATTTTACCTTTAGGTATCCAAAATTCAAACTCCTGGCGTGAATATCCTTAAAATTTCTCCCAAGGATATCACATAATATCAGCGGACGCATTCTTGACACGCCTCCATAGCAATCTGCACCCCAAACAGCGTTTTGGCTTTGAGGAGGATGTGGCAAAATAAAAGGGAGCCATCCAAAGGCTCTCCCTGCTCTCGTAATACTATTGGGAATACAACAGCGCCATTCCCACGATGGCGGACATTCCTTGTAGCATTGAGCGTGGTGTTACAGATACAGTACCACTGGAGGGATACTGTGAAGATCTTTTCTTTTAGAAGAGATGGGTGGGTCCATCAGGACGACATGGCCATCTCACCCAAAAATAGATTTTTCGCTTCGCTCAAAATCCGTTTTTTGGGCTCAAGCCATGTCGTCGTGATGGAAGCATACCAGAGCATTAGTGTATCTGTGGATTTTCAATCAGTGCCTTAACCTTATAGCAACCTTTTCTATGGTCATGGGGACCACATGAGACAAGGGACTTTACCGTTATTCGTCACCATCACTAATCATAACCAATGTTAGTGCTTCCTGCCTCCTACAGGGAAGAATCATTCTAGACAGTAGAAAAGGGATCTTGAGGTTAACATACATAGTATGACCAAACATAAGTACACGCTGAATATACAAATAGTCTCATAGTTGTATATTTTGCTAAAATAAAATCAGTGTCTCTTATATCTAAAATTTGATGCATACAAATATATGAGGGATACTTACTTTGGTAAGTTGAAGAACTCTGGCATGTATACATACAATTGTCTGGCGAAGGTGGACGCACTACATTCTAATAGACATTTATTACTAATAAATGACTAAAAGATGTTCAGTAAAACGAATGTAGTATGACAATGGGATTATACCTGTAACAAGTACAGAGACTATATTTCCTTCTTGAAAGAAGAAATAATGAGTGCCACTCTCAGACTGAAGAAAAATTATAAAACAATTTCTCTTCATAATTCCTGTACTGGTTACTTCTATCTGCACTGTGTACTTCGTACACCGGCACTAGTGCTATCTGTATAATTCTACACCTGGGATTTTGAACAGAGCTAGTGTTATCATGGTAACACTTAATAAAAAGAAGTCACACCTAAGAAGGGTGACCACTTCTCCCTTTAATTGACAGTCCCAGTCAATTAGCTGTTCATCGTAGAATTAGACGGAAGGTTAAATATTCTACCTGGTGTCACCACATATTGCTTTAGATCATGGATTTATCTAGCATAGTGTATGTAGAACATAAACTGTTTACCACAGTAATTAGGGGGCAGGTTTCAATACACTACCTGCCGCCACTACGAAGTGTTTCAGTTCATGCACTTGTTTTGCATAGCGTTTGTAAAACACTCTGGATGATTTCCATCCAGTGTATGAACGAAGGCGCTCAAAGTCCATATATTGAAAGAAGTTCAGTGATGAAGCAATCTTTCTCGGATCATGACCTGCGGGAGTACTGTCCGGATCCGCTCTACGAATAAAGTAGGTGAGCTTCGCCCTTAGTTGTTTTAGGGATAAATTTGATCCAGAAGTTTCTCCTTTAAAGAGCTGTCCTTCCCTGAAGTCTGAAGTTCTACGAAGATAGACCTTTAGACACTCTACAGGACATAGAGAGACATCTTCATTCAAAGGGCAGATTCTCCAGGGACCCCACCTCTTAGTGGGTAGCTCGTTTTTAGCGAGAAAAGATGGATCAGGAAATAGATTCAGTTCTCCCACTTCCGTGAACTGAATGTGACCCTCATCTCTGGATAGGGCCACTATTTCACTAACTCTAGCCCCGGAGGCGATAGCGAACAGAAAAATAACCTTTTGGGTTAGATCCTTAAGAGAACAATTTTCATTGTTCACAGATGAGGCATAATGTAAGACCTTGTCCAAAGACCAAGAGATGGGCTTTGGTGGTACCGCGGGCTTGAGCCTAGCACATGCCTTCGGAATCTTATTAAAGATTTCATTCGCCAGATCCACTTGAAAGGCATATAGGAGAGGCCTAGCCAAGGCTGACTTGCACGTATTTATCGTATTGGCTGCCAGACCTTGGCTATGAAGGTGGACAAAGAAGGACAGACAGAAGTTCATTGAAATTTCTTTCGGTCCTTTTGCTTTGACAAACGCAACCCACTTTTTCCAGGAAGACTCATATTGTCTTCTAGTTGACTTGGCCTTATATTCTCAGAATTCTATATTGCCTTTTGAGATCCCAAACCTTTTTCTAACCGCTAGAGCGGGAAAATCATGAAATGAAGGGTTTGGGTTCTCTGTGATAAAATGAAGGCTGTTAATTTCTGAATCTTTGGAAATATACCTAGGGTCAGAGCTAGGACCAGCCTTATCTAGTCTATCAGCCCCACTAGAGGATCCTCGTATGGGGCTATATAGCAAGGTAGTTTCTTGAAGACGCTCGTGATGAAGAGGTCGAATTGCACTTCCGGGACTTGTTCCCATCTGGGAGGGAATATGTCTGCACTCATGGACCATTCCAACTCTATCGGTTTGTATCGAAATAGAGTATCCACCGTCACATCGTGGATCAGTTGTAAATGAACTGCTGGTAGGTGCCGTCCCTTTAAGAGAGGGATGGGTAACTTCACGAAGACTGAATGAGACATTCGAATGTGACGTCTTATTATCGCTTTGGTGTCCCAGATCAGTCGTAGGGAGTCTGATCTGTGTGGAGGGGGCTTCCCCACCCATGAAAGGACCAGCAGAGTCTTGGGACTTTCGTGCTCTAATTTCTGTTAGAGAAGCGATTAAAGAGGGACCGATCTCAGTCTTTTTTTATCTCTTCAAGCGTTTGATGCGTGTTTTCTCCAAGCTCTTAACGCATCTTTCCGGTGTGTCCTTAGCACCAGGTCTGTCACTATAGCGAACTGGGGAAAGTTTAGAGCATTTTCCTGTTGGCGTTTTGGAATTCTGACTGAATACCTGAGTCTCTTGACAGACCTCACAAGCTCCTTTTATATTTCCAAAGGAGAGGAGAGTTGATGTGACTGAGGGCTTTGATGGTTTTTTTAAACATCGAAACCCCTGAGCTGGAGAAAGTCGAGACTTCTAGAAGCTTATCTTGCATCTGTGATGTCCCAGGAACCGGGTCATCTCTTTGAATGCACATTGGCCGGACACTTCGGGTGCTGCCCACTCCAGCCTCTTGATCAGGTATATTAATACCTGAACTATTTCTAGTCTTGAATTTGACGTGACTAAGTTCGTCAATCCTTTGAAGATACTTAGGACTGTGAGTCCAACACGTATCTTCCTTAGGATGAATGTTACTCTCTGTAACATGAATTTTAGATACGAGGAAGGGGGGTGGTTGACTGGAAGGTTCCGAAGGACACCTTTCAGGTCTGACAAGACTACGAACACCCTTAATTGGAACAAGGTCCATATGTTCAGAAGGATTAACATTCAGAACTTGCTGTTTTTTATGAACTTGTTGAGTGGCGACAAGTTCAGAATGGCTCATTGATATCTTTAGTCCTTCTCGTGAACACGAAGCAGCCTTCCCTGGAACTCGATGAGGTAAAGTTTTCTTACTACATGTATACTCTATAGCTCTCAGGTATACTCCTCCAGGAGGGTTTTGAACTGTAGGAGAAGGTAAGGAAATGATGGTAGGGACATTTCTGTTTCCCATCAATGGCTCATCTTGAATAGTCTTTGGACCAAAGGATCGGAGGTCCTGCGATCCTGAGGGAAAGTTCCTCCTAGCCGAAGCATCTTTATGCTTCGAGTAGTCAGTAGGCTTAGACTTTTGACCATCTGCCTGTAGCACCGTGGTCACTGGAATAGTGGGATGTTGTTGAGCACCCCGGATATTTCCAGCATTTCCGATCTTCTTTTCAGGTAGGGGACCCACAACCACAGAAGATTTTCTCTTTGAAGGAATGCCTCATTTATGGAGAAGACCTGTGTTCTCCATGGTGGCGTTCTTAATTACTTCCTTAGTGACCTCGTTAGGGAAGAGGTCTTTACCCCAGATGTTGGAAGATATTAGCTTCCTTGTTTCGTGTTTTACTGTTGCATCAGCGAACACAAACTCTCTACATGCTCTCCTAGCCTTCATAAAGGCGTAAAGGTCCTTCACCAAGATAGCCATATGCATTTTGGCTATGACCATGAGCATGTTTGGGGTACTTTCGTAGGTTGAACACAACTCTATGTAGTTTTGTAGAAAAAGGGATGTCGCAAGTGTGTCCTTTGACTCCTGTTCATTACACAAGAGAAACTCAGACAATTTAGGGAGACATACCTTGAATTGTCGACTTGCGACGTCCTTGTCTAATTTTCCTACTGAAAATGTCAAATGGACTTCCTTCCAATCCTTTTCCTGTCCGGGAAAAGCTGGTGACAAAGGCTTGCACTCATCGAGTGTGGGACATGGCTTACCCGCCTCCACTGCTTTGGCAACAGAAGTAAATGCCTTCCCCATAAAGGGGAATGAGAGTGAAGTAGGAGGAAGAAAGGAAGGGTGTACGTTATTCAGTGAGAATACCTTCGACTCTGAATAACCCGCCTTTCTTAGACTACCTGAAAGGATAGTCTGTGCCTTATCATGGTCGAGAATCAAGACCTCCTTTGGTTCCGTTCCTTTTCTTGACTTTGGTTCGTACTTCAGTCGAACCCAACAATTAGGGAAAGCATCAAAGCTTAGCCAAAATTGAATTTTGTCCAAAGGAACAGCACCTAATTTCTCTGAGATGCAAAGATTGCCATTTGAAATCGGCATCTGCTCCGTGAACCTCCAGGGATTGGTTATGGAGCATGTTGGTAGGTCTTGATTCATGGGTCGTTTGACTGACCCCTGGGAAGCGTCAAGAGAAACTTTACGAGGATCTATCTTGCGTTTTACTTCCTGCTTTTCGTTTTGTCTACGAAAGCTCTCTATTTGATTCTTCAGCTGGATACATAATTGTACCACATTATCCAAATTAGGCGTAGAAGACGAAGATGTCGACATCGATGGCTCTGAAGCCGGCACAGGCGGAGGAAATTCCGACACAACATTTTCCTCTTCTACCTTGGGGCATTTCTTGCCCTTAATCCCAAAGGTTTTCTGACCGTCAGGAGATGTAGTTAGCTCCTGAGGCCCTACTGTTTCCTCACTTGCTTCCAGAAATAGTAGCTTACGCATCCCATCATTAGGTAGGAAAGGTCCCGGAGAGATCTTTTGAAAGCCTCTCACCCAGTTGCGTAATTTATATTGAGCTGTATCCCTAGTCTCTGTAGACTTGGGATTTTCAAAACCTTTGGACATTAATATCCGACATATATTGCAAACCTGTGGGTTCCGATAATGTAGGGATCCGGAAATAATATTGCAGGGGGCATGAAACCTGCAAGTATTATGACTGTAAAAATACTTACTCTTGGCCTTGCAGAGGACTGCAGCACAAGGTATCTAGTGTTCCTCCTGTAAAGAAAGGAAAACCAAATGAGTATACAATGGATTATCTCCTTGACAATCAACATGCAAATGTCCTTGACAATAGAGTAGCTTAGGATAGTAAGCTATAAAGAGATAGTAGGCGATACATACTTGTGTACCCCTGTGAGCAAATGCTGTTGCCTCCCCTCAGTATTAACTACATGGAGATTTCTCTATAGAGTAACTCCAAGTAGAAGGACTCTTACCCCTAGGGGTAGAGAAGTATCAGCTCACTGTCTCAAAATAATGTTAATACTGAGGGGTCAGGATGACTGATTCTCGATCAGAATATTGAAGAAAACTATTCATTCAATATATGAACGGTACCAGCAGAATGCCCGTACAAGGGTACCCAAGGTATGTCAGAAAATACTACTGTATCATGGTACTGTAGTTTTCTAATTGCAGTAAGTCTATATTGCAATTTACTGGCTACTGTACATCGTGTATTGTAGTCTAGTCATTATGCTGCCTTCATAGTAGCATATGACAGTATGGTCCATCTAGCATGAAGCCAGCTGGACTAGGAAAATAAAGACATATATTTGTATATCCCAGTCAGCCTATTTGCTGTAGTCTTCTTACTATATTAAAATATAGAGTTTCCTGATCAGGGAGACTCAAGGAAAAAGGCTCCAACTTTTAAGGGTTAGGAGTGTATTACTCCTGCCTTGAGGTGTTTAATATTGTAGGTTAATCCTAATACTGATTTCTAATCAGGATATTGAAGAAATCATATTCATTCAATATAGGATTGGGCTCAGCAAATGCCTGTGTTGGATATCCAAAATATATTGGAAATAACTACTAGTATAAACTATATAGTAGTTTGCTATCTGCAATATATTCTATACTGCAGATATACTGGCTACCTATATAAAATATTCAGTAGTTCAGCCAGCATAGCTAGGTCTTGCCGGCATACCCGGCATGCTAGCTAGAGAGAGAGAGCGAGATAGCAT
Organism: Palaemon carinicauda; assembly: GCF_036898095.1. NCBI lineage: Eukaryota > Metazoa > Arthropoda > Malacostraca > Decapoda > Palaemonidae > Palaemon > Palaemon carinicauda. The sequence continues at coordinate 84,923,977 of NC_090725.1, forward strand.
GGAAAAAAGGCTACTCCTTACTGTGAATGTATACAGTAATTAAGGATGTAAAAGTCTAATTCGACTGCCTTTTTCCAGAAAGAAGGTTCTAATAGAAGGGGAGAATGTACCATTCAGGCTTCCATGCAGCTACAGTACTATTGCCGACAAGGTACCGCCGATACACTGCCGGCTGGCAAGTCCAGCAGTACCAGTACAGTCGGCGTGCTGCCAACTGAGTCAGCACTATCTGTGCCGGCCTGGCTGGCAGTACCCCGGCAACAGGACCTATAGCAGCAGTCCAAGGGAGGACTGAAGAACCTTGGGAACAGAAGTGACTTCCCTCTTACGGCCATCATGGTCGCCGGCAGCCCTGGCCGGCAGTTGTCGGCTGGGCCTGCAGTTGCCGACAGATGAAGTGGTTGGCGGCAGTATGCTCTGCCGTCAGCCAAAGACATGGCTAGAGAGGGAGTCTGGCTGGCTCTGGCAACCTACCAGCAAAGGAAGGTTGCAAGATGCCGGCCTAAAGAAAGACAATGGCTCAGCCATCAAAAGTGGACAGAGGGGTAGGGAACAGGGTCCTGTAACGAGTGTGAAAGGAACTGGCAAAAATTTTCAGTCCTACCACCTGTAAAAGAAACTCTGTCTCGGTATCGGCAGAATCCCAGGGAACAGGAGAGACTCAGTTCTCCATCCCAGAGATTGCCGACACAGTTAAGGGGATGGCGGCACTGCCGCCTCCTCTCAACAAAGAAGAAACAGAGTTCCAGTGCCACATATCCTAGGCTAAAGAAAATTACTGTTCAGCCCAGAGTACTGTGGCATAGGACTAGTCTTTTAGTCGCAAGGAGAAGATGGTATCCTACCATAATTTCAAGTGCGGCTAATGAGGGCTAACCTCCATTGCCGGCCACCTAGCCAGCAGGGGAATGATGGTATCCTACAACCCATTCGCCTTGCCGGCAGGTCGCCGACATAAGACTAAATACTCTGAGATTCTGACTAAATCCCAAAACCCGATGGTATACCACAACCAATGGTTAAGGGAAGAGGCAGGACAGACCCTAAGTTAGCCATGTCTGCATAAAATTCAAGGCACGGCTATTAGGGTTGTAGCCTGAGGCTACACTCAGAGGGAAAGAGATTACCCTTAAGTCTCCGAAGAGACGTGTAATGTTTCATAACATTCTAAGAGGTATCAGTCTCCACTGAATGAAATCAATACACGAGGGTAACCGGGGAAAGTCTGAACGTATAGTAAAACGTCTAGGTAAGGTTACCTAGGCTATACGAGATCTCGGTTACCTAAATCACCGAAACTCTAACTATACGATCGACAGAGAAAAGGGGGAAACAAAAATTATGCACATTATCGAAACTTTACAAGAATAATTGCCTAAATAGCTAAATAATTAAAATAATTAGATAAAGCTATTAAAAACTGGAAGTCGTTCTGCTATCTAAATAACACATGCCTAACGAACGACGGCGCCATAGCGCTTCCAGCAACTGGCCTAGCTGTTAAACACAATAAATTACTCTAATTTCATTGTGAAACAGGAGCTAAAATATACTCATAGTAAAGACCCGATACTCAACTTTCCAGAAGCGGAAGAAGGTGAAGAAAGCATAATAATAATCCTGTAAAACGATCGAAAAGTTAGATCACCAGGAAATATCACCGAGCGAGATCGCTACAAAAAAAGGAATGTCCGCCATCATAGGAATGGCGCTGTTGTATTCCCAATAGTATTACGAAAGCGGGGAGAGCCTTTGGACAGCTCCCTTTTATTTTGCCACATCCTCCTCGAAGCCAAAACGCTGTTTGGGGTGCAGATGGCTATGGAGGCGTGTCAAGAATGCGTCCGCTGATATTATGCGATATACTTGGGAGAAATTTTAAGGATATTCGCGCCAGGAGTTAGAATTCTGGATACCGAAAGGTAAAATTCTCTGGGAATATCACTGTAGTACATATATCCCTTAGGAAGCTACCTTAAGGAACTTCCATCATGACGACATGGCTTGAGCCCAAAAATATATATATATATATATATATATATATATATATATATATATATATATATATATATTGAAAGTTTACTGAATGTTGAGGATAATAGGGAGGCAGATATAATTGCTGTTGCAGGTGTTGAGGTGCTGGTGATGGGAGATGAGAATGAGAGAGAGATTACGATAGAGGAAGTGAGGAGAGCACTAGATGAAATGAGAGTAGGAAAAGCATCTGGTATGGATGGCGTGAGAGCTGAGATGTTGAAGAAAGGGGGTGTGACTGTACTTGAATGGTTGGTGAGATTGTTTAATATGTGTTTTGGGTTGTCAATGGTACCAGCCGATTGGGTTTGTGCAAGTATTGTACCACTATATAAGGGTAAGGGAGATGTGCATGAGTGTTGTAATTCAAGAGGTATTAGTTTGTTGAGTGTAGTTGGAAAAGTGTATGGTAGAGTAATGATTAATAAGATTAAGGATAAAATAGAGACTGCAATCTTAGAAGTACAGGGTGGTTTTAGAAGAGGTAGGGGTTGCATGAATCAGATTTTTACCGTTAGGCAGATATGCGAGAAATATTTAGCAAAAGGTAAGGAGGTGTATGTTGCGTTTATGGATCTGGAGAAAGCGTATGATAGAGTTGATAGGGAAGCAATGTGGAATGTGATGAGGTTATATGGAGTTGGTGGAAGGTTGTTGTAAGCAGTGAAAAGTTTCTACAAATATAGTAAAGTATGTGTTAGGATAGGAAATGAAGTGAGTGATTGGTTTCCGGTGAGAGTGTGGCTGAGACAGGGATGTGTGATGTCGCCGTGGTTGTTTAACTTGTGTGTTGATGGAGTGGTGAGAGAGGTGAATGCTCGAGTGCTTGGACGAGGATTAAAACTGGTAGGCGAGAATGACCATGAATGGGAGGTAAATCAGTTGTTGTTTGCGGATGATACTGTACTGGTTGCAGACACAGAAAAGAAGCTTGGCCGATTAGTGATAGAATTTGGAAGGGTGTGTGAGAGAAGGAAGTTGAGAGTTAATGTGGGTAAGAGTAAGGTTATGAGATGTATGAGAAGGGAAGGTGGTGCAAGGTTGAATGTCATGTTGAATGGAGAGTTACTTGAGGAGGGGGATCAGTTTAAATACTTGGGGTCTGTTGTTGCAGCAAATGGTGGAGTGGAAGCAGATGTACGTCAGAGAGTGAATGAAGGTTGCAAAGTGTTGAGGGAAGTTAAGGGAGTAGTAAAAAATAGAGGGTTGGGCATGAATGTAAAGAGAGTTCTATATGAGAAAGTGATTGTACCAACTGTGATGTATGGATCGGAGTTGTGGGGAATGAAAGTGATGGAGAGACAGGAATTTGAATGTGTTTGAGATGAAGTGTCTAAGGAGTATGGCTGGTGTATCTCGAGTAGATAGGGTTAGGAACGAAGTGGTGAGGGTGAGAACGGGTGTAAGAAATGAGTTAGCAGCTAGAGTGGATATGAATGTGTTGAGGGGGTTTGGCCATGTTGAGAGAATGGAAAATGGCTGTCTGCTAAAGAAGGTGATAAATGCAAGAGTTCATGGGAGAAGTACAAAAGGAAGGCCAAGGTTTGGGTGGATGGATGGAGTGAAGAAAGCTCTGGGTGATAGGAGGATAGATGTGAGAGAGGCAAGAGAGCGTGCTAGAAATAGGAATGAATGGCGAGCGATTGTGACGCAGTTCCGGTAGGCCCTGCTGCTTCCTCCGATGCCTTAGATGACCGCGGAGGTAGCAGCAGTAGGGGATTCAGCATTATGAAGCTTCATCTGTGGTGGATAATGGGAGAGGGTGGGTTGTGGCACCCTAGCAGTACCAGCTGAACTCGGTCAAGTCCCTTGTCAGGCTGGGAGGAACGTAGAGAGTAGAGGTCCCCTTCTTGTTTTGTTTCATTTGTTGATGTTGGCTACCCCCCAAAATTGGGGGAAGTGCCTTGGTATATGTATGTATGTATGTATATATATATATATATATATATATATATATATATATATATATATATATATATATATATATATATATATAGTTATGGGTCAGAATTACCCTTAAGTATGCCAGCAAAGATCAAAAGACAAAGACGTAAATTAAGAGAATTTATTAACAAAACTGGATTAATAATTTAAGCATTCACAATGTCTGGTATATTCCGCACTCGTCAGGTACAATTAACACACAAGTAGGAATAAGACCATAGAGGCTCCCAGTAGGTAGTGTGACGAGCCGAGAGAAGATTGTGACTCAAAGACAATGTGAAAGCAACTGAGTAAATTTATTATAGAACACTTTCCTTTATATACAAAATCTCAAAGCAATAAGAATTTTCATGTTTGAAAAACAGACACTGTTACAGAGGAGACTAGCAGATATGTTTAATCTGGTTCATTTTAGTGCGAGGGAAGAGCGAAGGTACAAGCATAATATATACACAAAATGAACTATGTACGATCGTGTGACACACGGTTGGTACATAGCTCCCCCCCTAAAAATGACATACTGTACATGTTAAATAGGGCGCCCTGATCTAGAGAGGCGAACTGTAGGCGGGTCATCTGGCAAGAGGTAAGCAGGTTTTAGACGATCAATGGAGACCCAGTCTTCTTTGCCACGAATGTTTAGTAGGAATGCTTTCGGACTGCGTCGGATCACAAGGAAAGGGCCCGTGTAAGGGGGCGTTAGTGGTGGCTTGCTAGTGTCGTTGCGCAGGAAGACGTGCGTTGCAGAGTGCAAGTCTGTCTGTATGTGATGCTTTGCTGGGGGCTTGTACGTCTGGCGGCATGGAGTAAATTTTCCCACGATGTGACGTATGCGCTGGAGATCGTCGGAGGAGGTTGTAGAAGGGAAAAATTCAGCAGGGACGACCAACGGGTCACCATACACCATTTCAGCTGCCGAGACGTCGAGGGCATCTTTAGGAGTGGTCCTTAGTCCCAGGAGGACCCAGGGAAGCTGAGTAAACCAGTTGGAATCCTTGCAGCGGGACATCAAAGCTTCTTTGAGGGTGCGATGAAAGCGTTCAACCATTCCATTGGCAGCGGGGTTGTAGGCCGTTGTGTGATGTAGTGTGATGCCCAGGAGATTCGCTAATGATGTCCACAATTGAGAGGTGAAAGTGGTACCCCTGTCAGAAGTAATATGCTCAAGGATACCAAATCTTGCAATCCATCCGGAGAGTAAGGCATATGTACATGAGGCGGACGTTGCAGTTTCCATGGGAATGGCTTCAGGCCAACGAGTGGAGCGGTCGATGATGGTAAACAGGTAACGATATCCTTGTGATGTGGGTAGGGGACCTACAACGTCGACGTGAATGCGTGCGAAACGACGCTGAGGTTGAGGAAAGGTGCCCACTCCAGAATCCGTATGTCGATGTACTTTGGAAGTTTGGCAAGAAGTACAGGCGCGGACCCAATCCTTAGCATCCTTAGAAATGCCGTGCCAAATGAACTTCGTCTTCAGCAGCTGTGCAGTAGAACGGCATGAGGGATGTGAAAGGCCATGAATGAAATCAGACACCTGCCGGTGCATAGGAGCAGGGATCCAAGGTTGCGGTCTACCAGTACTGACGTCACAGAGGAGGGTGGTGTTGGAGTCTTCGAGGGGGTAGTCTTCCTAACGGAGGGATGTGCAGGATGTCCTACATGCTTGATACTCTGGATCCAGTCGTTTGGCTTCAGCCAGGGCGTTGTAATCCAATCCCAGTTGAACGGCAGCCAACGTGTTTCTTGACAGGGCATCGGCAACGGAATTCATTTTCCCAGGGACGTATTGAAGGGTGCAATTGTATTCAGCCACGGCGGAGAGATGTCGGCGTTGACGGGCGGACCAGGCGTCAGACTGTCGAGTGAAGGCGTGCACCAGAGGCATGTGGTCTGTGAGAATGACGAAGGGCGTACCTTCTAAGAAATGGCGAAAGTGACGGACAGCCAAGTGCACCGCCATCAATTCGCGATCGAAGGTAGAATAACCCGATTCTGCCTTGGATAGTTTTCTGCTGAAGAAGGCCAATGGGCGGGGCGAGCCGTTGACCACCTGCTTGAGTACTGCACCAATAGCGATGTCGCTGGCATCGGTGGAGAGACGGAGAGGGGCATGTGGGATAGGAAAAGTGAGAGCCGCAGCGGTTGATAGGGCCTTCTTTGCATTACAGAAGGCCGCTTCTTGAAGGGGACCCCACTTCAGGTCCTTTGGCTTGCCCTTGAGGGAGGCATAGAGGGGAGCAAGAGTGGGATGTCTTCTGGATTCATAGGCACCTGATAATACCCCTTCAGGAGGTCGAGCGTAGAGAAAACCTTCGTTTTGTGCAGGTTGGAGGTCACGTCGGCAATGTTTGGGAGGGGGTAGTGATCCGGATCTGTTTGCATGTTCAGGCGCCTGTAATCCCCGCACGGACGGAGGGAGCCGTCTTTCTTCAGAACGATGTGTAAGGGTGACGACCATGGGCTGGAGGCCTTTTGGCAAAGGCCCATTTCCTCCATTTCGGCGAACGTCTGTTTGGCGGCTGCCAATCGTTCCGATGCCAGACGTCTGAATTTTGTGAAGACTGGGGCTCCCGTCGTCTTGATATGGTGATAAATACCGTGCTTGGCAGGAGCCGTGGGCGTTTGGCGAAGTTCTGGATGGAAATCTTCCGAGTACGACGGGAGGATGTGGGCGTAGGCATCCGTGGGTGCGCTGATGTCGAGA
>NC_090725.1:84935664-84995664 GCF_036898095.1 Palaemon carinicauda
GTTACAATAAAAATGTGTTATATACATTATTAGTAGAGCCCAAGTCCATTAAGCATGAAGCTTTTATATGGACCAGATTTAGTTAACATAAAAATAAGGACATGCAAGTGTCATGGCCTAGTTGAAGACACTCACAAATACAAATACATGCACATACAGACCTTCATATGTACATACATAAACACATACATACATACAATATGTACACATACACTCACATACTCATATATACATACAGCATAGCATACATATACACATACATTCATAAAGAAATACAAATGAAAACATTCATACAAACATACATATGTACACATAAGTACATTTACATACACATATACATATACAGTAATGATATAGTATCATAAATGATAAAAGTAGGAAACAATTATAATAGTAATATTAAGAAGGAAATTTGAAGAACGACTGTTTTAATATCCAAGAAGTGTGCGAATGATTGCAAGATAGAACTGTATATAATAATACACGCAGTAGGATTCAGAATGATGCCGAGAAACCTTCATTGTAGAGTTTTGAAGAAGCACTTATGGACATTTTCTACACAGAAAACTCATCCAACATTCAGCAAAAAAATGTATAGTTATTGCTGTAACCAATATTAGTTTATTTGGAAGGTATCTTCGTTAATTGCAAGAAATATCTATGTTTATGCATACGTATGATATATATATATATATATATATATATATATATATATATGTGTGTGTGTGTGTGTGTGTGTATGTGTGTGTGCATGTGTTTACATGTTATATATATCTATATATATATACATATATATTATATATATATATATATATCTATATATATATATATATATATATACTGTATATGAATGTGTGTGCAGGTATGTGCATGTCTGTCTCTTAAAAAATTCTTACTAGGTGTTGAAACACATATGTCATCTCTTAAGATAACAATTTCCAAGTCTCTTCTCATGCTCAAAGCTAACATTCTGAAAAAAAGGAAATTATTGATAATTTGCTCGATTTATTTCATCTGCGGAAAGCTGCTTCAATCATCAACTAATATCTGTCTTCAAGGGTATTCTAATTTTACAATGGAAAGTCACTCTGAGGTATTTCACAATATATTCATAGCACACATACACGCACACACATACACACACACACACATATATATATATATATATATATATATATATATATATATATATATATATATATATTTATATATATATATATATAAACAAGAAATGCATCCATTTCTATTCAACTGCAGGACAAAGGCCTCAGACATGTCTGTTCATGTCTTAGGTTTGGTGATGGTGGAGGATTTTCGTCTGATCGCTCACTGCAAACCAACCTAGTATTGATGGCCCTAACTAGTACAACTTCGCTGATCATGGTAATGCGCAAACCCTGTCACCACGTTAAGGTATCCCCACAAATTAAGGGATATACAGTATATATATATATATATATATATATATATATATATATATATATATATATATATATATATATATATATACACACTCACAAACACGCACACACACATGTATATATACATATATATATATATATATATATATATATATATGTGTGTGTGTGTGTGTGTATCACACATATATATATATATATATATATATATATATGTGTGTGTGTGTGTGTGTGTGTGTGCTTGTGTGTGTCTGTATGTGTGTTTCTTGGAAAGTCTCATAAAATAAACAGGGAATTGGAATTATTGATAATTTTCAGCCAATACATATTTGCTCTCTTACCCAGAGAAGAATGCCAATGTGTATTGGGTGAAAGTAAGAAATTATTTTAATTTCCATAGTTTCTTTCATGGTCCTTTCATAGAAACACGTTAAACTGTTAGATTATAGTTAGAAGATATATATATATATATATATATATATATATATATATGTGTGTGTGTGTGTGTGTGTGTGTGTGTGTGTGTAAATATATACGCATATATTATTACTATTATTATTATTATTATTATTAATTATTATTATTATTACTATTATTATTATTACCCAAGCTACAACCCTAGTTTGAAAAGCTAGATGTTATAAGCCCACGGGCTCCAACAGGGAAAAATAACCCAGTGAGGAAAGGAAACAAGAAAATAAATAAACTACTAGAGAAATAATAAACAATCAAAAAATATTTGAAGAACAGTGACAACAATAAATTGGATCTTTCATTTATAAACTATAAAATCTTAAAAAAAAAAAAAAAAAAAACAGAGTAAGATAGAATAAAAGATTGAATAGAATAGCGTGCCCAAGTTTACCCTCAAGCAAGAGAAATCTAACCAAGAAAGTGGAAGACCAAGGTACAGAGGCTATGACACTTCCCAAGACTAGAGCATAAAAGTTTGATTTTGGAGTGTCCTTCTCTTAGCAGAGTTGCTTACCATAGCCAAAGAGTTGATTCTACCCTTGACAAGAAGAAAGTAGCCACTTATCAATTGCACTACATTAGTTAACCCTATGAGCGAAGAAGGATTGTTTGGCAATCTCAGTCTTGTCAGGTGTATGATGACAGAGGAGAATGTGTAAAGAATAGGTCTACCATTTGGTGTAAGTGTAGACAAAGAAAAAATGAACCGTAACCAGAGAAAGGGATCCAGTGTAGTACTGTCTGGCCAGTCACAGGATCCAATAACTCTATGGATACTATCTCAAAGGGTGGCTGGTGCACTGGCCAACTTATTACTATTATATATATATATATATATATATATATATATAAATCTATATATATATATATATATATATATTTATATATATATATGTGTGTAGCCAAAGAGTTGATTCTACCCTTGACAAGAAGAAAGTAGCCACTTATCAATTGCACTACATTAGTTAACCCTATGAGCGAAGAAGGATTGTTTGGCAATCTCAGTCTTGTCAGGTGTATGATGACAGAGGAGAATGTGTAAAGAATAGGTCTACCATTTGGTGTAAGTGTAGACAAAGAAAAAATGAACCGTAACCAGAGAAAGGGATCCAGTGTAGTACTGTCTGGCCAGTCACAGGATCCAATAACTCTATGGATACTATCTCAAAGGGTGGCTGGTGCACTGGCCAACATATTACTATTATATATATATATATATATATATATATATATATATATATATATATATATATATATAAATCTATATATATATATATATATATTTATATATATGTGTGTGTGTGTAATAAAGATAAATTATGATATATGTAAATGAATGTATGGTTGTGCATAATTACATAGCCATCACGTTAAGGGCTAGCTGAAATTGTAGCAAGAAAAGTTATGCAAAAGAATCCCCCAAATTACGAAACTTATTTTTTGTATTGTGAACACAGCACAAGCAAACAGCTCCGTTCAAACCAACAGACTGAAGGCCGTATCAGAAAAGGATTTCCTCTGATATTTTTGCTCAGCGAAGGCTACCTTTCATAGTTGATAGAAGCTATTGTAATGAAATAACACGCGTGCTGGTATTCGAAAACATTATTGATAGAAAATCATTTTCCTTTCCTCTATTATCTTCGAAGGGATGGCAATATATATATATATATACACACACACACACACACACACACATATATATATATATATATATATATATATATATATATATATATATATATATATATATGTATATGAATTACAAATATCTTATTTTGAATTAGCAAATTGCTGCAAATATGAATGCTTTTCATAAGCTTATATTGCCCATTTTTTTCATCTTCAAATTATTATTTTGGCTTAGCTTCCGATTTTGAAGTATATTTTGCAGTATTGTCTTGATTTATAAAAGAACTTTTATTTCCTCAGTAAAGGCAAGCTTTTAGAGTATGAAAGTAGTAGAAAATATGCCCAACGTTAAAGAGAGGAATTATAGAAGTACAATTTTTTATTGAGATCTGAGATTAAGCTTAAGATCTAGTCCAGTTATTGCGTCCGGTCGTGTTACCATGGCTTTTAAGAACCACTGACAGGATTTTTCAATGAAAAAGAACTAGTCCGATCGGTTTACCAGTGTTTCTTTCCATTATGATGTTTTGAATATGACCTTGACGCTGGAAATAATAACGCGAATTTCCGTTCCAAGAGTCCTATGACTTCAACTTGTTTCAAGAATAGATCATTTGTCATTAAAGGTTACTGGTCTTATAACAGCTATGGTTTTCTTCCGTAATCACTCTGTGTGTTTGTATCTTCCCATCGTTTTTCTCCTCATTAAATTATTATAGGAAGAAAATAATACAAGAATTAACTCTACAATACATAGACGTTTATTAATGAAATGACGAGGAAATATTGCCTTCAAGCAATATATAGGATTAAATTATCTTTCTACATTTTTCTACCATTCATACTAAGATTCATTTTCATCTTCATCTTTACCTTTTAATTTTCATTATCTTTCTTTGGTTCGCATTTGCTCTCAATTGATGGCAGTCTGCTGGGGGGTGGGGGTGGGGGTGGGGGGGTAATGTTTATAGTAATAGCCGCACCCCCATACTCCTGAATTTTCTGTATCCAATCATCCCAGCATCATTCCTAGACATCAACATAAATCTCACAACGTCGCGCCTACAATTATTGTCCATTTAATAAAGGCCGCTCATGAATGGCAGAGGCGAGGCACAGTGATATTGCCCTAGCAAGCAGGACAGTCCCCGAGAGACTGACCATATATACATAAGATCAGCACTCAAGCCCCCTCTCCACCCAAGCTAAGACCAGAGATGGCTAGACAATGGCTGCTGACTCATCAGACAGACCTGTAGTTTCCTCCAAACCCCCACCCTTAGCTCACAAGGATGGTGAGGTTGCAATGACCAACGGAAGTAAGAGGTTGAGTGGGACTAAAATCCAAATCTGGTGAACAGCAGGCAGGGACGCTTCCAATAGGCCACCACAACCTTTGCATCATTCCATGCCTAATTATGTTGAACTGCTATGGGAGGTTACATTCCCTTGTCTCAAATACACTTTCACACCAAACCACTTACTCACCAAAATAAAACTTATAATTGCATGCGATGATTAATACTCAAAATCCTTAACACCTTCCTCACACACATGAATATATATATATATATATATATATATATATATATATATATATATATATATATATATATATATATATTATTACTTGCTAGGCTACAACACTAGTTGGAAAAGCAGTGGCAGTCGAATGACAGTTCTTCTTAATATTTCGTATAGATTTCAAATAATTTCACACTTTCACGACCTCTCGGTGAGGATACAAGAAAACAATTTGCCCAGCTTGACATTTGTGTATTAACTGATTTAGCGAGTCGGACTAATCCTGTTCTCTGAGAATGGGTGACCTCTAAATCTTAATCTTTTGATTCCTTCTGGTTTATTTCTACCTACAGAATTTCAGTACACTGGAGTTTTTTGTAATCCTTTTAAAGACATACACACAAACACGCACACATACAAATATATTTATATATATATATATATATATATATATATATATATATATATATATATATATATATGAATATATATCACAAGCACATGCCACACACACACACACACACACACACACATATATATATATATATATATATATATATATATATATATGCATATATATACAGTATATATATATATATATATATATATATATATATACACACACATATATATATATATATATATATATATATATATATATATATATATATATATATAATGCCGTATATCATATTCACTCAGATAAAGATGTGAAATTAATAAAGGCATGTGCACCTTGTTTTTAGATGCATTAGAGACTTTTAATCTATTCCAATATCTTTTCCATTGGCCACCTGGGAGAAATAGCCGAAAAGGGAACTATATCCGGGATAATGACCGAATGAACTGCCCCACCTTTAAGACCTTAATCCATCCTCTGCTTTAGGGCTTCTCCAGATAAAATGACCGAAATATTCAAGATTCGATGCGAAAAAAAAAGATCTCAGCTGCCACTTTCGTTTGGGAGCACTATAGCCCAGTGAAGAAAGGAAATAAGGAAACAACTAAACTACAAGAGAAGTAATTGATAATTGAAATGAAATATTTTAAGAACAGTAACCACCTTCATCTTTCATATATAAACTTTAAACCATGCTAGGCAGTATATCTTAGCAATTCATGTTTGCCAACTGTTATACTCGTATAAGGAGATGAGCAACTTGGTGGAGTAATGAGAGCTTTGGGTGTGGAGGAAATGTCCCCTAAATCTCGATGAAGTTGCTGGCAGCAGGGTGACGAATTGGGTTTATGGCGATGGACAAACTGTCTCTTCGGCTTTTACTCCTGATGCCTGGCGGTTGATCTTACTACAATTAGTATGGACCGACAGGGGTCACTTGCCGTAGTTAGATAGGCACTGCACATCACGAGGAACTGGCTATCCCTTGATGTTTCTGGCCAATGAATCCTTTATGGATTTAGTCATTCATGGAAAGAGAAGATGACAGAATGGCCCCCAGTCCCCTAAGTAACGGGGTGCTAAGAATCTCCCGGTTTATAAATACTGAAGAAAAATTGAAAATAGGTAATTGGAATGTTAGAAACGTGAGTCAGATTGGAAAGTTACAGCAAGTGGAGAGTTAATTTTTTAAATATAGTTTGGATATCTTGGCCCTAAGTGAAACACGTTGTAAGGGGATTGGTAAGGAAACTTTAGATTAGACCAAGGTAATATGCATATCTACTCAGGAAGATTAGATGGAGTTGGAAGAGTAGGAGTAGGAATGATGATGACACCAAGAACAGAAAAGGGAGAGCTGTAAATAGTAGATTGTTACTAGCAAAGTTCAAATCAAAGCAGTGCAATATGAGTATTATATTTTTTATGCCCCAACAAATGATTCCCCTGAAGATAGGAAAGATGAATACTATGGAGAACTCCAAAGGGTAATAAATGAGATCCCTGAGAGAGATATGAAAATTTGTATTGGGGACTTCAATGCTACAGTTGGAAGAAATAATCAAGGGATAGAGAATATGATTGGTATCGTAGGTCTTGGCGAAGTTGCAAATGAAAATGAAACCCATTTCATAAGTTTCTGTTCAGCGAACAAACTTGTCATTGAGGGTACTCCTTTTCAACACAAGAACATCCGCAAGTATACATAAACTTCACCATGTGGCATTTACAAAAATCAGATAGATCACATTGCCATTAATAAAGAGAGAAGGAAGACTCTAACAAATGTAAGAAGCTATAGAGGTGCTGATATTGGTAGTGATCACCAGCTCCTCGTTGCCACACTGAAATTAAAACTGAAAGCACCCAACAGAAAGATGGATAGAATACCTAGGTTTACAAGAAGAGAACAGAGAAACATTTGCAATTGAATGTAGGAATCGATTTGCAGTCTTAGAAACTTCAAGAGACGAAGAACAGAAAATTAATGAAGAATGGTGTGATATTAAGAACATATATCAGTCAGTTGATAGTGAAGTCTTTGGACACTCAGTTCCAAAGAGAAAGCCATGGATATCAAATGATACTTGTGATACTATAAAAAGGAGACAAAGACAGATATTGATTGTTGGTAGTTTTCGACAAAGTAATGAAAATGACAAGGTAGAGCATACTAAGTATTCCAGTATTGACAGTGAGGTCAAAAGAAAAGCCAGGAATGACTGGAAAGAATATTTAGACAGTAAAGCTGATGAGGCTGACAAAGCTATGAATTCTGAAAGTGGCTATGGTGTAAGAATTTCTCATATAATTATTAATGAAATCTCTACTGTGGCAAAGAAGAAGAAGCATATTCCCATCAAAAAGAGAGGTAAACAAAGACAACATTGGATGGAACACTTTAGTTAGGTTAGGAATAGGAGATATGAAGGGAATAATTTGATTCATTTACCTGAAGTTCATGAAGACCTTCATGTGCCCATGAGTGAGTTCAGTGTGTTTGAAGTCGAACCTATCCTACAAAACTAGAGATGGAAAGCACCAGGATACGATGAAATAACTGTCGAGATGATACTAGCCGAAAATTAAGTGACTCCCAGACTACTTACAAAATTATTTTGTAGAATGTGGCATGAAGAAGGAAAACCTAATGAATGGGAGTTAGGAGTGTTGATGAAAATAGCAAAAAAAGGAGACCTGGCTGATTGCAATAAATACAGAGGCATAACACCTACGTCAGTTGTTATGAAAATATATAGTATGCTTATTCTAAAGAGACTGGAGAGAAAGATTGATGAAAAGCTGAGAGATGAACAAACAGGATTTAGAAAAGGTAGAAGTTGCAATGACCAAATTATCATTTTTTGACGTGTTGTACAGCAATGCGTAGAATGTAGAAATCCCCTTTTGGTGGCATTTGTGGACTATGATAAAAGCCTTTGATAGTGTGCACCGGCCAATTTTGTGGAGTCTTGCATTATTATGGAATTCCTCTTAAATATGTAAATTTGATTAAGTCTGTTCATGAGCATAGGAAGTGCAAAGCTAATGTTAATGGAGTCTTATCAAATGAATTTCCAGTGAAAAGCGGAGTACTTCAAGGGAATGCGTTGCCACTTATGTTGTTTATCCTCCTCATGGATTTTGTAATGCATAGAATAGTCAGAGATGGTGGAGAAGGATTGGATTGGATTGGTGATAAGAATTTAGCAGACCTAACGTATGCTGATGATGCTGTCCTTGTTAGCAGAAACCACAGGATTTGCAATGCTTGCTTACCAGAATGCATGAAATATCACATGAGGTTGGGCTGAAGATGAATAGAAGGAAGACAGATATGATGAGAACGGAGTATGCAGTGGAAGATGAAATATCATTGGAAGAAAAAAGGATTAATGAGGTAGAATCATTTAAGTATTTAGGAATTATGATCTCCAATACAGAGTCTTTAGAATTAGAGTTTAGTGAAAGATTTAAAAAAGCAAATCAGACAATAGCTAGGTTAAGTATAATTTTGAATTCATATCGCCTGAAATTACTAATAAAAAATCAGACTATATATCAGTTTAGTGAGATCGGTGTTACTCTATGGACATGAGTCATCGTATGACGATGAAACAATCTCCAATAGATTTAGTAGATTTGAGAACAAAGCCCTCAGAAGAATATTGGGAGTTAAATAGCAGGACAGGATTAGAAATGAAACTATAAGAGAGATTACTCGAGTGTCATATGTGGAAGATATCATGATGAGGGGTAGATGGAGATTATATGGGCATGCTCTTCGTATTCCCCAAGAGAGATTAGTTCAGCAAACGTTCATCTGGGCTCCACAAGGCACTAGAAAAGTTGGAGGACCCAGGCCTACATGGCCGAGGATTATGAAGTGAGAAGTAGGAGATGATGAATGGAGAAGTATTGAATTAAAAGCTCAAGATAGAGACGACTGGCGAAATCTAACCGAGGCCCTTTGCGTCGATAGGCGTAGGAGATGATGACATAAATTGTAAAAACTTGAAAAAAAAAAGAGGAAGAGAAATAAGATGGTGTGCCCGATTGTACCCTCAAGCAAGAGAACTGTACCCCAAGACAGTGGAAGACCATGGTACAAAGGCTATGACACTACCCAAGACTAGAGAACAATGGTTTGATTTTGGAGTGTCCTTCTCCTAGAAGAGCTGCTTACCATAGCTAAAGAGTATCTTCTACCCTTACCAAGAGAAAACCACTATCATTTATGAGTAACTAATTAACTAACCAAATAGCTAACCAATGGTAGTTCATCGTCTCCGATAATTAAGTACTTTCAAAGTTCGTAAATAGCTGTTAAATGCATAGCAAATACTTCCACTTTTTTTTTTTTTTTTCTTTTTCTTTTTTTTTTTGCAGTAATCTTTTTTCCCCGGTATCTCACTACTGCCTCTTTATGGTGAGATACGATACGCCGAGGTCTCGTGACCTGTTCGTTCTAAATTCTGTGTAGAATACCTTCATTTCTTATGAGGCCCATAATTTTCTGCAATAAGAGGTTACTTCATATGGTGTCGTTTTACAGTTCAGGCCTCTACATTATAGGGAAGAGTTAAATACACACTGATTTTTGTACTTGGATTCTAGTGCCCAATCTCAGGTATTTGCTCTGAAAACCCCTAGTCATAATCCAGCCAAAAGCACGCGAAGCCCAGTTTATTTTATCCATCTTCGTGTTTCTAATAAATCTCGTGCAAGTTATTGAGTAATTCTTATTGTACTCACAAGACAATTATAAGCCGTTGTATTTCAAGTTATAAAATGTTTGCTACTCTTTAGTTACCGAAGATCTACAGGAGTTCTTATTGTGACATCTTAATCTCATTTCGCTCCTAAAAATCTCGTTTTCTTAATATTATTCACTTTTCTGTGTCACCTTGATGCTTTCTTCAGTCACAAATCTTACCATTCCTTGATTTTATCACGGTTTCCGTATGTACTGCAATTTCAATTCAACAACTTCATTCTAATTTTGGTTTGTATACCTTTAGCTTTCAGCACTATCTCTAATTATACGTTCGACAGTCTTCCATTTTCATCAATATGCACAGAAATAAATCCATTATATTGGCGAGACATATTTGATTATTTCATACTTCGACAAAGGATTAAAATAGCATTATTCTCCTCACTAATACCGTGCAGTCCACAATCAGAGAGGAAGACTGCTTGCTCTCGGTGAACCTGGGGGATGTGTATTTTCAAATACATGTCCATCAGTCCAACAAAAGTACCTCAGCTTCATCTTCAAGGGAATAGTGTACCAGTTCAAAGCCCTGAATCTTGGACTGTTCACTACTCCCTAAGTATTCACGCGAGTGTTCAGTGTTCACTCACTCGCCTTGCTCACCAAACGCTGTATATGCTGGCTTGGTCACGAGATCTGTCACTTGGCTTGGGCCTTTCGAATAGAGATATGCCTTTTGAGGAATCTCTTGCTAGAGGCAGTTGCTTCAGGATCTAGACAGATTACTCTCTTTTGCCACGATCTAGGGTCCGTGATGAATTGGGAAAATTCAAATCTCATTCTCAAGCAGAGCATGAACTACCTGGGCATTCTAGTAGATACGGCAGATCCGGAAATCTTTCCACAACGGGATTGCATCAGAAGCCACAGAGAGAGAAAGTGAGAACTCTGATCAGGAAAGTTCCATTCATCTCTCCATCTGAAATATTTCTGTTCCTGGATACATCCAAGATGGGATAAGGAACCAAACGCGTTAGGAATATAATTCCTAAGAGAAAAGCACCTGCTACGTATATGCAATGTGTACATACATATATATATATATATATATATATATATATATATAGAGAGAGAGAGAGAGAGAGAGAGAGAGAGAGAGAGAGAGAGAGAGAGAGAGAGAGAGAGAGAGAGAGAGAGAGAGGTTGTTACATAGATATGTATGGGTGTGTGTGCATGATTTGTTAATAGTAGCAATGTTCCTGATAGCTATTTTTAGAACTATGTCTGCACCATTTAACAACTTTTGACTTTGTAATATGTACAAGGTTGGTGACTCATAGGAAAATAGGAATTGCATTGATACTAACCTTGTTGGTTGTGGTTAAATGCTACATCCCAGTTAGTTGCATTGGTCATATCCTAAGGAGGCCACCTAAAGCACATAACAACAAAAGAGCAATACATCAGCATGTAAAGGTTTAAAGGCCGCTCGTGAATGATAGGGGCAAGGGACAGTGACATTGCTCTATCAAGTAAGACAATGCCCTAGAGACTGATCGTATTACATATGATCAGCGACCAAGCCCCCTCGTCACCCAAGCTAGGACCAAGGAGGGCCAGGGATTAGCTGCCAATAACTCAGCAGATAGACCTATAGGCTCCCCCAAACCCCCATTCTTAGCTCACAAGGATGATGAGGTTGCATCGACCAAAGGAATTAATGAGTTTGAGCGGGACTCGAACCCCGGTCTGGCAATCATCTTGCCTGGTGATTGCCAGACTGGGACACTACCACCAGGCCCCCACAACCCTAATGGTACATAGGACAAGGAATCGTCCATAATTGACTCAATTGGAGATAACTCTGTGTAACTAGCAATTACTGAAGCAGTGAGTAACACAGTGCAGTAAGCTATGCATTGAACTTCCTAGCGTCCTTCAGCTACATTTCCGTGCAATGGAAGGAAATTTTAATGCAATTCCCCATGACTCCCACCGGGGGCAAAAGAGTCCAACTTTTATGGCTTTACAAAATTCATACATGACTAACTCAAACAATCAGGTTTATTAATCAATTTTCACTTGTTCTTTTATTTACTTTCAACTTTTTATTTTATATTGTATAGCACCACACTATTTATATATTCAATGTTTTGCCTTGTTATTAAGCATAAGATGATAGTTGAAACTACTCTCTGCATAATCATTAATAAATGGAGATTCTTATAAATTAATAACTTATATCTTACGACAAAAATTTGGTAATTGGAATAAAAAATATGAAGGAAGATTCAAAATACACCACAAGTGCAATACATTTAATAAGAATAGTTTACGAAAAAAGTATACCCAAAAAGTGTCTATATATATATATATATATATATATATATATATATATATATATATATATATATATATATATATATATATATATATATATATATATATATATATATGTGTGTGTGTGTGTGTGTGTGTGTGTGTGAATGAATGAATGAATTAGCAGCTTTCCTAGAATAAGGTGATAAAAGAGAGATTGCATTTCCTTCCTAATGAAATGCGGTTTTTCTTATGAGTTTATGTTTTGTTCTAAACGCTGCAGCCAAGTGCAAAAAGCTGGATTGAAATTTGATTTTGTTAAAAAATAGTCGTGATTAGCGCTTCAAACTACGATCCAGAAAGTTAAGTCACAACCAACATCGAAATCTTACAACTTATTAGTTGATTTTAAACTGTCAAGTTTTGCTTTACCAACGTTCTCATATTTAAGGCACAATTAAATTCAAATGTCCACCCACACTCTCTTACGTCGGTGAAGGTTATGAAGGTCTGTGAGTGTCAGCAGACTATTGAATTTGGCTGTACCTTATCGGTTTGCAATTGTTCGCAGTCTCTAAAGTGGTCTTTACTAGTCAGTGCTATTAGTGAATATTTAACATAAAGTAGAATGTTTTATCTTTCAGTGTGCTCAAGAGATTTGTTGGTGTCAGTAACAAATTAACAATATTACCATCAGTTAATTACTCAAAATCTTTAATCAAGAAATATTCCGTGTACAAATGTTGTTTATTACTTTACGAGGCTGCATGGAATGACAACTTGATCCCTAAAACATGCTGAGAGAGAGAGAGAGAGAGAGAGAGAGAGAGAGAGAGAGAGAGAGAGAGAGAGAGAGAGAGAGAGAGAGAGAGAAAAAAATTATCGCCATTATAAATTCACTAAAGTTATTGGCAATTTAGTGAAAAGTAGTTCTCATTACCTGATTATTCTTTGTTGAATATTCAAAACCTAATACTGGCTTATAAACGTTTATGAAGGATTATAAAAACATTACAAAGCTTGTAAATATTTTAAGATGCCTATTCACTATCATGTTAGCTTTCTTAATTAACAAAAGAAGTATAATCTAATGAAAATTTGTTGCACTCAATTCCATAAAAAGTTGTGACTTAATGGTATCCCCAACTCTTCTCTCTACTTAGTAATTCTCCTTAGCAATTTCACAATATCCCTTAGATTTACAGGTAAGAAAATTTAGGCATCCGATGACCACACACGCGATGAAGTCAGGGCATCCTACTCCAGGTACCGCTATTCCATGACTCATTTATGACGTCATTGTGGCACTTGTTTTATGAAGATAAACAAAACTTTCCTTCATTTTATTAGCGGTACAGAGTTATTTAGTATTGTATTCTATTGCAATAACGTTAATTAGTGCAAACGACAGCAACGATATTATATTGAAAACTTTAAATGAGTCAGAGAACTTTGGTGACGTCATGACAAAACCCATGACATCATATCCGATTCGGAAACAATAAAAGACTGTAGCTCGTGTAATTCCAAACCATTCTTAGTTACTGAAAGATTGTGAGTGGACGTATATATTATTCTTCTTCACTCCTTTGGCAGAGTTAAATTTTCTTGTGCAAAAATAGGTAAGAAAAATTTTTTGTTTTAGAAAGTGTTGACCTGGATATCGGATCATATCATTTGGTAAAATGTTTTATTTCTTGCTGAAGTTACTATTTTCATATTGATTAAAATATACACTTTAGGGAATCTTCATGAACACAGGTGATTTTTATCAATTCTCGAATACAGCCTAAGTACATTTCGAATTTTTTCCCAATACATTAATGCAGTTTACTTTTTTTGCCTCTCGTTATTTTCTCCTTGTCAGAGGAAACATGCTCCATAGAGTTTGATATTTCATGTTAATCTCATTGGGTTAACCCTGCTTAAAATTTTCTATCAAAATAAGAAAAATAGCACCCCATAACTCTCTCTCTCTCTCTCTCTCTCTCTCTCTCTCTCTCTCTCTCTCTCTCTCTCTCTCTCTCTCTCTCTCTCTCTCTCTTCACATTGCTCGCATGAGTAACAAGATAATGAACAATAGCAGACATAAGTGTTCAACCTAACTTCAAGTTCAATGTCATCACAATGACTTAAAGACTTGGACCTCGAAGAGGTAATCCTCATCCTCCACATCAGGGTGAAACAATTCACGAGAAATTCTCCCTTCGTTCCCTGGGAATCCCGTTTGAGTCAACGTATTTGTGCTTCCTGTAGGACGAAGGATTTCCTGCTTCAACACGACCAGTTAGTGATTCATGTCTTTATTCCGGTTCATTTGTGGGGGAAGATATTCTTTCGCGTAAACTTCTTATCAAGTAAATGAATGAGGATTTGATGTCGGGAAACATTCAGATATGAACAGAGATAACTGACCATTCATTAAGGAGAAAATGCCTAGCAATCTCATAATGTCTAGTTCTAAAGGCTGCGGTTTAGCAGAGGAAATGCCTATATCTTACTGGAAAAGGATATGTCAATTCTGCATCACAGTGTCAGAAATATCGAGAACAGTAATATGAGAAAACTAGATAACAACATTGATATTTTCAGTACACAGGGTTATCTCGCAAAACAGAGAGAGAGAGAGAGAGAGAGAGAGAGAGAGAGAGAGAGAGAGAGAGAGAGAGAGAGAGAGAGAGAGAGAGAGAGAGAGAATCTTTTTCGCGTCAGTTATGCAGGCTGACTTATTATACTGCGTTGAGACATATCATGTTTGTTGATTATTGTTAATATGAAATTGGTTTCTTTCTCTTTGTATTACGCTGATAAACAAATAAAAGGGCTGAAAACACTGACATAATTAGATATAAGAAAATTATTTTGTTTTTAACTATATGTATTCTATATATGTACACAAGTAACATTGTTTATTTGGACGCATATACATATAGCAAAGTCAGCTGCTTGAAAAATGAAATAGTATTATTGGGAAGAGCATAGCACGTACTGATATACATCCAATATATATATATATATATATATATATATATATATATATATATATGTATGTATATATATATATATATATATATATATTTATATATAAATATAAATATATATATAATATATATATATATATATATATATATATATATATATATATATATATATATATATATATATATATATATATATATATATATATATATATTCCTTTCACGCTCTTGGGAGAGAGTGTGTAGTCATACCTTGGTGAGAGTGGGTACCAAGAGAGGTACACTCGGAAGCCACACTCTTCTGCAAATTACCGAACCAGGGGGTTTATTTAGGAAAGGTAGAGGGGGTGGGAAGGGTTGACTCTTTATGTATGCATAAGCAACCACCTGTGAACCTGTAAACTTGATCCAGACATCAAACTCCTTGTCCGAACCCACGGTTTTCCCAGCCAATTCTACATTTTAGAAAGTGTCAAGAGAGAAGAAGACATTTAAAGGCTGTATAGATGGGAAGGAAGGGTTATTAGTAACGAAGAACTTTAACATCAAGGAAACAAAAGGACAACTAGAAAGATCGAAGATAACATGTACAGTGTATAAGGTGCTGGCGACATTGCTGAGGAACCTTATGTGTATGGGCATGCTGGGGCTGATTTTGTTGAATTTCAAATTACTAGAGGCTCATCGGTGATTCAGTAGTTAAAAGTACGAATGTGGTAGTAATCGTTGACTCGCGTTTCCACTTGAATCCTCCCCTTTCATCGAAAACATACATTTATCTATTATACAAATAAAGCTCCGTGTGTGTGTGTGTGTGTATGTGTGTGTGTGTGTGTGCGTGTGTGTGTGTGTGTGTGTGTGTCACTTCTCGTTCATCGGAAATTAGATTAAAAAATTTCACTTTACAAATAAAGTAAACACGTTAATAACATAGGATGTGCTGACACGTTTTCTCTGGCGAGAGGTTAGTGGCTGGGCTAAAAGAAAACTAGCATTTGTAAATACATGAGAAACTATTATAATATCAAAGATTCATGATGATAGCTGATTAATCAATTGCTGGCTTATGAGAAAGAAAGCCTTTGTTGAGCCCCGCATGATACAAACGTCATACCTATGCGGTGATGGCCGGAGGGCACAACTGGGTGAGTAACCTAAAGCAAAAGGGAATACCATACAGTTAATGGATGGCCGTTCCTAGTATTCCTGGCTTCCTTGGTTCCCTTGGGATTCACTATATTTTATACTTACGATTACTCAACCTTTTTAGTAAGTATCTGTGATTATTAATATGCTTTTATTAGCCTTCCACTCGCGTCTGTTTATTGTCTCTCTATTCCAATTTACACCCGCAATTTTGCTTAGCTCTTCAATGGTCATCTCTTCCTCCCTGTTTCCCAACTTCATTCGTAGTCTCTAGGGACCCATTCTATTTTTTCCTAATATCCGTATATATATATATATATATATATATATATATATATATATATATATATATATATATATATATATATATATATATATATATATATATATATGTATGTGTGTGTGTGCGTGTGTATATATATATATATATATATATATATATAGAGAGAGAGAGAGAGAGAGAGAGAGAGAGAGAGAGAGAGAGAGAGAGAGAGAGAGAGAGAGAGAGAGAGGAGATATATATATATATATGTATGTATATGTGTATATATATATATATATATATATATATATATATATATATATATATATATATAAGTGTATATGTGTGTATTTAATGTTTATGTAGATTTTTATATTGATAGATATACACAAAAAAATCACTCATTTTTAATTTGTCTTCTATACAGGTGGGTCTCTTCTCGCAGTCACCATGGGAGTCTCGGCATTTGCAGGACGTTTAACTTGTATACTTCTTGTGACAACACAAGTATGCTTCTCCAATCCCGTCAATCAGGAGAAAACTACCATGATTGTCCGTAAGTATTTTAGTTTGTTTTCAATACACTGTTAAAAATTTACGGTAAAAAACAGTAAAATCCTGGAATAAATGTTGCCAGGCATTTACCGTATTAAAAACGGATACATTGACGTAAATGAGTGATATTGCAGTCACTAACCTGTCAAAGATAATAATAACGTATGGTAAAATTACGGTCGCCTGTATTTTACTGAAATACGGCTGGGAGCAGTATATTTTTACGGATAATTTTTTTTTTAACTGTGTATATCTAAATCGTCTGTATTTAGAGTTTGAAATTTTTCATACTTTGGTGCGTGATAGTAAAAGTATAATGCTATATAACATTTGATTTTCTCATTGAGAAATGGGAAACAATTGCTTTCGTCTTATTGACATCGGCAGACTCACAATGAAATATAATTACAACTTTACATCGTATTTATTTGAAACTTGGTAATCTTATGAGGATAACCTCTGGGTGACCTCAATTAAAGCAGGTTTAAGGAAGGGGGATAATTAAGGGTCAGTGGAAAACAAACCAGCGCTAGAATTCATATATTGACAATTTTGTGTAATAAACAATGTTTCAGGATATTTCTTCGTGTAAAGTTATTAACATAGATGACTGTGTCGGTTTTGACCAGATATTGGATATCCAGAACGTTATTGGTGTGCCCTTTTGAGACTATTTTATGTAGCGTGGTTCGTATAGATATGCCTTTAGATACTTGACCCATATGAAATAAATTCCATAATAAACTTGCATTAAAAATCATATTATTGTAACTTCTAAGGTTATTTTTAATTAACATGTTTTTTTTTCTGTCTTATTCAAACACTACCCGAAGTTTTTTTTTTTTTTTCCCCCAAAGAAGGATGGCATTTGAATAATATTCATGAAAATTGAAACAATGCCTGTCATTAAGTGACGCTTTTATCTCAAACTACAAGTTACTGAAGATTCTCTTGACTTTATTCTCAATATTCTTGAAGAGTATTCAATACAGCATAGATTAGTGTCACATTTTTCTAATTTTGTAATCTCATCTCATTTGTGCTCAGAGATATATATTCTTTGAGCCCTCATCTTCATAGAAGAAAAATTCTGATTTTACATTATAGAATAACCTGAATAGAATTTCATATATGATAGATTATCAGTAGGTTTTCTGAGTATGGAAAATTTAAATATATTAATTTGTTTAACATCTAAAATGATTATAAAAGATAGTGCATCCTTTCCTTTATCCCTAAAATATACTTTCATTTTCTTTTTTATCTAGATTCAATTTCATGGATAGAACCAATAAATTAATACTGGCATAAAACCCACTGGTTCCTATTTTTTCCTTCAGAATCCCCAGATCCCCTAAGCATTGTCAACATACCACTACCCAGTAAATTGACAGACCATATAAAACTGACCAACTTTATCTAAAAAGACTATATATATATGTGTGTGACTATATATATATATATATATATATATATATATATATATATATATATATATATATATAGATATAAATATATATATATGTATAACAAAATAGTGGGGGACAAAGGATTACCTATAGCCATACCAAGAACTAGCTCATAGGCATTTCCATTCGAAATGAATTTATATTTTAGTAAATAAACAAATAAGGGCCTGCACATAAATTTCTGGGTAACAATATATCCTGAAAACGTTAGTAATTGCAAGTACAAAAGTGCGAGATATGAATGTCATTTCTGGTTGATTGCCATTAACCTTATATTGTCATTCTGTTTTAGATGTGACTTATCTGATGTCATAGATAACCTAACCTCGTAGGAATCCAGTATTTTGTATAATTTCATGTATTTCTTTATCAGCTGTGTGTGTGTGTATATATATATATATATATATATATATATATATATATATATATATGTATATATATAGATAGATAGATAGATAGATAAATAGATAGATATATCTATAAATATTTTTACGCATATATATATATATATATATATATATATATATATATATATATATACACATATATGTATATATATACATATATATATATATATATATATATATATATATATATATATATATATATATATATATATAATATTAAAAGACACTTCAGAGTGAGCCATTTCCATTTTCAAGGAATTTTAGAGTAAAAGACCTTTTATTATACAAAATTCATCAGTAAATAAAGAAATAGAAGGAAGTTTTGTTTGTCTTCATAATTAAACATAATGCTTCCTGCTATAGTGGAATTGAAGGTTTTGGAACTGTATTTTTTCTTTCTTCTGATCGCAACAGAATATCCCGGATGTCCTCACTACCTCATGGACGAGAACATGGTCACCAACCAGGTCGTCGATTTGGATCATAGTTTGGCCTTCCTCGTCAGACCCAGCCACCCAACCATTTCCTTGGACATACTTGTTTCCCCTAACACAGCTTACCAGGTGAGAAGAATGGAAGTAGTGTGTCTTTAATGAATTATTTCACATTTCAACCTCCGTAAGAAATTCGTGGTGGGTTGATAGAAAACTGCAATATCTGAACAAGAAAGGAGAGCTGAACTGAAGGACAATCTCATATTGAAAAACAAAAGAATAATATTTTGTCAGTCAATGATGTATCTGCCATTGCACAAAAGGTTTAATCATTCATGAATAGCAGAGGCAAGGGACAGTGACAATGCCCCAACAGAACAATGCTCTAGATCCTGACCATATACACATATGATCACTGCCCAAGCCGCACCCAAGCTTGGACCAGGGAGGACCAGGCATTGTTTGCTGATGGATTATCATGTAGAACTATAGATTCCCCAAACCCCCCATCTGTAGTTTACAATGATGTTGAGGTTGCAGAAACTACCAGAAACTATCGAGCCTGAGCGAATCTCGAACCCAGTACAGCAGATTGCTAGGCAGGAACGTTTCCAATAAGTTACCACAACCCTAGCAAAATCTTCCTCATTGACATTAATGACAAAAATATGTGCTATAGCAATATTGGTTGAAATATAATAATTCATTCTGTATAGGAAAATGATCTTTATACAATAATTAAGTATCCTTAAATTGAAATCCAAAGAATACAAAGTCTTCGCCCCATTTCCAGTATAACATTGATTTCTTTGTAGCGTTGTGCTGTCCACATTTTTCCTTTATTCTTTTAACATCTTGAATTTCTGTTGAGAGGAACACGGTTGAATATGATTGATTCTATTTATATGAGGTTTCTTTTCATTGAAATTTAGAGTTTTCTTCTTAAAAATTATGGAGTTTAATTTCCCTAGTTAACAGTTCAATCGTAATACATATTTAATTACAACTAATGCACACACACACATACATTTATACATTTTATATGAATAGGAGATCTGAATAGGTGAAAAGGGACACAAATTTATTACCTCTTTAAGGGTGACCTATTCATCCTTCCTCGGAGGTAAAGATAGGCATCACTGTTATCTTTTGTACAACCTTATTATTTTTTTTACTGATACGAGAATTTTTAATTCTACACAGGAAGTCTCCCAGCATACTCAAACCATTATCATAATGCTATTGACTTTCATTCTTATCTAAAACTACTTTCATCGATATATTCTTCTTCTTTTTCCCCACCGTTATCCCTACATTAAAGGGTTGATTGCCTGATGCGCCCTCTCCAATCCCTTCCACCATAGGCATACTCTTCCACCAACCCTCTTCTCTCCATATCATCCTTCACTTTATCCTGCCATCTAATTCTATGCCTCCCTCTTGATCTCCCCCCCACTAACTCTCATCCATATATTCTTGAGTTTGTTTTCTTCACAGCATTAAATTGAAGGAAAGTTAATAATACTACAATCAATATCAGACCCAAATTGCTTTATTTTATTTCAGGCTGTAGTGGAAGGCACCAACCTAAGACTTGAACAGTGCAACTTGGATCGAACACGATGTCAAATCATGCAAGAGATAAATTCAAAATCATCCAACTTACTAAATATTAACCAATGGAACATGGTCAACATCACCCTAGAACAGAGCACAGTAAGTTGAGGTTTCGTGTTTTTGTTGAGACTAATATAGAAAAATGGGAAAGCTCTTGTGTTTAATCAATACATAACTTAGAAATCCTAACCGAAAATATGCAATTCTTGACTAACGATTTATTTCAAATGTTTAAAGATGACGATGAAATTGTGTAAAAATATTTTAGTGTTGCGAAAATTATTTCATCTACTTCGCTAGAAGCTGTTTTGTCTTAAGTTCAGGTTTATCAATGACAATGACAATAACTCTTCGACAACAAAATGCCGTTTTTCAATTGAAATCCTTAATCAGCATTTCTGTACATTAATAACGTCGATATTTGCAGATAACCGTTTCTGTGAACCAGAGGCAAACCGTCAAAGCAGAGCTTAAATCTGTGAGCTGGGACGGCTCGTCGAAATCCAAGGACGGAGAGCAATATCTACATTCCAATGTTAAGGTGTCACTTCGTCTAGTGCAGATTTCTGGTTACTCTCTGCTTGTCAATCTTGTCTGCAATGGTGAGTCGGAATGCTCGCGAAAAATTCTCGCACTTGCGTGAAATGTCGATGTCGATACTAAAATTTCTGACATCGGAAAACTGTTCATTTCAATTCGCTAGTCTCTTACTCGCTTTGCAGTTCAATATTAGTAATGATGTTTAAATTTCTTAAGTTTTCCCAAAACGTTTTTAAGAAATTGTAATTTTTTGATAATATTTAATAGCTTTCCTGTTACCTTGTATCCTTTCATACACCTTTTGAATAACATTATATAGTTAAAGATTATTAGCTTGTAAAAAATCCTTAAGAGAGCTATTTTTCTTAATACCTAGTATTAAAGATATAAATATTCTCTACCTAACAGTATATGGAATATTTTAAATATTAATTTTAGTCTTAACATATCTGGATTGGAAGTGCACTCTTGCAATTGTTATATAAATTACCGAGTGCCTATCTCCAGAGGTCCACACAATTCAATTAACTAATTAGACCTTATAACAAAGAGACAGATGAAACCATGCTAATGGACAAATATATCTTGCAGAGACTGAGTCCCCCGTAATCGAAGAGGTGACGATGAAACCACGTGTTGTAACTCCGTCACTGCCCAATCGTAAGTTTAACGGTGTTCCCTAATTCTTTAATGGCTGGATTGTTTGATTGACTGTTAGCTAGTTGTCTGCTAAAAATTTTTATTAATGGCATAACATCTTTAGTGGCAATTTCATGAGAAGTTGCGGATGTTTAATGCAAATTAAAAGTAACTATCAGTCCAACTTTTTCTTTTCATTCTTATCCTCGTTTTACACTCCAAAATCAAACCATTGTTCTCTAGTCTTGGGTAGTGCCATAGCCTCTGTGCCATGGTCTTCCACTGTCTTAGGTTAGAGTTCTCTTGCTTGAGGATACACTTGGGCACACTATTCTATCTAATCTCTCTTCCTCTTGTTTTGTTAAAATTTTTATAATTTATATAAGAAATATTTATTTTAATGTAGTTACTGTTCTCAAAATATCTTATTTTTCCTGGTTTCCTTTCCTCAATGGGCTATTTTCCCTGTTGGGGCCCCTGGGCGTATAGCATCCAGCTTTTCCTACTAGAGTTGTAGCTTAGCAAGTAGTAATAGCAATAATAATAATAATAATAATAATAATAATAATAATAATAATATTGTGTAAGAAGTAAATCGCAGCGTCCCAGATCTGCTAATTTTCTTGATATTCTCTTTTGGTTTTCAGCTTTCCCATCCTGCCCGGTTCATAGCGTGACGCTGGACCAACCCCTTGAGTTGGAACTTGAAGATGAACTCGTGATGGCTGTTCTTCCATCCACCCATTCCCTTAACATGCAGGTGTCGGTCGAGGATAGAGCATATCAGGTACAAATTGTTGGAGCGTTTGGGATTTTGAATAATATCTGCTTACTTTTCAAAAACTAAATGGTGCTAAGCTTACGCCAAGTCATTGTCAGGTCGTTATAAAAGATTATTTTTTTCCGTTTAGATATCTTAGGGAACAAGAAATGCTGGATATAAGATGCATAACTTGAAGGGAATCGGGGAAATTGTATCATGATAGCTTAATGTTTTATTCCAGTTTTAGGCAATGTACTCCTAAAAAGAAAGTGTGTCCCTCTAAGTCCAAAAGTTTTAACTGCTAATATGTCAATGCATATGTACATTTTTCATTGGTAAGGACGATTTAATTGAAGATGGAATTGTCCAATGGGAAATTTGCTTTATTATTTGTGGCGTTTTGCAATCAACCCCTGTAAAGATCAATTAAAGCCCATAAAATTAAAGAAAAAAATAAACATTTCTGAAATGTCTTCTAAGAAGAGCGACATTATAGTAATCACTGGAAGTTGATTTTATGATGATCAACTTGTATCTTTATGTAATGATTTCAATCTTCAAAAACATTTTCATGTGATTTTTTATTTTTATTAATTTCCAACATAGAATCACATTTTGATGGTGTTTGTCGAGTTCCTTTTGGCTCAAATAATTGTTATATTATACTGACGAAAGTAAAATAGAAATAAATGCACTCGCATTGCGTTCATGTTACAAAAAAAAAAAAAAAAAAAAGCTAACTGTCTGAATTTTTCATACAATTCTTAAACTATGCACATTTATAGGCGTAATTTTTCTTTGAAGAAAAGAAAACACAAGAATATTATATATTCAAGATGAATTTTTTTTTTTAATACTATTTTCTACTGTTCTTTTTAATCCCCCCAACAGGCTAAAATTCAAGGGTCAATGACAAAACTACTCCAATGCAGCCCTGACGGAACTCACTGCGAAATGATCGATGCCAGTGGTGTTAAGGGGTCAGATAAATTGAAGGCCAACAAATGGAACTACGTCACTGTGTCTCTCATAGGAGGAAAGGTAGGGCAAATAAATTTCGAATTTACTCCTCCAGGCTCAGCTGAGAGTTGCTGTTCGATGAGCATTTATGTACTTTTTCTTCTGTTGCCAAAACAGAAAATGTGTGTGAAACAAATAATTGACAGTTGGAGTCTCCTAATCTAGAAAGAGTGAATTATCTATTTTCAGTACTACGGAAGCTACCTATAAACAAAATATAATCTTTTTAGAGTAAACCTGAAGGAAGGTGGTCTTCCATTACTATAGTCAATTTTTTTTAGTGAGGCAGATTTGCACCGACTCGCAGGGGTGCCCTTTTAGCTCGGAAAAGTTTCCTGATCGCTGATTGGTTAGAATTATCTTGTCCAACCAATCAGCGATCAGGAAACTTTTCCGAGCTAAAAGGGCACCCCTGCGATTCGGTGCAAATCTGCCTCACTAAAAAGAATTGACTATAATACCTCTACTGACTTCGGCCTTTATTTCAACTCTTGATAAATCAAACATTTATAGTATCGCCAACGGAATGAGAAATCATTCAATGGAATTTAGAGTTCTTGAAAAACACTTTTTAAGTAGGATTTGTAAAACAAATTTAAATTTATTGAGAAAACCCACTCCTATAAGATGCATGATTCATATCACTTGCTATGTGAAATTCCTTTTCTTCATTATTTAATAGACATTTTAACAAGTTTCCATTTTTAGACTTTGCATTGCTATGGATACCGTGGGGAGAAATACAATATTTAAAATTTTTAAAAGGTTTTCGTTATTTACAAACTCAGCTCCACTAATACTTTCTTATCTTACTGCAGTTAACTTTGATTTGGGCACTTGTGACCGTTGAGATCTTCACAATATTAACCTCTACAAATGCATCTTGCTAGTAAAATTTATTGCTAACTTGAAACGGTTTGCACTACGATCCTTAAAGTGTAGATTGTCAACTATAATTAACAAAATGCAGATAACACAGACAAATTATGTTCTTATTCAATAACCACTTCGATGTACTCTCCCATCATAATCAAGCCTCTAACATAGTAACTACTATAAGGGACTCTCATTCCAACTTGAGTCCTTTTCCATCCATTGTCAGTCCTAATTCTTTTCGGACATGTAAAGTTAAATCCAAGTTCTAGCAGGATGGAATTCATGAAAAAAATTCGACATAAGAACAATGAATATTTTTTTCTTTATTTGTTTTAGGTGACCTTTCAAATCAACACGGATTATGACCCCATGGGAAATTCCATGTCATTCGGCCCTAATACCGCTCATGCCACAGTGGTTGTCTTTGTCCCTGAACCTGAACCTTCTGAAGAGACTGGCACCGTAATCAGAGTTAATGTTCGCTGCGATGGTAAGTAAAGAATTCCAGTAATCAATAAAACTGGTGCTTATAAAGAATGGGAAATTAACGTATATCAGTTAAACATTTCATACGTACATTTTTAATGTGTTGTGACCAAGAGTTAGAAAGTATTGGGAATTGCATTAATTAAGTCGCCAGGGACTTCTTAGTCTGACTTTAGGGGGAGGGAATCCACCTGGAATATTCAAAGTGTGATTTAAAAGGACCAGTTAATATAAATTCAAGTCATTGTGTTCCGTAAATGACAGTTGACAGTTTTGATATTCATCGGGTTAAAGTAAAAATAGAAGATTTCTTCTGTTCTGGAATTACATTGTCAATTCTACATCTGTAATTTCTGATGATCAAAATGGGACTGATCATGATCAAGTCCATGAAAAACACTGTTATATACCAAACCTGACTTGATATTCTTTTTAAGTTATTGCAGTTTTTGAACGAATGTGCACATAATGCTGAAGTGTCATTGTATTTTTTCTAACAGAAGCTGAAGCGACAACGATCAGCAAAGATGAAGAGACAACAATCAGCAGAACTGAAGAAACTACTATCAACGTCCATTACACACCTGCACCTATAGGAGGTGAGTGAATCTGACCAAAACACCATAGGGAGGTAGTGGCATCATTGCACAACACACGGTGCCGGTTTGGCACTATTTTAAGGTCTTTAAATTGTTCTTTGGCTCCCAGCTACATATGCTTTGTAGCCCACTACTTTAACAACCCCCCCCCCCCCTCCTCCTATTTTGTTGTCCGGCCTCTTTTATCTTTGACTTCATAATGCATCAGCGGAGTCCCCCCCCCCCCCCCCCCCCCGGTTGCATCTGGGCACCATAAGCTCCAGATCCGGATCATATGGCTTAAATTTATAAGTACAATCGAACCAAAACAAACTTTCATCCAACCGAAAAACTTTGAGCTAATGTTTTGTAGTTATTCCACTTAACCTCTTGAAGCATGCACTTTTTCGGACCTGCATACATGTGTATAGACCTTACAGGGATGACAGATCCTCGTCTTCAAAAATTAATGAATGAATAAAACAGTACACACGGGGGGGGGGGGGGCAGATAGTTCATTGTGGAAGTGACCAGTATGAAAAGATTGATTAGGATCGTTGACCCTTACACTCTTGAAAAGAATGGCGTGTGAAAAATCTCCCCAGCTATAGGAACATCACTTTGTACAAGTAAACTCATTCTTAAATCTCAAGTATCAGTTTAGAAAAGCACAAGCGTCATTTAAAGAGCATTTTTGACATTTTGAAAGAAGACATAGCTGGCTCCATGATGTGATCCTACCAAGACATGCTATAATTCCTTTTTACTTCTAATTGCTGTGTAGGTAGAAAAGGTATTTAGACTAGGCGAGGTCCTGAGCTACATAGCACTTGGAGATCCCCTGTTGAACGATCACACACACACACACACACACACACACACACACACACACACACAAATAAAAGGTGTCACAAACCAGGTTTAGTTGAAAGAAGACTATTCAGGAAAATCAGTTAAAATTTTGGTACACAAGCTATTTTGAAAAGCTCAGTACACATAAAAACATCATACTTTGAAACCCTCCATAAGCTTGTATAGCATACTGTATGCCTAAATTTTGTACTCTCTGACGTTCTGTTCATATCTGTGTTACATTTTAATTTTGTAAATTAAAGGCCATTTTAACCTGCTAACAAGAGCCACAGAATCTTTCCTAGAGTGCTAGATTCATTTCTAAGACACATTGTGTTGGTAAACCTTATCAATACTTATCACCCAAGTTATGGTATGGTACGTTCTCTCTCTACATACGTAAGTGTTTGCTATGTTACGGACATGCTTCTCTACAAACATAAGAAAATTATGGCTCATACTTATTCCTCCCATCTCCATCTTTAATTACAGAGACAACAGTAACTCCAAACGACACTCAGGATGACTCTCATGTTTTGCGGGTCATAGCTATCATCCTGGCAATCATCATAGTCATCCTACTAATTGCACTGATCTATTATTGCTACACGACAAAATGCAAGAAAGGGAATTCGCAAACTTCCTACCAGCTTCAAGAAGACACCCAGCAACAACATTAATATAAGACAGTAGTCGTGAGAAAGGGTTGAATTATATATAATTAGGTTAATTTTAATGTTAATGATAATAACTGTAATAATTATAATAAAATTGTAAAGATAAATGTTGTCCCCCATCTTGAAGTTAGAACAAGCTAATAAATCCCTCCCTCTTTAATAATGATGACCAAACCTAAGCCTTGAGTGGACATTAGGTAACAAATACCGGTAGGTAACCTGTTGGAGAACAAACGAGTACAAATTACTGCTGGTCCCAAGACCAGATAAATGGGGGAGAACTGTTGCCTGGTCTAGCCAACCAAGTATGAAAACTGTGGTAAAAGCTAAATAATTAATCTCCATTCAACAATGGAATGCAATGGGGCTAGGGCATACCCTGAAAGCAACATTCTCTAGTATCCCTTGAATGCAGTGAGAAAGTGCAAAGGGTACCGCAGAAGTCATGACTGCAACTGAAGAAGTTAGTAAGGAGTAGGGATTGGAAAAAGAAAGAAAAAATGAGAATTAGAAATTGGAATGGTAGCCTCACAGGGGAGGGAAGAGAGGTGGTTGAAGTCATACAGAGAAGAAAAATTAGGATTCCATATATAAAGAAGACTAAATGGAAGGGAAAGGTGTAAGAAAGCTTGGGGAAGGATATAAAGTTACTACACATGGGAATATGTAGAAAGATTTCCGAAAAGTTAACTATTAGTCTTATATAGGGACATCAATGCCAATGTAAGTGAGAGTTCTGATGGCCTCTGCATATCCCCTCAACAAAAGTGCAGTAGAAGAGGAGGAGAAACTCACAAGGAAATTAGAGGAAAATATATAGAAAGAGTTCCAAGAAGTGAACTGTTATTGTTATATGGGAATATGAATGCCCATGTAGGCGAGAGTTCTAATGGCTTTGAAGGAATACATGGAGGAATAGGTTTTGGAAGAAGAATCCAGGAAGGTGGAAGATTGTTAGAATTAGAAGAAGCTATGAAACTGGTAATCTTACATGCACAGTTTGAGGAAAGGAGAAGTCATCTGGTAAAATATAGAATGGACAAAATGAAACTCAAGTTGACTATATTTTGGCTGGGGAGTGAGACAAGGAAATTATTTTGGATTGTAAGGTTAATCCAAGTGAATCTGTTGTAGTTTAATAGAAACTGGTGGTAGCAGATTTTAGGTTGAAAGCAATAAGGATAAGCCCCAGCCAGGAATGGGAGGATCAAAACAGCTGAAGGGGGCGAGGTGAGAGAGTTCAGAAGTGAAGTGGAAAGAGAATCAGAATCACCTGAAGAGATGTGAGATGTTATGAAAGAGATTGTAGTACCAGCCAGCAGCAAAGGCCTAAATGGTAAACCGCTACAGAAAAAAGAAACATGGTGATGGAATCAAGACGTTTAAAAGCTGTGAAGGAAAAGAGTATAGCTGGAAGGTAGGAAGAGGTGAACAAGTACCAAACTAGTGAGGGATATAAACAAATAAAGAAGGAAACAAAGAGAATGGTAGCAATTGCAAAGGGAGAAGACAGGAGAGCGTGGTATGAGATGATGGGAACACCAGGAGAAGAGATAAGCTACAGATTTGCAGAAGTGGGAAGAAAACACAGACAGCATGTAGGAAAGGTGTGAATTATTGAAGATAAAAATGGAAATATCTTAATTGAGGAAGAGGCAATCAAGAGAAGATCAAAAGACTATTTTTACACAATTGTGAAACGCTGAGAGTGATTGTGAAGAACTGGAAAATGTTCCTCCAGTAAAAGGACAAATAGAAAACTATAGAGAGAGTGAAGTCTAGGATGCTTTAAAGAAAAGAAAAGAGAATGAAGTTGCAGGGAAATTAGCAGCAACAATAAAAATGGTCAAAACATTGGGAAATCTAGACAAAGATTGGGTCCACACACTCTTGGAAAAGATCTGAGATGCAGAGGACATGCCAAGGGACTGGAAAAATAGTTGGATGATGGAATTATATAAAGAAAGAGATGTGTTAAACTGTGGGAACTCCAGAGGAATGACCACTTGGAGCCTGTATTCAAGATACTAGAAAAAATAGAAGGAAGGTTGAGAGTTGATAGATATATATGAGCAGCAGTTTGGGTTTAAGAAAGAAAGGGCACAGTGGGTGCTATCTTTATGTTAAAACAAGCCCAAGAAAAGTACCTAGAGGGAAACAGGAAAGTTTACAGGTTTTTTTGTGGATCTTGAAAAAGCATATGAGAGGAGGGTATCATTAAGTCAGTCTATTGGTGTTTGAGAAAGATAGGAGTATTGGAGAAGTTGATAAGGTTAGTGATAATGATGTATAAGGGGGCAAGCCTTGAACGACCATACAG
Source organism: Palaemon carinicauda (assembly GCF_036898095.1). Taxonomy (NCBI): domain Eukaryota; kingdom Metazoa; phylum Arthropoda; class Malacostraca; order Decapoda; family Palaemonidae; genus Palaemon; species Palaemon carinicauda. The sequence continues at coordinate 84,965,768 of NC_090725.1, forward strand.
ACAAAATATGGGGAGACTGAGGCATACCCTGTGGTGGTTGGCCTCCATCAGCGATCTGCTTTGAGGCCATTCCTGTCCCTTCATGTTATAGACACTTTGTCATCAGAATTAAGAAACAACGAAGAACTGTGGGAACTGATGTTTGTTAATGATTTAGTCATTATAGCAGACACAGAAGACAGATTATAAGAGATTTGAATAGAGAAATCATAAATGTAGGACTGAAAATTAATATTAGTAAAACTAAGATAATGTTCAATGAATATGCAGAGACAACAAATTAGGGTTACGGTTGAACCTCTAGAGATTGTTAAGGAATATATGTATTTAGGACAGAGAGTAAGTGTTTCCTCAGAACATGAGACTGAAATTAAATGGGTAAACATTGAATGGAGAGCCTTTGGTAAACAAAATGAATTTATAAAAAGTAAAATGCCACTTCTCTCTAAAAAGAAAAGTATTTAATCACATGGTCCTGCCAGTATTAACTTATTCATCAGAAACTTGGAGCCTTACGTAAGCTTTAGAACATAAGATAGTTATAACTCAAAGAGCTATGGAAAGAATAATGATGGGAATAACACTAAGAGATAGAAAAAGAGCAACATAGATACGAGAGAAAACTAAAGTAGAGGATACTCTAACAATATGTAAGAAAAAAAAACGGACATACAGAGCACAACTGTATAATGAGAATGGCAGATATTAGATGGACATTAAGAATGACAGAATGGGTCCCTAGAAATTGCTAAAAAAGAGAGGGGAATGAAGAGAAGACGATGGATAGACAAACTAAGAAAAATTGCGAGTATAAATTAGCGTATTAAGTCCATAAATAGACGGGAGTGGAAGGACATGTCTGAGGGTGTGCGTTTGTCCTGAAGTGACCTAGTTAAGGCCAATGAGGATGATGATGATGATATAAATATAAATACATATGTATGTATATATATATATATATATATATATATATATATATATATATATATATATATATATATATATATATATATATATATATATATATACAGTATATATATATGTATATATATATATACACATATATATACAGTATATATATATATATATATATATATATATACATATATATCTATATACAGTAATACCTTAAGATACAGGTATAATTCGTTCCAGAAGTCAATTTGCTCGTTTCTTTAAAAAATCTAGTCTGGTCCGGCCCTCTAAAAACATCAATATCAATGATAGTGGCAATGGAAAATACATGTTTTTAATTGCTATACTGTATGGACATACTGTACACACACACAAAATGATATAAATGATTACTGTGATATGAAATAAAACGTGGTTTTATTATGAGCTCTTACCTTCGAGACAGACGATAGTGGTGGGGTGTGGAGCAGAAGGGAGGAAGGGAATTTGGATGGTATTGTAATACTGTTCCTTACGCATAGCGTAACATGACAAATTTGTAGTGTAGATAATTTGTATTTTTCCTAACCATACAAACCTTAGCTATTTAATTAGGGTATTACTTTCGGCGTAGCGGAAATGACGAGCCATTAGAATTTTAACAAGGGTTTACTACCCCCTCGCTAGTTAGCGAGGGGGTAGGGGAGGGGTAGCTAGCTACCACTCCCCCCTCACACACCGGTGAGTAGCTCACTTTGCTTAGAGGTAGGACTTCCCGGGGGACAGGGCTAGTGGGCAAGTTTGATTAAATAGCTAAGGTTTGTATGGTTAGGAAAAATACAAATTATCTACGAATTTGTCATTTGTTCCGTAACCGAAATACAAACCACGCTATTTAATTAGGGTGACTTAACCCTTAGGTAGGGTGGTAAGTCCCAGCTGTACTGGCTTTGGCTTTTGCCCGGGGACTCAGTATCTGAGTGTGTTAGAACTCAAGATAAGGAGTCCCTGCACCTCACAAGTGCCTTGCTCTGCAAGGACCGCGGCCTACGTAAGCTAGTGTGTGAAGGAGTGAAGTGTGACTCATCCTAGGAAGTTGACCTGGAGTCCTTTAGATGGAAATCTAGGTTAGGACGATCCCAATACCACCTCGTAAGGGTATGGGGACGTGACAGTATTAACTTAATACTAGGAACACAAGGAAACATGGTTTACCTGCAGTGGTTTGAGGTCAGCTGTGCAGAGAACCCAGGATGCTGCTTTCCCCAAGAGAGGGGAGAATGAAGAAAAGAATAGGGGCCAGGCATATCTTTTCTTTCATGCAGACTAAAACCGGGTAACAATGCCCTCAACCTTCTGCTACTTGTCCATTAAGGTGCCTGAGGTTTAAACCAGCTGTTGTGCAGCCACCACAGGGCCGATAGAGAACGTATCGAGCCTCCTGTGGGTCACGTCTTGCAGGTAGTGGGCTGTGAAGGTCGTTTGACGATTCCAAACCCCTGCTTGTAGAACCTGCGCGGCAGAGTAATTTCTCTTGAATGCCAGGGACGTAGCAATGCCCCTGACATCATGTGCCCTAGGGCGACGTGACGGAAGAGGGTCAGGATTCAGGGAATGGTAAATAACCCCGCGAATCCAAGCTGAGATTGTATTCTTAGTGACCCTCCTCTTCGTCCTTCCTGTGCTCACGAACAATGCTTGCACCCGAGGACGAATTGCAGCTATTCTCTTAAGATAGAGCCTCAGACTCCTTACTGGGCACAATAGGAGATGGTCTGGGTCATCTGTTACAGAACGGAGATTCGAAATCCGGAAGGAGTCGAACCGGGGGTCCGGCACTCCTGGATTCTGAGTCTTAGCTACAAACTCAGGGACGAATCTGAACGTTACCTCCCCCCATCCCCTTGAATGGGCGATGTCATACGAGAGACCATGAAGTTCGCTGACTCGCTTGGCCGAGGCCAGAGCAAGCAGAAACACCGTCTTCCAAGTCAGATGGCAATCAGAAGCCTGGCGTAATGGTCGAACGGAGGTCTCTTAAGAGACCTGAGGACTCGAACCACGTTCCATGGAGGAGGTCTCACTTCCGGCTGAGGGCAGGTAAGTTCATAACTTCGTATGAGTAGAGAAAGTTCCAGCGAAGAGGAAATGTCCATTCCTTTGAGCCTGAAGGCAAGACTTAAGGCTGAGCGATAACCTTTCACTGCCGAGACTGAAAGGCGCATTTCTACCCGCAAATACACGAGAAACTCTACTATTGCTGGAATAGTGGCATCGAGTGGAGAGATACCCCTTCCACGACACCAACCACAGAAGACTCTCCACTTTGCCTGGTAGACCCCTGTGGATGACTTTCGCAGGTGTCGAGACATCCTTTCCGCAACTTGTTGCGAAAAGCCTCTCTCTGTTAGGAGACGCTGGATAGTCTCCAGGCGTGAAGTTGTAGTGATGCTACGGCTTTGTGGAAGATGTTGGCATGTGGTTGTCTGAGTAGCTTGTGTCGAGGAGGAAGTTCTCTCGGGAGTTCCGTCAGGAGGTGCAGAAGGTCCGGGAACCACTCTGCGTGATGCCATAGCGGAGCTATTAAGGTCATCGAAAGGTTGACCGATATTCTGGTCTTGTTGAGTATCTTCTCATCAGACAGAACGGGGAAAAGGCGTAGACGTCGATGTTGTCCCACCGTTGTTGAAAGGCATCTTGCCAGAGTGCCTTGGGGTCCAGGACTGGGGAGCAGTACAGCGGGAGCTTGAAATTCAAGGCTGTCACGAACAGATCCACCGTCGGGGAACCCCACAAAGTCAAGACTTTGTTGGCTACTAGACGATCCAAAGACCACTCGGTACTCACTATCTGAGATGCCATGCTCAGACTGTCGGCGAGCACATTCCTCTTGCCTGGAATGAAGCGAGCTGATAGTGGAATCGAGTGGACTTCGGTCCATCTCATTATCTCTACTGCAAGATGGGATAGCTGCTGTGAAAAGGTACCTCCCTGCTTGTTGATGTAAGCCACTACCGTGGTGTTGTCGCTCATCACCACCACGGAGTGACCCGCTAGGTATTGTTTGAACTGCTGAAGTGCCAGATACACGGCCTTCATTTCTAGCAGGTTTATGTGGAGGCCCTTTTCTAATTCTGACCATAGGCCTGAGGTCCTGTGGTTCAGAACGTGGGCCCCCCACCCTTTTTTTGAAGCGTCCGAAAACAGCATCAAATCCGGGGGGAGGACGAGAAGATCCACTCCCTTTCGTAGGTTTTCCTCTGTCAACCACCACTGAAGATCCGTCCGTTCCGCAGGACCCATTGGGACCAAGATGTCCGGGGAATCGTGTCCTTGATTCCACCGGGACTTGAGTCGCCATTGCAGGGATCTCATTCTGAGGCGACCATTTGGAACTAGACCGGCCAGAGAAGAAAGGTGACCGAGGAGACGTAACCACAATTGGGCTGGGAGTTCTTCTCGTCTGAGGAAAGGAACTGCGACCCTCCTCAGCCTTGCTATCCTGTCGTCTGATGGGAAGGCTTTGTGGAGATTGGTGTCCAAGATCATGCCTAGATATACCAGTCATTGAGTTGGAAGCAGGGAAGATTTCTCGAGATTTACCATGATCCCTAGATCTTGGCAAAGTCCCAGAAGCTTGTCTCGGTGTCGAAGAAGGGTCGACTCTGAGTCTGCCAGGATCAGCCAGTCGTCCAGATAGCGGAGGAGACGGATGCCGATCCTGTGTGCCCACGAAGAAATCCGTGTTAACACCCTGGTGAATACCAGAGGTGCTGTGGAGAGACCGAAACACAGCACCTTGAACTGGTAGATCTTGTTGTCTAGGCTGAATCTTAAGTACTTCCTTGAAGACGGATGGACTGGGATCTTTAAGTACGCGTCCTTCAGGTCCAGTGTACGCATGAAGTGTTGTGGTCTCACCTCAAGTCTGACCGTGTCCACCGTCTCCATGCTGAACGGGGTTTGTTTGACAAACCCGTTCAGGGCTGAGAGGTCGATGACTGATCTCCAGCCTCCAGACGCCTTCTTTACAAGAAAGAGTCGACTGAAGAAGCCTGGGGAACTGTCGACGACCTCCTGGAGAGCGCCCTTCTTTAACATGGCCTGGACTTCTGCCTGTAGGGCTTGGCCCCTTGCCGATCCCATGGCAAAGGAGCTCAACGACACTGGATCCACTGTCAGGGGAGGTAGCGATGTTATGAACGGGACGCGATATCCCTGACTGATTACGGAAATCGTCCAGGAATCGGCCCCGAGTTGCTGCCACCTTTATGCGCAACTTTGAAGGCATCTCCCCCCTCTTGTGGACATGCAGGGGGACTGTCAATCCTAGCGTTTGCGGCCTCGGCCGCTCCCTCTAGGATTCTTTCCTCTCCTGGAGGACTTTTTGCCTTTCTTGTCTTTGACAGGAAAGGGCTTCGACACCGTTGCCTTCGCTGCCACAGCCGGTTTCGTTGTCTTGGACGGGCGAGGTTGTTGAGATGCCGGAGGTTTATAGAGCTTTGATGTAAGAGCCCTATGAAGGAGGGAGTCCTGGTTGGACTTCTTCCACCTCTCGGCTGCCTGTTCCAAGTCTTTAGGCTCGAACAGGTTCTTTCCTAAAAGGGAAGAATGTCTGAGCCTGCTGACCTCGACGGCTGGGACCTTCACGTGGAACCTCTCTGCCACCGCATCACGACGTTTCAGGATTGAGTTGGCCCACAAGTTCGAGACTTGGTGGGCCAGAAACTCAATGGTGTGGGTGCCCGAGAGGAGGAAGGTCTCCAGGGCCTTCCTGGTGCTCTCTTTAGACAAATCTTCGGATCGCAACAGGATGCCAAGAGATCCCAGCCGGATGTCAAGCCACGAAGTAGCCTGCATGGCACACTTTGCAACCTTCTCCTGGCTTATGATCTCTGTTGCCGAGAAAGTCACTTGCCGGCTAGAGAGTCTCTCAAGAGGGACTCCCTTGGTAAGCTCTTCCACAGAGTGGTGCAGGGGAAGAGCTAAACAAGCCTCCTCCGTGATCACGAAGTACCTCCTCTGTTGGACGCGAGGAGGAGGGAGGAGTTTGTTGCCACGGCTGGAAGAGGCGAGCTCGGAGAGCTGGCCCTCGAACTTATCCCTGGCACTCTTCACCCCTTGGGACCAAGGCAAAGCTGCACTGGCCGTAGCGGGTTTCTGAGTGCCAAAGACTTGGTCCAGGACCGTGTCCTTGCCCTCGCGAGGAGGAATCTCAGGATCGGGAATCCTGTTGAGATGCCTCATCAGGGTCAGGACTTGCCAGAAGGCATGCTCTGACTCTTGTGGCTCCCCTCCTGGAGAACTGGCAGCGAAGTCTCCCGTCCCCAAAGACTCTTCTTGGGGGGGGGACACGTGGACGTTCTCCGTGGGTCTTGTAGGTTCTGGACGGATCCTTGAGGATGACTTGGGGACTATCTTGGAATCCTTGGGTTCCCTCCTGGGAGGAATACAGGACTCCAACAACAACGTCTGAGGGCTCTTCTCTGCTCCAACCTAGGACGATTCTCCAGCGCGAGGTGGGGTTTCTCCCATTGGTGCGATGGGAGAACACCTCACCTCGTAAGACTCCCATGAGGACGGAAAATGCTCGTCCACGGGAGAGGGAGAAAACGTCTGGGGGGGAGAGGGAGCCTTCCTTAAGGATGTCCAAGGAGCCAGCTTGACCCTCGGAGAAGTTACCACGGTTTCTACTCCTCTCTTTCTCTTCAGTGGGGTCGGAGCCGCCATAGTTTTGAGACCCATCTCAGCGAAGGCAGGTTTGACAGCCTGCACGACAGCTCTGATGAGGGATCCAAACCATAGTGCTGCTGTCAGAGACTCCCTCTGAAGGGAAGAGGATCGGGCGATCCTTTGGAGTAGACACGACTGCTGGACCTTGCCTGGAAGGAAAGGGAAGAAGAGGAAGGTTAGTTCCTCGACCCATCTGGTGATTTCCCTCCCTCCTGCGAGCGCGATGGTTTGCGCTTGCGGGGGGGATGGGGGGGGGACGTGAGGATGACCTGGCTGCTCTCGTTCCTGTAGGCTCGCGCGGTAGCTCGCGTTGCCTCCCGATGAGAAACGCGCTGGGGATCGCGCTGGTGCTCGCGCGACATTACCCTACTAGGATCGCACTCAGGCGATCGGTCGCGCGGGGATGACGGCGAGGGCACGGGGGCGAGCGTTGGCGCGCAGGAGAGCGATGGCGCGTTGGCGACCGATGGCGCCCAGGCTAGCGATGGCGTCAGGCGAACGATGGTGCGTAAGGCGTGTAGGCGAGCGATTGCGCACAGGTGAGGGTACGCGCGGGCACGCAGGAGATCTTATAGATGGTAAGAGGGCGCGCTGGCGAGCGATGGCACTCAGGCGATGGAGCGCGCGGGTGCTCAGGAGATCGATGGCGCGCTGTTGCGCAATCTGGAGAAGCAGGAAGCGCAGGCGGTAGTGCAAGCGTTTGCACGCGCGATAAAGATTGTTCGCGAGCACGTGGGCGTGCAGGATCTTGGTGAGCTCTAGGCGAGCGCCCACACACAGGGGTGTTACCCTAGCGCGTGGGCATGCAGGAGGGCCCACAGCAGGAACTGGTGTCTGCGCGCGATGGCTGACGAGCTGGCGGGGTCCTATGGCGCGTAGGCGAACGCTGAAGAGAAGGAGAAACTCGGTTCTTCCTTCTTGCGCCCAGATCCGGAGATCGTGGGCACGCAGGCGAACGCTGACGCACAGGTGAAGAGCGCTGGCGAGCAGAAGATCGTGGGCGCGCAGGAGATCGTGGGCACGTGGGGCGCGCATCAAGATGAGGGCTCGCAGTTGTACGCTGGCGAGAAGAAGATCGCTGGCGAACAGGAGAGCGCTGGCGAGCAGGACAGCGCTGGCGCGCAGGTGAGCAGGAGAGCGCTGGCGAGTAGTCTCAGCTGCAGAAGGTCTCTGGGGCGTTGTCTCCGAGTATGAAGTTCTGAGCAGAGAGGACTTCACCGCAGGCGAGTGCTCGCAGGCAATTGCGCGCGAGCGCGCAGGAGAACATTGGAGCGCAGGGAATACCTGGCGCTTAAGGGACTTGCTCACATTGTGAGAAAGCCCCTTTTGCCCCGAAGGGCGAAGGGACCGGTGCCCGTTGGATAACGGGATGCGTGGGCGCCCAAAGCGCGTCACAAGCCAGGAACAGAGACGGCAGGTCCGAAGGTCTGGCAGGCGAAGGAGAACGATCAGCAGAGAGGTCCAAGGATGCAACTGCAACGGTCGGTGCACAGCGAGGAGGATCCTCAGCGGGGGACTGCGGCGGAGAAGAGCCGGAGAGGCGCCTCCTAACTCCCTTGTGAGGAGAAGGAAGGCCTCTACGGCGAAGAGGAGGGCGAGCCTTCCGAAGGATACGTCCTCTGGGGGCGGCAGGCAGACCATCGTCAGTCCTCCGAAGAGGAGTCTCTGTCAGTGAACTCCCCCGAGGGGAAGAATCACCTGCAGGAGAGACCGTTGGACTTAGCTCCTCCCTCGAAGGATGTTCGGAGGGAGAAACTAAGCCTTCAGCTGCATCTGGAACCAAGGCAGGGGTTTGACCTAACTCGTCGGAGGCCCCTGCCACAACAACGTCGACGATAGACAGAGGGTCAACCTCTGCTACTGCCGGCGACTGTTTGACAGCAGCCCCAACTTGATTATGTCAAACAGGGCTTCCCTGGAGGGCGAGCCCTTAAGCCCCAAGGAAGCCCAAAGCTGCAACAAATCATCATTAGCAACAGTGTTAATAGATAAATCCTCCCCCGGGGGAGGAGGAGGAGCTGCCTCGCTATGGGAGGCAACTCCCTCTCCCGAACCCCGAGGTCGGTCAACAAAAGAACAGCCTACACTACCACTTGACGGCCTCTCGGAAGAGACCGATCGAGCGGGAGCTTCGGAGGAGGTTCGGGCTACGGAAGAAGAGTCCTTGGAATTTTCTTTCTTCAAGGAAACCATTGAAGGAGAAAGATCCCTTTTGGACTTCTTCTTCCAGCGCCGGGAAAACCTCTCCCACTGGGAGGTAGACCACTCCCTACACTCACTACACACTTTGTCTCTATCACACCGTTGGCCCCTGCAGAACGGACATAAGGTGTGAGGGTCCGTTTCGACCGCCAACATACATGTACCACAAGGGCGGTCAGGTAATCCGGGGCACTTCCGCATAATGGTAGTGGCCAACTTCCAAGCACAAACTGCAAAGAAAAAGCAAAAAAGATTAAGACTGTCAATAAGCGAGGGTGGGAGCAGACACGTCTGTTCATCACCCGAGCTAAAAGCAAAGTGAGCTACTCACCGGTGTGTGAGGGGGGGAGGGGTAGCTAGCTACCCCTCCCCTACCCCCTCGCTAACTAGCGAGGGGGTAGTAAACCCTCGTTAAAGATCTAATGGCTCGTCATTTCAGCTACGCCGAAAGTAATACCCTAATTAAATAGCGTGGTTTTTATTTCGGTTATGGAACAAAATTGATTTTAAAGTCAACTTAACTGAACTTAACTTGAGAGATGTCCACAGAAATCAATGACCATATGAACTGAACGAATGATGCAGGTTTTGAATGCTACCAAGAGCTTGGCCATCTAGCGTTAGCATCGGTAAGCATGCTCATATCTCTATATTTTGCTTGTATCATAATGCAAAATTTTGCTAATAGGCGGGCTTGTATCTCAAAATAGGGTCCCTAATTATGCGAGAATTTGGACGATCAGTAACCCTGCATAAATGGAAAATTGCATATTTCAAAACACAACAGAAATAATTCCATTAGGGCCATGGCTACCAACAACTTGCCTATTCAAATATGTTTACTGCCCATTTCCAATACTTTCTGTGTACTGTACTGTATTTTTTTTATAATATCAAATTGTTCACGTAAATAAATCAAACATTTAAAATACTTTCAAAGTTCTAATTACTTGAAAAAGGTTAAAATTACAAACAGGATGGGCGTAAATACCTATATATCCCGTTATAACACAACCTAAAATACAGACAAATTTTAATAAGTTTGTCATCTATTGTATAAGACAACTGGTGAATAGCAAAACCATCACTGTATAGACTAGCTTTTGTTGTATCATTGAAAATCCAAAATTATCAAAATAAAGGCGATTCTATGTCATGCGTTTCCTAAACACGCCAAAAAAGGACAATGAAAAAAGACAACCATTGTTTTGTTTACGTTTATCTATTTGACAACTATCCTACCAAGTATTGATTATATGATGATTTTGTTAATACCAATGTTATCCTACTTAATATTTCTTAAAACTTCGAAATAAATGAAATGAACGACATTTATATACTGTAATGTTTTTCTTAAAGACGCCGCCTGAAACGGAAACCTTCCATTTGTTTACTATACACTCTAGCTTCGATCATAATAAACAAACGAAAACATTAAACACTCATGATCAAAGTGATAACTAACGATATTAAAAGTTTTTAGTAAATATTATGTTATTACAAATATTTTACTTACCGTATCCATATAAATTCCTACACACGTAGCAAAGCAGTAAGACTATGATTTTGCGTTTAATCAACAATAGCAAACTGCCGCTATGACAGAATGATAGTTTACGATAATTCTAAACTGTTGCAAAAGATAATTGTCCATTCCATATCCAAAATACTTTTCCTAACTTCAGTTATAAAACGGATTTTGAGCGAAGCGAAAAATCTATTTTTGGGTGAGATAGCCATGGCGTCCTGATGGAAGGTTCCTTTTTGGTAGCTTCCTTGGGTAAATAACTACTAGATATTCCCAGAGAATTTAACCACTGGTTATCACAGAATTCTAACTTCTGGAGCGAGTATCCTAAAGGTTTCCCTTTAAGACATCGGCTATCAACAGGGGACGCATGTATTAACGCGCCACATAGCTATCTGCACCCCACATAGAGTTAACACTTCGATGTGGAGGGGCGGAGAATAGCTTGGGAGCCGTTCCACAGCTATACTCGTCCGTGGCTACTTTTGGTACTGGAAACGTAAACAAACGGGTGCCATTGCTAAATGACGTCACGTCCGTCCTCATCCTGACGCCAGTTGCTTGCCAATCACCATGATACAGCAGGACAGGGTAGGACCTGAAAGGCTGGACGAAGTAGCAGGGAGGGTCCATCAGGACGCCATGGCTATCTCACCCAAAAATAGATTTTTCTCTTCGCTCAAAATCAGTTTTTTGGGCTCAAGCCATGGCGTCCTGATGGAAGAATACCAGAGAATCAATGTATCGTGGTAGATTTCCCCTTGTAGTGTAAGTGCCGAGGGCTTTGAATAGAGTAAGCATAGTAACCTCGATAGAGGTTCCGTGGGGCTGAAACTTCCTGCCCCCCTTGGCAGAGAAGTCCCAACGGACCATGCTGAGGATCAAAGTGGTTCTTGAAGGGCTACCCACCTTGCGGGGAGAACGTGAAGAACTCGGAGACAAGACAGAATGGTTGATATTCATATAGGAACATTCTCAATGACAGACAAGTGGTGGTTAGGCACTGTATATTGTAAAAAGAGAACGGTCTGGTCTCGAAGGTATAGCGCAAGTAAGTATTCAGTTAGGAATAATTACATAGCATAGGTGAGTATATAATATGGATTGAACCAATTATCTTCATCATTTTTATACAGAAAAAAGGAGGGGATAATGAAACTATGACAACCATGTATTTCATAGTATAAGTAGGAGTGGATTGAGACGCACAAGTAATAAAATAGAAATTTTATTTCACAATTGCAGAATATGGTAAATAAATGCAATAAGGGATGTAAAAGTAATTTACAATAAATTATAATGTACATAGTAATGAAAGACTTCGCTCTTGAATCTGAAAGAAAATTTCAAATTATTAGAAGGCACAGGTTCCAGAGGAACGTCAGTCTTTAATAAGGAAAAAACACATCATGCTCTAGGCATGCGGCACTCATGTGACGACTATGACATTTCACCTTGAAAAAGAACAGTCTATGAAAAAACACTAAGTGTCTCTGAATTCACTACGTATCACACGAGGGTCAACATAGGCACCCGAGGAGTTAAAGTCCCAAGTAACTCACTGTTCTATGCAGAGTTAGGTGCAGGTTTCATAACACTACCTGCGGCTACCACAAAATGTTTGACTTCATGCACTTGTTTCGCGTAATGCTTGAAGAAAACACGCGAGGATTTCCAGCCTGTGAAACTCTTGAGGCTTTCGAAATTCATGCTCTGAAAGAAATTCAGAGACGATGCGACTTTTCTAGGATCATGACCTGCGGGTGTACTGTCAGGATCCGCTCTGCGAATGAAGTAGGTGATTTTCGCTCTTAGTTGTTTCAGTGACAGGTTGCTATCCGATGTTTCTCCTTTGAAGAGTTGGCCTCCACCAAAGTCAGAAGTTCTACGAAGATAGACCTTGAGGCTCTCTACTGGACATAGAGAGGCATCTTCTTTCAGGGGGCAGATTCTCCAAGGGCCCCATCTTTTGGTGGGTAGTTCGTTTTTAGCGAGAAACGTCGGATCCGGGAAGAGGGTAAGGTCTCCTGAGTCTGTAAACAGAATGTGACCCTCGTCCCTTGATAATGCCACTATTTCGCTGACTCGGGCTCCTGAGGCAAGAGCAAAAAGAAATATAACCTTTTGAGTCAGATCCTTGAGAGGGCACGAATCGTTGTCCAAATTGGAGGCAAAATGGAGCACCTTGTCCAGGGACCAGGAGATAGGTTTTGGTGGGGGTGCTGGGCGTAGACGAGCGCATGCCTTCGGCAGTTTATTGAAGATGTCGCTGGACAGATCAATCTGGAAGGCGTACAGTAGTGGTCTAGTCAAGGCCGATGTGCAGGTAGAAATCGTGTTGGCTGCTAAGCCCTGTCCATGAAGGTGAATGAAGAAGGACATGCAAAAATCAATGGTGATTTCCGTAGGATTTTTTGCCTTGACGAATGAGACCCATTTTCTCCAGGATAATTCGTATTGCCGTCGTGTGGATTCGGTCTTGTATTCCTCGAGGAAGTCTAGACTTTTCTTCGAGATCCCAAACCTTTTCTTCGCGGCTAGGGAGAGAAAATCATGAGATGAAGGTCCCTGACTTTCGATGATGAAGCGAAGACAGTCGACTTCTGTACTTGCTGGGAGAGAACTGGGCCCGGGAGAGGGATCAGCGTGGGTTGTAGCTCCAGGACTAGGGGGTACCAGTTGCTCCGGGGCCACTTGGGAGCCACTAGGGCCGCTGTTCCTTTGAAGGTTCTCAGTTTGGAGAGGACTTTTAGCAGAAGGTTGGTGGGAGGGAACAGGTAGATCCTGGACCATCTGTTCCAATCCAGTGACATGGCGTCCACTACTTCTGCCTTGGGGTCCTCGTACGGGGCCACATATCGAGGAAGTTGATTGTTGTCGCTCGTTGCGAAGAGATCGATCTGAAGTTCTGGGACTTGGTGAGAGATGAAGGAGAAGGATCTTGCGTCTAGAGACCATTCCGACTCTATCGGGCTTGTCCGAGATAGAGCGTCCGCCGTCACGTTGCGGAATCCTTGTAGATGAACTGCAGACAGTTGCCATTTCTTCTTCTCTGCCAGACGGAAGATTGGGAGAAGCACCTGATTTATCTGGGGAGATCTTGAGCCTTGGCGATTGAGACATCGAACTACCACCGAGTTGTCCAGGGTTAGACGAATATGGATCGAGGGAGGCGGGGAGAGTTTCTTCAGAGTTAGAAGGACCGCCATGGCCTCCAAGATGTTGATGTGAAACGTCTTGAATAGGGGAGACCATGTTCCTTGAGCCTGTTTTTGGTGGGAGTGACCTCCCCAACCCTCCAGCGAAGCGTCCGTGTGGATGTTGAGTGATGGAGGTGGGTGTTGAAGAGGGATGGACCTTTTCAGGGCCTTTGCTTCCGACCACGGCTTTAGGAGTAACCGAAGTCTGTTTGGGAGCCGTCTCTTGAGATCTCTTCGAGCGATGGATGCGGAACGTCTCCAGACTCCCGCGGCATTCTTTAGCTGTGCACGTAGCACTGGGTTTGTCACTGAGGCGAACTGTAGAGAGCCTAGAACTCGTTCCTGCTGTCGTCTTGAGGTCCGTTTGGATTTCAGCAGTCTTTTGACAGACCCTGCTATTTCCTTCCTTTTCTTCTGGGGGATGGAAAGGCGGTGTGACTGAAGATTCCACTGGATTCCTAACCATTGGAACTTCTGAGCTGGAGAGAGGCGAGATTTCTTTCTGTTTATCTTGAATCCCAGGTGTTCCAGAAACTGGGTGACTTTGTTGCAGGATCTTAGGCAATCTTCGGGCGATGGAGCCCAGACCAGCCAGTCGTCGAGGTAGGCCATCACCCGGACGCCGCGGAGGCGAAGCTGTTGAACGATGGCGTCTGCCAGCTTTGTGAAGATCCGTGGGGCCACATTGAGGCCGAAGGGCATGGCCCTGAAAGCGTAGCTTTTCCTTTGGAGTCGAAATCCTAGGTAGGAGGAAGCGTGGTGGTTCATTGGAACGTGCCAGTAGGCATCCGCCAGGTCTATGGAGACCGTGTAGGAACCTTGAGGCAGAAGGGTCCTTATCTGTTGAAGAGTCAGCATCTTGAACTTGTTGTTCGCTATGAACTTGTTGAGGGGGGATAAGTCTAGAATGACTCTGAGTTTGTCGGAGTCCTTCTTGGGGACGCAAAACAGTCTCCCTTGGAACCTGGTTGACTTTACCCTCCTTATCACCTTCTTGTTCAAGAGATCTAGGACATATTCTTCCAGAAGGGGGGTTGACTGTTGGAAGAACTGCTGGAAGGTTGGGGGTGGTTGAGTCCAGCTCCAGCCTAGACCCTTATTGACGATGCTGTGTGCCCAGGGATCGAAGGTCCAACGATCCTGGAATTGGCGGAGTCTTCCTCCCACCGGAAGCACTTCATTGCTTCTGGTTTCCCGAGGGTTTACTGCCTCGGCCGCTAGCTCCCTTTCCTCCTCTGCCTCTGGAGGGACGGCGAGATGCGTCTCTGCCTGCACCTCTGTTTGAGCCTCTACCTTTGGGACGAAAGGTAGTTGACTGTTGCTCGAAAGCAGGGGTGAAAACCGGCGACTGTGACAAGACCGGTTGGGTGACCAGCTGAAAGGTCTGCTGTGGCTGAGCTGCCACTTGGGGAGTAGCGGATCCCGGAAACTGCCGTCTCTGTTGACGTTGCTGGGGTTTTGGTTTAGTGGGTTTCCTCTTAGGTTGAGGGCCGTCGTCCTGAGAGGATTTTCTTTTCTTTGACATGCCCCACTTATGGAGAAGGTTCCTGTTCTCCGTGGCGGCCTTGTCGGTGATCTCTTTCACAAGGGAGGAGGGAAAGAGGTGCTTACCCCAGATGTTGGAGGAAATCAGCCTCCGGGGTTCGTGTCTCACTGTGGCACTGGAGAACACGAATTCACGACAGGCTCTACGAGCCTTCGTGAAGCTGTACAGATCTTTTACTACGGTCGCCAAATGTGTTTTGGCGAGAACCATGTAGTAGTCAGGGACCCTAGTGTCACCGGCCATGACTTCAAGCTGTACCTGGAGGGACATGGATGCGGTGAGCCTTTCCTTCGTGTCATGTTCCCGACGAAGGAGATGGTCATTAAGTTTCGGGAGGTCTTCGTTAAACTGACGGCCAGCGACGTCAGGTTCTAGTTTTCCTACCACAAATGTTGACTGGACATCTTTCCAGTGTCTAACATCGGGGGGAGTAGTCAGGGAGAAGGGTCTGCACTCCTCCAGTGCAGGCCAAGGCTTTCCTTCTTCCACTGCCTTATGTACCGCAGGGAAGGCCTTTTCCAAGAAGGGGAGGGTCGCATCGTCTGGTGCGACGTAGGTAGGGTGCTTCTTGCTAAGCGCCGGAAGTTTCGAGCAGGTGAAGCCCCTACTTTTCACTGTATTGGCCAGCATAGCCTGGGCCTTCGCGAGATCGAACACTATCACCTCCTTTGGTTCGGTCTCTTCTTTAGAGGCAGGTTCAGATCGAAGTCGGACGTAACAGTCCGGATAAGCCTCAAAGTTCGGGAAGAATTCCACTTCTTCCAGCACAATCGAGCCGATCTTTTCGCTGATGAAGATCTTGCCCGTTGTAATTGGCATGTGCTCGGCATACCTCCAGGGGTTGGTATCTGAGCATGCGGGGAGGTCCTTAACCGAAATCCGTTTTGGCTGCTTCGAATTTCCCATGTTGGTCCTGAAGAACTCGTGCGTCTCGCGGAGTTTCTTATCCATGAGAGCCTCAAGCATTTTGAAGATCTCCTGGGTGTTGGATGGGGTGGGATCCGGGGTAGCAGATGTAGACGGAAGTGAAACATCCGTCAGTGTAGGAGTCGGTGTGGGGGTGGAAGGTGGAGCGACCTCCTGCTCCGACTCAGGGTATTCCACCTGGTCTTCCTCATAGTCCAATTCTTCGCCCATGAGGTTCCTCTCCGTATTCTCCGACACTTCCGACATACGTTCCGCGTTGTCGGCATCCAAACGGCACTCGTGCATGGACTGAGCCATGACTACGTCCGGTTCCAGCGTTATCTGGACGGTGGGGATCTGATCCTTGGGGACCACAGAGTCTGGGGATGCCTTCGGGAAAAGCAAGGCCCTCAAGTCTTCGGTGGCAAGGTATGGTCCGGTGGCGTTCTTTTGGAAGCCACGCACCTACTTGCGTAGCTTCTCTCGAGAAGCGTCCCTAACCTCCGCTGAAGGAGGATTGTTGAACGCCTCGACCAGGCGGTCCTTGCAGACTGTACAGTTCTGCGGGTCCCAAAACTTCAGATCGCCTTTCTTGTTGGCGCAAGGGGCGTGGGTCCTACACCCCGTGTGCCCGTAGAAGTGTGGGCGCCTCACTCCACAGAAGTTGTGGTCACACTTCACGTACTCCTCCTGTAAGAGAAAGAGAACATGAGTATATGGAAGTCATACCAATGACTTATATTATTCTAAAGTTAAATATTAAAAAGTTAATTTTAACTTAATCTTAAGTAATTAATAACATTGTGATGTTAGAGAGTGGAGCGGGAAATGAAGTAGATAGACACATACTCCGTGTAACCCGCCCGGCTGGTTACCGTAACCTTATCCATAGGCAATTTGTTTGTGGCCGAGGACACAAGGCAGAATTCTTCATAGATTGCCAGGGAGGCAAAGGGAATTCTAGTAGGAATTGCCTAAGATATAAATCTGGGACTGAGACCACTCAGGCCATTAAATTGGGGGTGTAGAAGACCCCATAGGGTAACGGTTTCCGGCAACCAGCCGTGCTAAGATACACACAGCATGCTGGAAAATTGTGATATGCAAGAAGACAGCACGGCTACTAATAGAACTGTAAGACAATACCTATCTATTTATGTAGCCAAACCATCTGGTTGCAGTGTAGGGCTATCAGCATGGTGTTGATAGCTGGGTGAAGGGGTGCAAGTCTCTTGGCGCCTCCGGAAGGCCCCGGCAGACCGGGGGCACGCCGGAGGCCGCTCCAGCAGAGTTTCTGGCATTAGGGAAGACATATAGAGAAGTCAGGAGTAATACCAGGATGGTGGCCGCCGGCACAGCAGCGGCACGCCGGCGGGAGGCGGCCCGATGGACGGACGACCGAAGCTAGGAGGTATGAGGGTAGGCCATCGGCTGTACACCGACGGGAGGCGGCAGCCCTCCGGCACACGGAGGACTGTCGGCCAGGGGGGAACAAGGATGTGTCACCAAGGGGGAGGGCGGTATCGCCGACAGTAGAGGCGGCAAGGGACCAGCACCAGGACAGTTAAAAGAGACAGAAGGAGGGATGTAGGGGTAAGGACACTAACCCCAAAGCATCCCACCTGAATGGGTGTACCCATGATAGGGGCTAGCCCTATCACCCAATGGCAGTGGGCCGCAGGCGGCCGGGAGCCAGAGTAGCCCAAGGGAGGGCTAAGGAACACCCAAGAGGGGGGGAGAACCCTTGCGGACAAAACGCATCCAGTGGCTAACCCCATAGGACACTATGAAGGGTATATGTACCAGAGCGGACTGCACACAGGGACTCAAGATAGCCCTGTCACTCCACCCTAAGGAGGAGTTGTAGGACAGGGGACAGATGGGTATAGGCTAACCTAAGTATAGGCTAGGCCATACAAGGGATAGGTGGGGAGGGGAGAAGAAGCAGGGTCTTCCATAGGGGAGGCTCTGTACCAAAGCGGCCACCAAGGAAGGGAGGACGCTGCCTAGCCTAAGGTAGGCAGCCTGGCTGAGAACGGTGCATGGGTACCGTTTCAAGCAAGGCACAGAACTAGCTCCCCCCAAGGCCTAACCTAGAGCAGGGATGTTACACCCTAAGCTAGGAAGGTTGGAAGACGTTTCGCAATTGCAAGGAAGGTCAGGTAACCTAACCTCAGCAATTGAGGAAGGGCAGGCCGTTCCTCATTCTCGGACGCAACCCTAAGGGGGATCATTCCCTTAGGGAGGACAGAGAAGCGATAGGTACTCTGGTATGAGCTTGATCCCCTTATTTGGTAGGGGGAGCAAGGCCACACAGAGGGAGTGCCCTAAGGCAGGGGGTGAAGGGAGCATATAGGGGTCCTACATTTAGGTTAGGTTAGAAAGGCACACTATCAAACCTATCCCCTATATGGTCCCTGAAGGCGAAAACACTTGCATCACAGTAAACAGTATCATAAAATAATGCCACTATCTTCATAACTTAACCTAGGATCACTGTAATATATCATGCATGAACACTGATGATAGGCGCTCTGGCCTAGGGGCTAAGCTAGCGATCTAGTATGGGGTCAGGCGATGACCGATAAACAAACGTCAAAACACGATATATGAAGTTCCTTGCTATGAAGACTAAATAACTAATAGTATCAATTAGTTAATAAAGGCAGAGTAAGCTGTTCAGTTAAGCTAAATAACGCATGCAATGTAACAGCGACGCCATAAAATGGCGTGTCCGGTAGCAGCACAGCTCTGCCAGAAAACATAAAATATCTCGAAAAGTAAAAGTTACTTTACGGTCAGAGCTTATTTAAACAATACTGGAACCTGGTACTCAACTTTCCAGAAGAAGGCGAGGCCGAGGGTAGAGACATAGCGAAGATGCAAGCCGATGAAATAGCACAAGGGAAAATCCGTCTTAGTAAGGCAAGCTACTAGTAGAAGGATGAGGACGGACGTGACATCATTTAGCAATGGCGCCCGTTTGTTTACGTTTCCAGTACCAAAAGTAGCCACGAACGAGTATAGCTGTGGAACGGCTCCCCAGCTATTCTCCGCCCCTCCACATCGAAGTGTTAACTCTATGTGGGGTGCAGATAGCTATGTGGCGCGTTAATACATGCGTCCCCTGTTGATATACGATGTCTTAAAGGGAAACCTTTAGGATACTCGCTCCAGAAGTTAGAATTCTGTGATAACCTGTGGTTAAATTCTCTGGGAATATCTAGTAGTTATTTACCCAAGGAAGCTACCAAAAAGGAACCTTCCATCAGGACGCCATGGCTTGAGCCCAAAAATCAACTTTTACCCACCTCAATTATAGAACCACTTGAAAAAAAAAAAGTAAAAGAAGAAGTAGGCTATTAGGCCGGTTTTTAAAGTCATCGAACTATTAGGTTACCGCTATAATGTTCGATGTGACAGATGGTACGAGATTGGAGAAGGTAATGAAAATTGAATCATGATAAATTTTCAATATAATTGAGTTAATGAAGCAACAAAGATTTCATTTGTTAGAGAGATAGAGAGGTAAGAAATAAGAAGTAGTGAAAGGTAGGAGAGAGAGAGAGAGAGAGAGAGAGAGAGAGAGAGAGAGAGAGAGAGAGAGAGAGAGAGAGAGAGAGAGGGTTTTAAATGTACTAAACAAAAAATATGATTGGTTATAACAAATTGTTGCTCATCAAATATCAACTGTATAGATGGTTTGAATAAGTTAAGAAATGGTATAAACAATACTTTGCTACTCTATTCGTACGCGTATATTTCTGGGTCGACCTGTGACGGCTGGTGAAAAGGGTCCTTCTTTACACTTTTCTGATATAAACCTTCCAAATATACCAGAGAAAGATAAAAGCATGGAATGCAGAGGTTACTACCCTCGCGCGAGCACCTTGTGGGTGTCGTGTATAAAGCAGGGGCGTGTGAAAACCACTATTCACAGGCTGTCTTCCATTTAGCTAATTCCTTCGTCAAAACGGATGGGCCGATACAGAGGCACCAGCTACGCTACCTGAACCACACCACCGACGCCCGACACGAGCGCCATCTGAACAACATCCTTCTGTATTGAACATGATGGCTTGGAAAGGAAAGGGTGGGATCGTACAAAATAACAGGGAAGGGTTTCACCGGGCGTCACAGGTCTCTCCCCAGAAATAGATTTTTCCTTCGACAGCTTTTTGCAGTACCGGGCAGTTGTACTCTTCCCAGTATTGTGTTGTTTTTATTTCGACCCGCTTGGCCTTCCGCGGTGTCGGCAGCCATTGTTGTTTTGATTTGCATCGCTGGGAATTTCATGTTAGTCTTGCCCATTTGGTACGCTGTCAGTTAGGTTCTTGGTTAAGTCACTGGCCTTACGCCTTTTTGAACCATTATTATTATTATTATTATTATTTCCTATGGTACTTTTTGCTAGCAAGTCTAGTCTCGAACAAGAATAGCGTTCTGGGTTTATTATAGTTTAGTACCCGCCCTGAGAGGCGTTCGTCAGTGGTCTATATCCTTTTAGATTTTGTTAAAGCAGACGTTATTCTTCGTTCGTTGTCTTGTATTTGATGTTATAATTTTATTGTTATACTTATATCATATTATAGTGTGCTTAATTAGGTTCTTTATAGTGTAACCACGAGAGCGAGAGCATGGAGTTCTTGTTTTCTGTCGCTACAGTCACGAGTTACCCTTTCTCTCGTTTTCTTTCTTAGCCTCGAGTAGGAGAGGTGGATTTCCCGTTTTCCGTTTTATACAATCACGGGTTCTCCCTCCCCCCTCTCCCTCTACGGGTATATGATATTTTACGATTTATTTTATTATGTGGTTACTGTTAAGATAGCTAGCGTTATTAATAGGTCCTGTTCGTGTGTGAGTCATTGTTTTGGTCCAGCTTTATGACGCCACCTGTTCCCCTCGTAGTTCCGTCCTCTCCCCGCTACGGCTTGGGAGTAGGATCTGAACATTCATCCACTCCGCCGTGAGTTCTACTCCGCCATGAAGGATACTCATTGAGATTGGAACCTATAGTTATATATCATTTGGAGTGCAACCCTCTGGCAGGTCCTCATCCCCCCGGTGGTCCCTTGCACCCAGACTCCGGCCACGGCCATATCCACACAAAATATTCATTATTAATCACAACTTATTTATTCCGGACCTTTCACCGGACCTCCGGCTTCACCGGAGATCACCAATACGCTTAGCAATGATGTTAGCCTTAGCTTTTAGCTATTGCTTGTATTTTATAATTTATTTGGTTACGGGCCTATCACTGAATCCTCGACCCTGTCGGAGGTTCCGCAGATTACATTAATTTATTTTATTCTTATTTTAATAATATTTATAGTGATACGGACCCATGTTAGATTGCTCCGGCATACTCTGGTGCAGGAAAATTTTATATTTAAAATATTTTAATATGGAGCTCCGGCTCTCAGTCATTGAACCATTCTATGCACACATATTTCATGCTATCTAGACTCTGTTAGTAGATCTTAATCCCTTACCAGAGTCTCAAGGAACATCCAGACTTATGTCTCCTTTCTTTTACAGAAGGTCCGCTGCGCTGCTAAGGGCTGCCCCGCCTCTTTCAACGATCCCGTTGGACATGACCTCTGCCGATCGCATGCACATTGCGCTATCTCCTTTACAGTATTCGGGAGCCGGGACAAGCCCCATACATGGTGTGATTCCCGGAATCGTGCACGCTCTGTTACGAGTGGTCCTCCTTACTCCTGAACGATGACGTAAGTTGGTTTTCGTTTTGTTCCTTTTATCCTTTGGCGATGATTTAATTTGTTCCTTAATTATGTATACATCGCTTATTTCGGAGAACGATCCTTCTCCTTCATCACTAATCCCCTCAACTCTTTCAGGCCGATGATGAATCTCTTCGGTCGGCAAAAGCGGCTCTTCGTCCTTGGGTGTCGGGCTTCGGCAGGAATGCTCCGTCTGGGGCACCCTATCTCCTCGACAGAGACATGGCCTCCCGACTCTTCCCAGGCTC
The DNA here is from genome assembly GCF_036898095.1 of Palaemon carinicauda. NCBI lineage: Eukaryota > Metazoa > Arthropoda > Malacostraca > Decapoda > Palaemonidae > Palaemon > Palaemon carinicauda. The sequence goes on from NC_090725.1 coordinate 84,987,772, forward strand.
TACCACTGCGGCAGTCACACCGGAGGCGGCTGCCCCTTTAATTGAAGCGGTCAGAGCGACCATCCCCACGGAAGACGAATCTCTTTTATCGGGGGACGTGTCAGCTCTGGATTTAGACATCGAGCCCATGGACGAGAAGGTAGGTGGTGTCAAGTTGGTGGAAACCTTTTTATCTCCTACTCCTTCTTCTACCTCTTCCTTTCTCGGCTTTGATAAGCCTACGGCTTCTCCTCGGGATCCCTCCGTCCCCGTACGACCCAAGGTGAAGCCACTACGTACCTATAAGTCATCAGCTTTGCCATTGTCTACGTCACCGGTCCCCGGACCCTCGACTGTTCCTGATGTTCCTATTGCTTCCCATAAAACTGTGACTTCTAAGAAGTCGAAGTCCGCCAAGTCCAAGGCTGAGTCGGCGGGTGGCTCTCAGGTACCCTCCTTCCCCGTCGACCTGATCAGGGATATAGTCAAGGAGCAAATTCAGCAACATTCTGGGGCTGTGACGGAGCTAAAAGATATGGTGGCGAATCTGATCCGCTCCGGAACACAGATTCCTCCGCCTTCAGCCCCAGACGCGTCGAAGTTACTCCCCTTCGATAAAAACAACCCTTGGAGGTTTGCCTTGCATGCTCCTTACTTAGATGGTACCCTAACTCTAGATGGCATAGGCACCCGCCCTCTAGAGGACCTAGAATTCTACCCCCCGGGGCTAGAATTCCCATTCAACGGCTTCGTCCGCCTAAAGGAGCATGCCTTGGTTAGAATGGACAAGGTACCGAAGGAAACGGTGATATTTCCAAAAGAACAGGCCCAAGCTGTCTGGGCCAGAACTCTATTAGAATGGGGGTGTACCAACTCCAAGCTCACCCCACACAAAGGTGCCTACACTATTTTTACAACGGCATCGTCCATTACCTTGCCACTTATAGATAAAGTGACAGATCTGACAATACAGGCCGTCAAGGAAGGCTCTGCCATGCCGGCTCTCAAAGAGACGGACCCCACCTCAATGCTCATTCCGAGTACCTCTGCCACCTGGGATGACGCTTCTTCTACCTTCACGGTAGGGAAGCTAGACCCAGACTGCGCCTCTACTCTTTTTTTCTGAGAAGCTTCCCAGATTACTAGAGAGTCTTCTCAAGACCGAGTTCGAGGCACGTAATAGGTTAGCTAGGTCCCACTCCCATCCTGAAAGAGAACACCACAGAGTTACTCAAGAAGAAAGCAATCAAACGGGTTCGATCACTGAAATTCCAAGGCCGCCTATTTACAGTTCCAAAGAAAGACTCGTCGGCGTTGAGAGTAGTTCTGGACTTGTCAAAACTAAACTCTTACATTCTCTGCGACAAGTTCCGTATGCTGACTATCTCTCAGGTACGGACCTTACTTCCCCGTGGGGCCGTCACCACCTCTATCTATCTTACCGACGCCTATTATCATGTGCCAGTAGCTCGAAACTTCTCTCCTTACCTAGGCTTCCGTCTAGGCAAGAAAGCCTTTGCGTTCAAAGTCATGCCCTTCGGTCTCAGCATTGCTCCCAGGATATTCACGAAACTGGGAGAGACAGTGCTCGAGCAACTCAGGAACCAAGGGATACAGATCATCGCCTATCTGGACGATTGGCTCATTTGGGCTCGGTCGAACCGGGAATGCAACAGAGCTACGACGAAGGTAATTCAATTTCTCGCCAAACTGGGATTCCAAGTCAATCTCCAAAAGTCTCGCCTACAACCATCAAGCCGCTTCGAATGGTTAGGCATTCGGTGGGACCTTTCAAAGCACAGGCTCTCCCTTCCTCCCAAAAAGGTAAGGGAGATAGCTTCCAAGATCAGGAACTTTCTCAAACACAAACAGGTGTCCAGAAGAGCTTTAGAAAGAATCCTCGGCCTTCTCCAATTTGCTTCAGTAACAGATCTCCTATTAAAAGCCAAACTCAAAGACATCAATCGAGTTTGGAGAAAGAGAGCTACAATACCTTTAAGAGACAAGATCTCGAAGATCCCCTCTGTCTTAAAAATGAGACTACGCCCATGGTCCGAACCGAGGAACCTCTCCAAATCGGTTCCTCTGCAATTCCCCCCTCCACAAGTGACACTTCATACAGACGCGTCTCTGAGTGGCTGGGGGGGGTTTACTCCCAACATCAGATGTTTCAGGGCTCTTGATCACCCGCCATGAAACAGTTCCATATCAATGTTCTCGAAGCCATGGCAGTGTTCTTGACCCTGAAGAGAATCTCTCCTCCGAGGTCGTCCCACATCAGAGTAGTCTCAGACAGCACAGCCGTAGTACACTGCATCAACAGAGGAGGATCCAAGTCACCCAACCTGAATCAGGTCCTGGTCACTATCTTTGCCTTGGCAGCAGACAAGAACTGGTTCCTGTCAGCAACTCACCTAGCAGGAGTCCAGAATGCGATAGCGGACTCACTATCCAGGACGAAACCACTGGAATCGGAATGGTCCCTCGACATAAATTACTTCCGGTGGATACTCAGGCTGGTTCCGGGCCTCCAGGTAGATCTATTCGTGACTCAACTGAATCACAAACTTCCCTGTTATGTGACCCCAAACCTGGACCCTCAGGCTTATGCCATGGACGCATTAACTCTGGATTGGAACCATTGGAAGAAGATTTACCTATTCCCTCCAGTGAATCTTCTAATGAAAGTTTTACACAAACTACGCTCCTTCCAAGGGGCAGTGGCCTTAGTAGCACCTCACTGGCCAAAAAGCAGTTGGTTTCCTCTCCTCCTCGAGTTGAAACTCCGTCCCTTCCAGATCCCATTCCCCAAGCTGACCCAAGTAGTCCAAACTTGGACTGTGTCAGATTCCTCAAGGATAGCCAAAACCCTAACTTTGTGGACTTCATGAAGTTTGCAGCTCGTAGAGATGCGAACATCGACCCGGAAAATGTCCTCTTTATAGAATCAGACAAAAGGGACTCTACAATTCGTCAATATGATTCGGCCGTTAAGAAACTAGCAGATTTCTTAAAGAATTCAGACCATACTTTTATGACTCCTAATTTAGCCATCTCCTTCTTTAGGTACATATTTGACAAAGGCCTAGCAGCTAGCGCTATAACCACCATCAAGTCAGCTTTGAAGAAGGTCTTCCTTGTTGGGTTTAACATTAACCTAGCAGATTCCTATTTCTCATCCATTCCAAAAGCATGTGCTAGGCTTCGACCTTCGGTTCGTCCACAAAAGGTCTCTTGGTCTCTGAACGATGTCCTCAAACTTGCGTCAGACACGGACAATGAATCCTGCTCCTATATCACTCTTCTTAGGAAGACTTTATTTCTAACGGCTTTGGCCTCGGGTGCTAGAATCTCAGAACTAGCAGCTCTCTCACGAAACTCAGAAAACATAGATTTCCTCCCTTCAGGTGAAGTACTTCTTTCTCCAGACAGAGCTTTCCTAGCTAAAAATGAGGACCCACAAAATAGGTGGTCCCCTTGGAAGATTATTCCTCTTCTCCAAGATACTTCTCTGTGTCCAGTCACTACTCTCAGGGCCTTTTTAGCTAGAACTGCCACCCGCTCATCTGGGTCCTTGTTTATCAGAGAACAAGGAGGTACTATTTCCATTCAAGGCATTAGGCAACAAATCCTATACTTCATCAAACAAGCTAATCCGGAATTATTTCCCCATGCTCATGATATCCGGTCAGTAGCTACCTCCATCAATTATTTCCAAAATATGGATTTTGATGACCTTAAAAAGTACACGGGTTGGAAATCTCCTATGGTTTTTAAACGCCACTATCTAAAGAACATACAGGCCCTTAAATACCCAACGGTTGCAGCTGGGAGCCTCATCTCTCCCCATTAATCCCTTGTTCTTCCTTTCATCCATCTCTCCTCTTCTCCCTCCTACCTGCCACTCGCACCACGTCGCCGCTCTCTTTGGTGGTTCGTTAGCCCTAAGTTTATTACATGTTTAGTTCCTATGGTTATTAACTGTTATTGTGTTTACCGTAACTTTAGTGTTGGGTTATTCTCAGCCATGTCAGTTTTGTTGCATATTGTGCTCTGATACTCGGAGGCTTCCTTGTTATCATGTTTATTTAGCCTTACGTTCACTATGTCCTTTGGCTAGTTTGTAATTTATGCTTACTTACCTTAATATAATATATTATTTTCCTTACATGGTGTTTATCTCTCTCCTCATTAGGTTACTATTTATTATTGGGTTTGGAAAGCATTCTCTGGTACATTTTCACCGGCCGTCACAGGTCGACCCAGAAAAGGGATTTTGACGAAGGAAAAATCTATATCTGGGGAGAGACCTGTGACGCCCGGTGAAACCCTTCCCTGTTATTTTGTACGATCCTACCCTTTCCTTTCCAAGCCATCATGTTCAATACAGAAGGATGTTGTTCAGATGGCGCTCGCGTCGGGCGTCGGTGGTGTGGTTCAGGTAGCGTAGCTGGTGCCTCTGTATCAGCCCATCCCTTTTGACGAAAGAATTAGCTAAATGGAAGACAGCCTGTGAATAGTGGTTTTCACACGCCCCTGCTTTATACATGACACCCACAAGGTGCTCGCGCGAGGGTAGTAACCTCTGCATTCCATGCTTTTATCTTTCTCTGGTATATTTGGAAGGTTTATATCAGAAAAGTGTAAAGAAGGACCCTTTTCACCGGGCGTCACAGGTCTCTCCCCAGAAATAGATTTTTCCTTCGTCAAAATCCCTTTATTGAGAGCGACAGCTAGACATCAGTTGACCTGATCACAGCCAAAAGTAAAACAAAAGAAGTCAGCAATACTCGATTTTTAAAACACACCCGAATTTTAAAAACAAAAGTACATGTTTTCTTAAGGCGCAATCAACCATTTAAAGAGTAGCAATTTTCTAGAATAAAATGATGTTTCCTAAAAAATAGTGGTTTGCTGACGAAATCGATTGAAATGGATGTATACACGGTATAATTTTTTCGTTTCGTATTTAATTGACACTTTTTAAGAAAACCGATTTTGGTTTCTTCGTTTATATATAAGTATTGTATAACACCACAGAGAGAGAGAGAGAGAGAGAGAGAGAGAGCCTTACCTTACCTTATTGCCTTATTTTTTGTTTGGGTTCCCCCAGGTCCCTCAGTGTGAGGCACCTCGTATATCCACCAGAGAGTTGCTAATGCATCTTCCGGTGTATTTTGCATCTTCCAGTCTTGGATGGTCTGGGATGCATCTTAGGTATTTATCGAGCTTATTCTTAAACACATCTACGCTCACTCCTGATATGTTTCTTAGATGAGCTGGCAGCACATTAAATAGTCGCTGCATTATCGATGCTGGTGCGTAGTGGATTAATGTCCTGTGCGCCTTTCTTAGTTTACCTGGTATATTTTTTGTCACTATTAATCTACCTCGGCTTGCTCTTTCTGATATTTTTAACTCCATGATGTTTTCAGTAATTCCTTCTATTTGCTTCCATGCTTGTATTATCATGTAGCGTTCTCTTCTCCTTTCTAGACTGTATATTTTTAAAAATTTCAGTCTTTCCCAGTAATCAAGGTCCTTAACTTCTTCTATTCTAGCAGTATAGGACCTTTGTACACTCTCTATTTGCGCAATATCCTTTTGGTAGTGTGGGTACCATATCACATTGCAGTACTCGAGTGTACTACGTACATAAGTTTTGTAAAGCATAATCATGTGTTCAGCTTTCCTTGTTTTAAAGTGTCTGAATAACATTCCCAATTTTGCTTTACATTTAGCCAACAGTGTTGCTATTTGGTCGTTGCATAACATATTCCTATTTAACATTACACCAAGGTCTTTAATTGCTTCCTTGTTTGTGATTGTCTCATTATTAGGTCCCTTGTATGCATATACCATTCCTTCTCTGTTTCCATAATTTATTGATTCGAATTTATCGGAGTTAAATACCATCCTATTTATCTCCGCCCATTCATATATTTTGTTTAGATCTCTTTGTAGTGAGTTCCTATCTTCATCACAAGTAATTTCTCTACTTATTCTTGTGTCATCGGCGAAACTTCTCACTACGGAGTTTTCAACATCACAGTCTATGTCTGAGATCATAATAACAAACAGCAGTGCAGCTAATACCGTACCTTGTGGCACACCAGATATTACCTGGGCTTCATCTGATTTCTCGTCATTTGCAACCACTATCTGTTTTCTGTTTTGCAGGAATTCTTTTACCCATTTTCCTATCTTTCCCACAATATTATGCTTTCTCATTTTTTTCTCCAATATGTTATGGTCTACCTTGTCAAAGGCTTTTGCAAAATCTAGATAGATCACATCTGTGTCTTTTTCATTTATCATATTTTTGTATATGTTTTCATAGTGTGCTATCAGTGGGGTCTGTGTACTTTTTCCAGGCACGAAACCGTGTTGACCCATATTAAACAAATTATTTTTAACCAAATGGTTCATTATTTTCTTTTTTATTACCCTCTCATACACTTTCATAATATGTGATGTTAGACTAACAGGTCTATAATTGCTTGCCTCTAGTCTTGATCCACTTTTGAAGATAGGGGTTATATAAGCTAATTTAGGTTTAACATATATCTCGCTCATATCTACACTTTGTCTTAGCAGTATTGCAAGCGGCTTCGCGATAGTGTTTGCAGTTTTTTTAACAAAATCGCTGGAACTCCATCTGGTCCGGCTGCCGATCCATTTTTAATTTCGTTTATAGCCGTGACAATATCTGCTTCATTAATATCTATATCCGTTAGATATTCAACATTTTCTTCTCTCATTTCTGTTTCATTATTCTCATTCGCAATTCTTGGTGTGAACTCACTCTAATATTTTTCTGCTAATATGTTGCATATTTCCTTTTTTTCATTCGTTAGCCGTCCTTCAATTCTTAGAGGGCCTATTCCTAATCTCCCTTTATTCATCTTTTTTGCATAGGAGTAAAGTACTTTGGGGTTTCTTTTTATATTTTGAAGTGTCCTTTCTTCTAAGACCCTTTTTTCATTTTCTTTTGACTGTATAATCTTTTGTTCTGCATTTTCTATCTTACATTTTATTTCCCTCATTTTCCACACATTTTTTTCTTTTGCAAGATTTCTCTTCCACTTTCTAATTTTCTGAAATAAGATCCTTCTGTCTCTTGGTATGCACGTCTTTTGTTTATTGTTTTTTTTCGGTACATATTTTTCAATTTTCTCCAGTATTTTGTACAGTATGTCCGTATTTACCTGTATATTATCACTTACAAATACATTTTTCCATTCTTTATTCAGTTCTTCATTTATTTCTGACCAGAGAGAGAGAGAGAGAGAGAGAGAGAGAGAGAGAGAGAGAGAGAGAGAGGAGAGAGAGAGAGAGAGAGAGCTGTTGTAATCGAATGCTGTGTTTTTGTTTCTTATACCACCTGAAGCAAGGAATTGATCGCCACAACTAACAATTGTCATGTTAATTTCATTCTTAAACTCAGATTGCCATATGTGAACTAAGATTTGATTTCTTACAGAGAGAGAGAGAGAGAGAGAGAGAGAGAGAGAGAGAGAGAGAGAGAGAGAGAGAGAGATTTGAAGTTTTCTGGCATCAAATCAATCTCTCTCTCTCTCTCTCTCTCAGAGGAGGCACAGTTGCCTTCTTTTTGAAGGGACTTTGCTTTGGCTTTGGTGTAGACCGCAGTCCTGATCGGCTGCCCTGCCTGACATCGCTTACACCCCTAGGGAGCATATATTCATGTATTGTACCAGTCACCAGCGTCCATCCTCCCAGCAGCCAGGAGTCCTGGCGTGGTTAGATCGACAGTTCAAGACCTGTGAAGCCATAATAGACAGTAACTGAAAGGATAAATTTATGGGGAATAAAATCATACACGTTTTATACTGGATTAGGTCACTCTACATGCAATATCCCTGTACATTAAAGGATAGCTTGATTTGATCATGC